>NC_081410.1:150634528-150976073 GCF_030272615.1 Cryptomeria japonica
TCTACTACTAGCACCATCAAAAGTGGGTAGGTGTGACCTAAGAAGGTCTCTCATGTGACTAGTCAGAATAGCTTCTTCATCCAATGCTGCTATGTCTTTCCTTTGAGGAGATGCACGTTATCTCCCTTGATCAATCCTAGAGTGACTTGGGCTCTAAGTCCCCTCTCTCTCTCTCTCTCTCTCTCCTAATTCTAGGAATGATGAGACTCCTCATGTTGATATCTCTCTTGCCTAGGCCCTAATCAAGGAAAAATCTCCTACAAGAGATGAAGCACCTAAGGACCCCCCAAAATCACCATTCCGATTCTCACTACAATCCTCTTCTCTCTGATCACTTTGTTGACTCTATCAAGAATCCTCTTGTTGACTCTATCAAGAATCCTCTTGATGCAAATTATGATGAGTGCCTCAAAAATTACCTCACCTTCTACTACTACCCCTAGGAGGCATCTCCCCTGACACAATCATGACACAAACATAGGGAATGAGTCTAAAGACCAAGTTAAGGCAAGAAAGCATAGAGAGATAGACATCATTGGTTATGATCCAGAGATACATATCATTAATGAAAACATAATGGGCACTTTTGCACTAGAGTTCTTAGTGATGAACATGGGCTCTGATACCAGATGTAACACCCTACTAAGGAACCCTAGAGGACTAACAAATAGCATACAAGAATGACGAAGCAATATCTAATGTAACATAATATAACAACACTATGCACAAGTGAAAGATAAAACATACATCATTAAACACTATCCTCTATGGGTTTCCCTAACAGCGCTACTATGAAACACATATAAACATGATCGAGGATACATAAATCAATAATGAATCCTCTATAACATTACATTCATTTAACTTCTACATCTATGTTCATTTTATGCACCAAACCAAATGTGGCCATGATAACCATTTTAACATGAAAAAGAAAAGACATATGATCTCAAATTGGTAGTTAGTTCCAACACCGATCCACCTACAACTAATCTATCATTACATTAAGTTAAAATTACATCAATCTCCCTAAGGAGTTCTCATGAATCAACATCAAGTTTCAATCACAATGCTTCTCAAAAGACACAAACATAATTACATTTATAAATTTTAAATCACTTGCAAATGGGTTGAAGAAAAGATATTTCCCAAACTCACACAAGAAAAACCACCGATCCCCAATGATGGTTGGTAATGCCACTCAACCATGTGGTACACTTAGGTCCACCCCACCATGCTCAAGAGATTGAAAAAAGGACCCAAAAATCATACAAGATAGCAAGGGAAACATGGTCTACTCTCATGCACAATATGAAACACAAGGGAATACACAAATACAACACACTAATAAGGACAACTAGAAAACATAGTAAGGATCTATCCTAGGTATCTACTCACAACTACAAAAGATAGGATAATAGAGTACAAGAAGGAAGAGTGTCATCACATAGCACAAAGAGATAGCTCATGCGGAATTGAATGGTCCTTTCATTAAGGCAAGGAGATTTGATCATGTGAGACCAATTCCCTACAAATGACTAGGTTTTCCCTCTCACATCCTTAGTATGTACAAGCACTCAAGGCCATGGGCAGGGCACCATATTATCTTGTTAATTTATCTTTACCCCAGTGTTTTAATTAGGTTATTACTTGTATTATGAAACCCTCAAATGAGTTACCTTAGCAACCACTTTGGGCCCCGATCCCCATTGAGATCCACTCCCTTTTTGAATCTAGATACCCATACCCTTAGGTTCATAATCAAGGTATCATAATACTTAAAGATACATATGTAAAAAAATAAAAAAAATTATGAACGCAATAATAAGGATTATATAACAAAGTCATAAACAAAGCTTCATAAGGCCTTAACAACAAGGATTTAGCCCTGAATCAAATTCAACCTACAACTCAATTGAATTATTTATCACATAGCATA
The DNA here is from genome assembly GCF_030272615.1 of Cryptomeria japonica. NCBI lineage: Eukaryota > Viridiplantae > Streptophyta > Pinopsida > Cupressales > Cupressaceae > Cryptomeria > Cryptomeria japonica. The sequence continues at coordinate 150,636,468 of NC_081410.1, forward strand.
GGAACATGTAAATAATAATCAATAACCTTCCTTGATAGACCAATCAGACCCAAAATATCATGTGAAACGAAGTACAAGACCCAGTAAAGTATTTGGAATGACCTAGGCAAAAAAATGAAACATAGATAACAATTGCGAAACCCAATTCCACAAATATGAAATTGATTAAACAAATGAAAAACCAATTTGATATATTTGAAATAGATTTCACAAATGGGAAATCAGTTTAACAAATGCGAAATCAATTTAACAAATGAGAAATCTATTTAACAATTGTGAAACAGATTTAACAAATGTGAAATAGATTTGACAATAATGCAAAATGGATTTAACAAATGTAAAACTGATTTGACAAATGCGAAATAGATTTAACAAATGTGAAACAAAATGAACAAATGTGAAATGGAATAAGCAGATGCAAAAATCTGAGTCTGAGAACCAACTAAGGCATCCAAATTAAACAAATAGAAACCAAAAAACAAAATCAAAGCACAACCCATTTGAGAAGTGCCTAGTTACAATCTTAAAATTTTATTTGATCATTTGCAAGATTTTTCCATAGAAAGATAGGATAAAAATTCCAGGAACAGTCCCTTTACATAATGAATTCACAATTGATATCAAACCTGAACTAATCGAGCAACAAAGACATAATTTCCAGAGTGATTAAACAATCATAGAAACCATGGAATACTAGCATAACAAGAAATTAAAAGGGGAAAAAAGGAATAAGAGGATCCTGCCTTGAAATTCGATGAACAATTGGATAAATGAAACATACACTCCAAGCAATCTACACAATATCCAAGAGTAGTAGAACTTCTAGCTCCACAAAACCAATCCAATCCTAATCAAAACTCTCCAAAAATTGAAGCCGAGTTGCCAAAAAAATATTCACACCCCTTCCTTCCCCAAAAACTCCCATACCAAAAGGTTCCAAAACATGTACAAGAAAAACCAACTCAACCAACAAAAAGAAAATAAAATAAAATAAACAAGGATAATTTATTTAATAAATACTTTTACTAATTAAATCCACTAAAATTAACTCCCATAGTATACATTTATATTCATTTATTTATTGATATTCTTCCACCAAACATAAATGCACCAATACACACATATGGGGTCAAATTTGAATATTCTTAATAAATGCACCATGAGATAGATGTAATAGCAATAACAATCATATCACTAAATAAGATGATAATAATAATAATAAAGGTAAGGATCATTGATATCATTAATTATAACATTAATGACATACATATTAGTAATAAAAAATAATATAATTAATAATAATAATCATGATTAATCTACCAAAATCACATACCCAAGGATCACTGATATAGGTAACCAGACATCGCCTCGATGGCAACCCACCAAGGTAGACTCAAGAACCAAAGGTAATCACCCTTGTTTGGGACGATGGCTAGAGTTAGGTACAATTGGGTCTTAGTGCTATCTCCATGTGAACCACCATCTGGGAACATAGACATGCTCAAACCTGTGGAGCTAGGTGGAGTCAATGCCTTGTACCTGTGTCAACCAAGACACAAAACACCTATGCAACACACACATATATACATATATATGTATATGTATATACATTCATATTTACATATTAAATCTAAAATTGTTTGTCAAAACCACATATAAATGAGGGAAAATATGAACTAAGCATTACATAATTGAGCGATAAAGTGAGTTAAAATCTATGTTTGTCAAACAATATACTAACATTTAAACCATAAATGAAAAAGCTAATGACCATATCAAATAACTAAGCAACAAAACATCCAATTGCCACTTAATATTTCATGTTACTACTATAGTGATACATATTACTATTATAAGTACTGATATCAAATACAACTTTATAATTTGTTTTCAAGTCCTTAACCATGACTTTACAAGTTAGTTCATCTTCTTGATAGCTACATTATTTGGCTTATCAGGATAGTTGATTTTATGCTTCTTGACATATTCTTTGAAACTGGAGATCCTACTATTGAGTAGTCACCTTTCACAAGACTAAAAACAAGTTTTTTTTGACCTCCTTCCTACACACAATGGTTAGTCCTAATATGATAAAGAACCTATCTTTGAAATATTAACAACTATAAACACATACATCAAGATATATAAAAAGAGTGAACTTATAGTGTAACTCGAGAAGGTACATCCTTTTCCATAAAAGACACTATCATTTCTTAGTTTCCAAATATACCACATAATTTCATTATTGACAAACAACTAAAAAAATATTAATTTCTACCAAAATCATGTATATATCCAAATAAAATATCATATCATATAAAACCATCATTTGCATTCTATCCCAACCTATCACCAAGAAAAGAAGACCACAAATTAATTATATCAACATAGTAAAGAAAGATTTTCAAAGGAATAAAGCTAATTTGAAAAATAACAAATTTGGGGAGGGATACCAAACAAAGATGAATTAGTGCTTATAGCGAATTCTTTTGAAAATTAACCACTTAAAGTATACTTTCTTGTGTTCCAACATATTAGAGAAAATAGAGTTAAGAGCATAATGCCTTATTCAACAAACTATTAAAGCTTTCAATTAGAGTCTAGTCTATAAATAATAGTCATAGTATCAACAAACATGTTGTGTGGACATTTTTAGTAGTGTTTTTGGAAAAACAAGTGTCATCCACCCAATCAATTTATCTAACATTTTTATATTTAATTTTAAGGAAATGAGATAAAAAGTTCTCTTTGAAATGAGAAATTTTACCCCCTAAAAAGTTTTCTTTAAAATAGTTTTTTCTTCTTCTTTTCCTAGTAGAAATACCTAATTTAGACTAAAAACTCTTCTATTATTATAAGGCCCATTCACAATGATTTCACTAAATAAATTAATCGCCTTAGAATCCTGTTGCTTAGCTGAATGCCCTTGGATAAGAGCGACTTATTCTTCTAGTATAGACTCAACCAAATAGACTTGTGAGTGACGAATATCCCCTCTTATTTGAAAAAAGGAATCATTTCCCCTAACAAGATATTTGATACTTCCACATGCCCTCCAAATATTGCTAAAAGAGTTAGAACCAAAAGGTTTTCCTTAAAAAATAGAACCAAAAGGTTTGACATAAAGATTCTCAAACATAATATATTGAAACAATTCAACACATCAAGTTAAAATTAGCCTCATTAAGCTCTACAAGAAAGTAGTATCATCCACAACTTGAGAATTTATCAAGCTATTTTTGTTAGGCAAACATATACCTCTAATAGGACTAAGTAGGTTAGTTTTTAAAATATAGTGTAAGACATCAACAAAATGATAGATAGAGTAGGGGAAAGAAGATAATCTTGTATAATGGACCTTGAAAAAAATGATCAATCAAAGAGGCATTAGTGTCAATTTGAGTAGAGCATCTCTAAACAACATCTCAATCCATTTGCAAAATCTAGATGAAAAACCAAAATATTCCAAGCTAAAGATAATAATTGGTCAATCTACTATATCATAATCTTTTTTTAACATCATACAAACTTCCAACTAGATTTCTTTTCTCAACCTCCTAACTTGTGAGTAAGTTCTCCAAAATATATATTTCTTAATGAAACTACTTTGAGTGATTGAGACAATTTTTGGTAGGATATCAAACAATCTAAGGATAGGAGTTTAGTCAAAATCTTATAGGAAGCATTACACAAGGTCATTAGCCTCAAGTATTTAATGAGAGATTTATCCCTGTATTTGGATACAATATTAAAATAACTCTTCTATTAATATTTTTACCTAAAGAGCATTGTTTATAGGCCTCATTATACACTTCCAATCTATCCTCTATAATCCATTTTCTATTTTCTTTATAGAACTCAATAGGTAACGCATCTATCCCAAGAGACTTGTTATTGTTAAAGAGTTTATTGCTTTAACAATTTCATCCTTATATTTGTCTTTACTCATATCATTTGCATCACTCCCATTTACTTTTCATGGAATCATATTGTTATAAATATCCCTTGAAACTATACACTACTCATTTTCCTGTGAGGAGAATAGCTTAAAATATTTTGAATACTTCTTCCATCTTTGTAAAATCATCAAATAATACCTCTTCAATGTCAAGGGAGAAAAAATTCTCCTTTATTTTCTTATATTTTAAAATATTAATTTCCCTTTGTCTCCTCCTTCAAATAATTCATCTTAACTTGAAATTTGCCCGCTTAGTTTTTGAAGTTGTGTAGAGATCTTAGGTGATGCTTAATTTCTATTGCTTTTTCATGATTTTTTATTATTTACAAATTATGTATCTACAACTCTAGATCATTATTTTTTTCATTTAATTTACGTCCTTTCTCATCTTATCTACATATTCCTATTACAAATGTGTGCTTTGTTGTCATTGATGTCAAACAATGTGATCCGGATATTAACTAGTCTGGACATCTATTGTGTGGGATTTCAGTATTGAATTATTTCATTGAAGTATCTATAGTTATGCTTTTGTATCGGTTGTTATGATTGGTTTTTATGGATTATTTGTAGACAAGTTGTGTTGGCAATTGTTTTAGTTGATATCAACTCATTTTTGATGGTGAGGACCATTGAAAGCTTTATTTGTATAGTCCGGGTGTTGTCTATTTTGGTCAAGACTCTTTCATTTGTATACAAACATGATTAGTGTATGTGTTCAGGTTTTGAAGTGACATATATTTGTTGGTCCAGTGATTTTGTATGAAGTATTCTTTTGGTCCAATGTCACTTGTTGGATGTTGGTTTAGGTCCGGTTTATGTTCCATGTTTTATATTTTGGTCCGGTTGTATATCTTGGGTCGGAAATGTGTGTACATGTTACAATCTATCTTTTGGCAGACTTGGTGAGGATGTTTTGTTTCAGTTTGGTATATATATATATATATATATATATATATATATATATATATATATATATATATATCATGATTTGTTGAAAAGAATATGCGAGTAAGTTTGATAATGATGAATATGCAAGATTTATGTAGAACTCGACAATGATTATGTGCAACTTGATGTCGATGTGATTCGAGTTGCAGTGTCAAATGGTATTGCAGTGCATAAGTGATAGTGGGTGTAAATGTAGTGATCCAAAAGATCTAGTGGTCCATATATTTTAGTAAGGTCAAATATTGTGCTTTAATAGTAACTTTAATCAACATATTGAGATGCTTGTATTCATACAATTCTTTTCTTCTTGAAAGTTGTAAATCTGTATCTTGCCCTATTGCAGTTAGCTTCAGGTTTTGCAAGTCCTCTTTTGTCTCTTGCCCCAAGACCTTGACCTTGGTCTGCAAGTCTAGAGTAGTGAGCTCTCTCTTTTGTAAAACATTTCTATACAGTGGATTGATTTTGTGAGTTAATGCTCACTGTAGTTTTTCCCAGTTTGGGTTTTCCACATATAAAATATTGGTGTTCTTGTGTAGGTGGTTTATGATATTCTTGTTTAAAGCTCTTTGATGTGAATATATGAAATTAACTAGTTAAGAAAAGTTTGTGTCCGAAATTTAAATTTGTGTTGATTCACCCCCCTCTTAGCATCCGACGTGTGTTCAACAATTTCTTTTTACCAAGTGTTCTTAGTAGCTTCCTCTAAGATTGAAGTAGATTTTTCCATATTTTAACAATATAATTTTTACACATAGTGAATTTATTAATAATTCTAACAATAGAAAAATAATTCATATAATTTTCATCCTCAAGAATAAAAGCGTTATGTTTAAATAATCAATCTTTTTTGTAAAACTCCTCAAACCAACTATCAATCATTTTGTTTGAGGTTTCAATATAGAAGTGGTCAAGCATTATAGAAGGAAACACCTGAATAATATTAGTCTTTTTTATTTTCAAAAGTGGTCGATCCCACAATACTGGTTACACATTTTGGTGTATCCTGATCTTTTGCTGAAATCATACAATTTTTAGAAAATATAATGATTTAAGCCTTGAGAGGTCCCATTTGAAGTAATTAATTGAAGAGAGTAAGATCAAAGCCTCTTAGATTTAAATAACTTGGATATAACCTCTCTACTCTTAAATCACACCTACAATGGAGTCTCCTTTGCACCTATCAAAATGTTGACAAAATACCACTTTTACATTAGCTTTTGGGGGTCAAATGAATTCATTTATAAGTTGTTTTTTAAAAGTATATATCCCTTATTATAAAATTTCAAAGGTATAATTTTAATATATTTATTTTTTATTTCTTATGAATGTAGGTTTTTCATCGAACATTAAGGACTATGTTTCACACATGTGGAAAAATTGAAAAATAGAGAAAAAATTCTTTTCCCTAGGTATTGATATCATCATTTCAACACAAAAAGAAGAAGTTAATTCAAATACATACAAAAAAAGTTATGCATTATAGAATACACCTTTGTCCAAATTACAATTACTCTGACTTAAAAAATTAACTAAAAATATATATATGTAATGAAAAATTATGAAAAAATATCCATCCACTAGATATTGGTGTGAAAAATCTATATTTTAAAAATTAAAATTTCATTCTTGCTATAAAAAATGCTATGCACTACATAGTAAAATGTCACTTCTGAAAAATGTTGATTACTGTATATATTAAGTTATTAAGAGTTATATAAAAATATGGACAATTCAATTTATAATTTTTTCAGAAAAAAATATATTTAGAATCTACATGAAAAATCTCATAAATGAATAGTTACTTCTCAAATTCTTAATGGTTTAGCTATGTGTTAGAAAGTGAAGATTCAATGCAAAATGCTGAGTTAAGTGTCAAGTTTGTCTAAAAAGTGTAATCTAGTATTATGGGATCACCCAAGTCTAGAAAGTGGCTTTGTGAACATTAAAATTTTCAATTCTAGAATAAGTTATTTTTTTTAGGAACTTGATTACTACCTCCAAGTACACTAAATGTGCTTGTTTATGTTTTTATTCTTTTCTAGATGGTTAGAAAGATTACTACTTGTTATAACTTTAGCCCAAAATTATAATTCATTTCTTTTCCAAATGAAAACATCTCCACCCATTTTATCTTCTTTATATTCCATCATATTAATATATCCCCTAGAATCCACTTGATAATTTATAAGGAGAATATTACTTTCACTTCTAAAGTTCATATATTTCTTTGTAATCATTAGAGACATGTACTAAACAACTAACAAAATTCTATTTATAAGGAGACACGCACTAAACAACTAACAAAATGATATTTCTTCCCAATCTTCCTCTTCATTTTTGGGAGCATTCTTGTTATGAGGCCATTGGAAATTCTATTGGATGCTTCTTGAAGGTGGATGATACCATGTCCTTCATGGGTGACTCTACTTTTGCTCACATTCTAATTAGTATTGACATCTCTATGTCTTTCTCTAGGGATGTGGTTCTTATGGTTTGGGATATAAAATTGACTCAATTGCTAGATTATGAGGGCCTCTCCTTTAGCTATTGTATATGCTTCTTAACTGGTCACTTTGCTACAAATTGTTCTCTCTTGCGCTGTAAAGGTACTGCTACTTGGTGGAAATATGCAAATGTTGATCATTTGAGTGTCGATACTTCCGATTCTAATGAATCTTCACATGCTGATGATAACTCCTTCCAGGATGAAGGTGTGCCTCTTACTATTTTTGTGGCCCCCACTGCCCCCTTGATCCTACTACTAATGTAGCATCCTTTGGACTTGAGGTTTTTACTTTTGTTTCTCCTATTTTATAGCAACAGTCTGTCCCTACTCTATAACAATAGTCTTCTCTAGGTGCTAACAAATAATCTAAGGGGATTCCCTCCTTGATCCCACTGGTAATGATGTTCCAAATTGTAGTATTGCTTAGACAGTTGTTTGTTGTAGGTGAAAAGGTAATTCTTGCCCGCTCGCCCCCCCTGACAACTCTTTCAATTTTAGTAGTGGGTGGTACTTCCCACTTTTGAGTTGGGATTTGAGTTTGTAAAGGGTTAGTACCCTTGATTTTCTACCTCTCTTTTATGCTGCCCACAAGCTGTTTGTATACAGGGTCAACACCCTTGTTTTGCTACTTTTTAATATTAAAAACTAGCAAAATTTAACTCTTCTTTTTTGAAAAGTTAACCAAACTAGACTCTTACATGTAGAAGAACCACCATCCATAATAAATAGAACCCATTTAGGGTCCATTAAAATAAAAATCCTACACTTATTCTTCACATGTTAAATAGAAAAGAAAATAATCTACATTCATATATAATTTAGCACAAATTTAATTGAAACCCCCTACTTTAGCCTCTTGCAACTAAATAAAATGCATCTTGGATCTATTGTTGTAGTAAGTCACAAGTTCTTCAATTTTGGTTTGTTTCGAGTTTTATTTTGGCATTTCTCTCTCTTAATATTTGCAATGTTTAAGTGTGGCCTTATTGTCGACTCCCTTTATCTGGTATTTTTACAAGTAGATAACTTGGTAGCTTTTAATACAACCTGGGTATTGAAAGCTTATAGAAATGCCTGAGTTGGAATTGATCACTTTGGTTGGAACTCATCACTTTGGGGGTTCTACATGCGATAGCCACAATGATGCCGGTGTCACTTTTGTAGAGATTGTGATATTCTGCAATGGTAGGTACATAGTTATTCTTTGGTATTCATGCCATAGTTTATGCACTTTATTATATCCTAAGACCGCGGGATGAATAGTGGGAGGTGCTCCATTTGACACACTAGAAGACTCGTAGATGTGTATGTAAAATATGGAAACATAGATAGAACCCCGAACTATTTGACAAAATGCCTTATCAAAATATTTTCTCTTGTATCAAAATGATTGCACAAAATTGATTCGTTGAAAAGGCCTCAAATGTGTTCAAGAAAAAATGATAGGCATAAAGTCAAATTCCATAAACTTGAACAACATCATCATGGTTTGTATAAACCTTGTCTTGGAATGGGGTACAAGTCTCCGTCAAAGTATAAAAGGGTTTACAAAGCTTAAAACTAATACAATTGAGGATTGAAATTTCCGTATTGGATGTATATGCATAGACTTGGCATGCGAACTGCAGGTATGAACAAAATGAATTTGTTGAAAAGGTTTTATAAGCTATCAAAAAATGCATTTGTTAGATGTTTGAAACTATCTAGCTTCGAGTTGAAACATGGAGTGATAAAAAGGGCATTGTGGACAAAGACCAAAATCCCTTACATTTCTATTGAGATTCAAATAAAAAGGATCTAAGAAGAAAAAAGGGCTGAATTGACCCACAAAATAGAATATAGAAGGAGAAATGGGCATATGAATCGATATAGGAAAATTAATGCACAATGGTAAGAGAAAATAAGATGTAGCATATAGGAAAGGCTGCAGAAAAAACAAAGATTGGGGGCTACACAAGTTGAAGGGGAGAATGGAGGTTGCACAAAAGGAGATAAAGGAAGGAGAGTCTGGTGATTTTGTGTTGATATAATGAAATGTAGAACAAAATGAAGGTCATTGCCATCCAATGGAGTTTGTTATTGTGTGTCTATAGATTTAATGAAAATTTAACTATTTTATTGCAATATAAGTGTGGAAACTAAGAATAGAGAGTCTCTTTTGTTATTGTGTGTTTGAGATTAAAGTTAAAAAGTGGAGGGAGATTTTTTCTTGCATAAATTGGTATTAGAGCTAAAGGTTTTGAGTGCATAGGTAGAATAGAAAACATGAGGGTGGGAAGAGAGTGAAGTGACGAGAGTCTAAGAGGAGCTTTAGAGAGTTGTGCAGGTGTGGAGGAGTCCTATAATTGTGAGACCTAGAAAGACTTGAAGGTATTGATGGAGAAAAGAAAGAATAATTGAGCATTGTGATTGATTGGGTTTCAAAAACCCCTGTGTTGGAGAAGGGGACAAAGAAGAGATGGATGACTATTTTTGAAAGGGAAGTGTAGAAATTGAGGCAAGAGGCATGAGATGCCTTGAAGGAGATAAAACAGGAGATGAGAAAGGGAAAATTTGTATTAGTAGAGAAATGTACTTTGAAGGATGTTGCTAGAATATATGAGCATAAGGTCGAGTTGGAGTGTCCAATGATGCATAAATCTCCAACATTCAATGAGGAACTTGATGAAGAGAAAGAGTTTCTTGAAAAAGAGATCAAGAGGATTGAACACTTGTTTAGTGCAACAGTGGAGAAAGTTGTAGCAATGGTTACTAAAGAGGATGAAGAAGATGTGACTAATAAAGATGGTAATGAAGATAATATTGGGATAGGGAACTTAGAGAATAAGGTAAATGTTGAGTTTAGTTTTCCTTTATTTGCAAGGTTGAAAATAGGAGAGAATGCAATTGCTTTTGGGAAAATGGTGTCTCAATCTTGCATTTACATGAGGCTACTACTTATAGTAAGTTTTTTTTTGAGCATGAAATGGTGTGAAATTCTCCCCAAAGCTTCAGATTGGCTAGATAAGCATGCTGGTAAATTTTTCGTCGCAAGATCTAGCTAGTTTTGAAGATATTAAAGTTTAAGTTTTTGAAAGTTGCCATAAAAGGTTTAAATTTAATTTTGAGGACTTTAGAGGCTTTGAAACACCCTAAAAAGTGTGTGTAACTAGAATATCCAATTACGAGGTGATAGAGAACTTCATGAGCTTTCTATTGCATCAAATGATTGATCAATCGGACACACGGTTCACAAGTTATGACCTCCCAAAGTTTGGACTCTTGAAATCAGAAATATAAAATGCATCAGACACATATATGAGTTGTGAAAGGGAGGAACATGTGTTGATGTGTGTTTTGACATGTCATAGGGCATCTATAATAGAGATATGGTCGACTCTACTTTATTGGGTGGTTTTAGCCCATGGTTTTGTAATACCGTTTGACTATTTCTTGTATTGTATCTCCTATATATGAGGTGCGTGAGATAGAGGTTGTATGTAAGAGTCTTATGGCTATTGAGTTACCTTTGAGTTTCTGGTTGGTGGTACTCTCATAAAGAGCTTGCTTTGCAAGTATATTATAATATGTTATTGATTGCCGAATAATATATTGAGTTGCTTTTGGAGTGGGGTTTTTCTCCCAAAAGGGTTTTACCCATGTAAATCAATGTGTTATTGTGTTGTGGTATGCATGATGTTATGTTTACTTCTGTTAAGTTTTTGTAATTGTTGTAACAATCTATAAAGTTTTGCATTACCCTCCTCTCAATGTTAGTGTAGAAATTTGTTTCGCTACTTAATTTCCTTACAAATTGTATCCAAGCCTGATCACCTTTTCTTTCAGTTGTGGGTTGTAGATTTGAGTGGGAGCTTGTGCAAAAGATAAATTTTGATCTTGTTGTAGGAATCTTTAGATGGCAAGTTCATTAGGGAGAATAGAGGTCGCTAAATTTTCTAGAAGTAATTTTGAGACGAGGAAGCTGAAGATGGAAGATCTGCTAATAGATCGAGATCCATGGGATGCTATTGATGCAAATGTCTCAAGACCCTCAAATCCTACTATGGATGCTCAATATGATGTTATGGACTATAATGCCAAGGGTCTCATAAGATAGTGCTTGGAAGACTTTGTTCTGATCAATGTCCGCAAAGAGAACTCTACAAAGAAGCTATGGACTAAGCTTGGTGAAATGTATCAAGCAAAATCTTTATTAAATCACATTTTCTTGAGGAAGAAATTATATTCCTTGAGAATGGAAGAGGGTGGATGAATAATAGATCACCTAGAAGAATTTAATATTTTGGTGGCTCAATTGTTATCTGCTAGTGTTAAGATGGATGAAGAGGAGAAATGCCAAATCTTGCTTTGTTCTTTGCTTGATTCATGAGATTCTCTTGTTATGGTTATCGGTAGTACTTCTATTATTTTGAACTTTGAAGATGTGGTGGGTGCCTTACTTGGTGAAGAGATGCAAAGGAAGGTATCCATCAGTTTGACGGAATCCCTAAATGTTCGTGGAAGACCTTAGGAAAAAGGAAAGAAGAAAGAGAAGCGCAATATGTCCAAATCAAAAGGGAGATCGAAATCTCCTAGAAAGTCCAAAGTCATTTGCTAGAATTGTGGTAATTCAGGTCACATCCATAAGGATTGCAAAGAAGAAAATAATAAGAAAAAGAAGAAATTTGATTATGGTTTGAGTCCAAGAAGGAAGATGGTGATGTAGTCATTGTAGCTTTGCCTATTCATGCTGGTAATGATGCATGGTTAATTGACTTAGGTGCATATTTTCATATGACTTCCAATAGAGATTGGTTTTCTGAATATGACGAATTTAATGGAGGTAAGGTGTACTTGGGTGATGATTTACATTTAGATATTTTTGGTCGTGGTAAAGTTAGCATCGAGTTTCTTGATGGTAGAATAAAAAGGATTAGTGATGTGCTGCATATCCCTGGTTTAAAATGAAATTTATTAAACGTGAGAAAACTAATAGATGCGGGTGTGTAGGTAGTCTTTTCTAATGTAGGATGTAAGAAGATTAAGGGTGCTACGGTGATTTCTAGAGGTGTTAGGTTTTCCACTTTATATAAGCTAGAGGCATACACTATTGAGTGTAATAACACTTCTGTAAAAAGTAAATCCGTGGATACTTCATCAAAAAATTTGAGGGCTTCACCTTCAGCGAATGGACATGGCTTTTGGGTATCTAAGGGTGTTCTTTCTTCTAAGGAAAAGTTACCTATAGAGAAGACTATGTTATGACACCAGAGACTTGGCCATATTGGAGAAAAGGGTCTAAGGAACTTGAAAAATAAAAACCTTGTTGAAGGTTTGAATGATTGTAATCCAGACTTTGATTTCTATGAGCATTACCTTTATGGAAAATAAAATCACGTTCAGTTTTAGTCAAGCTCTCATAAATTTTGCGGTGTTTTGGATCTTATTAATTCTGATGTGTTTGGTCCTATAGATGTTCCTTCCATTGGAAAATCCACATATTATGTTTCATTTATTGATGATTTTAGTAGAAGGACATGGGTATACTTTCTAAAGAGTAAATCTGAAATTTTTAGTCATTTTAAAGAATTTAAAGCAATGGTGGAGCTGTAGAATGAAAAGAAAATTAAATGTTTCGGGACTAATAATGGCGATGAATTTTTCACTAATGATTTTGATAGAATATGTAAATATTGTGGCATTAATAGATATAAGACAACTCCATATTCTCCACAACAAAATAGAGTTGCAAAAAGAATGAACATGACATTGATGGAGAAGGCTAGGAGTATGCTAAGTGGTGTTGGTCTGGAACAAAATTTTTGGGCTGAAGTTGTTTCTACTATTTGCTACCTAATTAATAGGTCTCCTTTATAAGCTCTTGTTGATAAAACACCTATGGAAGCATGGTCAAGTCACAAGTCTTCATTGAGACATCTTAGAGTTTTTGGTTGCAAGGCATATGCACATGTGCCAAAGGAGAAGGGAACAAAGTTGGAGAACAAGTCCGTGAAATGTATCTTCATCAATTATAGTTATGGTGTGAAAGCATACAAGCTTTAGGACCTTGTTGCACGAAAGGTAATTCATAGTAGAAGTTTTATTTTTAGAGAAATTAAGTCTCCTTCTGCTACATTGCAACCTGAACAAACTAAGAAGGAAGATGTGATTCAATTCCCTTCTATGCCTGAAAGAGTTGAATCAAGAGTACTTGATAGGCAAGAAGTTGAGGAGAGCTCATCTAGCTTTGAATCTTCAGAAGAGGAGGAATAACCTCAAACATAGCTTGTTCAAAGGTCTAAAAGACATAGACAACCACTTGAAAGGTATTCACCTGATGATTATAGATTATTTTCACTTTGAATACTAAGTGGATGAACCTAGATTTGTAGAAGAGGCATTAGGTATGAATGATGCAGAATCCTAGAAGATTGCTATGGAAGAAGAAATGACAGTTTTGAAAAAGAATGACACATTGGATCTTGTACCATTACCTAAAGGATGGAACCTTGTTGGTTGTAAATGGGCTCTCAAGAAAAAGATTGGTTCAGATGGAGGAATTGAGAAGTATAAAGTAAGGTTGGTTGCAAAAGGCTACTCTCAGGTTGAGGGTGTTGATTATGGTGAGATATTTTCTCTTGTTGCAAAAATGACATCCATTAGATTTTTACTTTATATTACTACTGCTTACAATTTAGAGGTTGAGAAAATGGATGTGAAAGCTTCTTTCCTTCATGGTGATTTCGAGAGGATATTTATATGACACAACCATAGAACTATGTGGTAAAAGGTAAAATTAATTTGGTTTGTAAATTGAAGAAATCTTTGTATGGCCTCAAATAGAGTCCTAGGATGTGGTACTAGAAATTTGATACATATGTGTTAAGCTTGGGATTTGAACGCTCTAAATTAGATCATTATTTTTATTATGAATCTGATGGTGATCATTTCCTATACATTGCATTACGTGTTGATGATATGTTATTCATTGGTAAAGGGAAAGACATGATTTCATAACTAAAGTCTCAACTCAATACTAAATTTGAAATAAAAGATCTTGATGTAGTGAAACACATTCTTCAGATGGAAATTAGAAGAGATAGAGTGAACACAAAAATATGGATAGGCTAGAGTAAGTATGTGAATTTAGTTTTATGAAGGTTCAACATGCAAGATTGTAGACCATTGTGTGTTCCTTTTATAATTAGAACAAAACTATCTATTTTATATTGTCCTACATCTCCATCAGAGATGGAAGACATGAGAAGAGTGCCTTACTAGAGTGCAGTTGGAAGTTTGATGTATGCTATGGTTTGTACTAGACTAGACATTGCCCAAGCAGTGGGAGTCCTTTCCAAATATATGTCTAATCCTGGTAGAGTTCATTGGGATGTAGTCAAAAGAGTATTCATATATATGAAGGGTACCTTAGAGTATTCATTGTGTTATCATTGTAACTTTGTTGGAGACATGATTTCCCTTGATATTCATGGTTATGTGGGTTCAGACTAGGCAGGTGATATTGGTAGAAAAAGATCCACTAGTGCTTATGTGTTTAGTTTATTTGGTGGTGCAATTAGTTGGATGAGTAAGCGATAGACTGTGGTTGCTTTGTCCACTATGGAAGAAGAGTATCTGGCAGCTACTCATACTTGTAAAGAAGCCATTTGGCTTAAAAGACTGTGTTTAGATAATGGAATAAAATAAGGTGCAGTGACAATTTATTGTGATAGTCAGAGTGCGATCTGCCTAGCTAAGAACCCAACATTTCATGCTCAGACCAAACACACTGATGTTCAGTATTATTTTATTAGAGATATGGTCGAAGATGGTAGGGTGAAGCTGGTTTAGGTAGAAACTTTGATGAATATTGTAGATTATTTAACTAAGGCTGTGAGCACAGAGAAGTTCAGATGGTGTTTGGAGTCTATGGGCCTCATGGCCCCTAGTAATTAATTTATTATGTTGATACTCCCTTTGTTCTTGCAAGGTGTTCGACAAGTGTGAGAATGTTGGGAAAATGGTGTCTCAACCTTGCATTTACTTGAGGCTACTATTTATAGTAATTTTTTGTTTGAGCATGAAATGGTGTGAAATCCTCCCCAAAGCTTCAGACTGGCTAGATAAGCACGCTGATAAATTTTTCGTTGCAAGATCATAGCTAGTTTTAAATATATTAAAGTTTTTGTTTTTGAAAGGTGCGATAAAAGGTTTAATTTTAATTTTGAGGACTTTAGAGGCTCTAAAATGCCTTGAAAAGTGGTCTTAACTAGCATATCCAGTTATGAGGTGATAGAGAACTTCGTGAGCTTTCCCATGTATCAAGCAGTTCATCAATTGGACAGATGATTCACAAGTTATGGCCTTCAAAAGTTTGGACTCCCGAAATAGAAAATATCAAATGCATCAGACATAAATAAGTTGTAAGAGGGAGGAAAATGTGTTGATGTGTGTTTTGACATGTCATAGGGCATCTAGAATGGAGATAAGGTTGGCTCTACTTTATTGGGTGGTTTTAGCCCATGGTATTGTAATATCGTTTGACGGTTTCTTGTATTGTATCTCCTATATATGAGTTGGGTGAGATAGAGGTTGTGTGTAAGAGTCTTATGGCTATTCAGTTACCTTTGAGTCTCTAGTTGGTGTTACTCCTGTGAAGATCTTGTTTTGCAAGTATATTGTAATATGTTATTGATTGCTGAATAATATATTGAGCTACTTTTAGAGTGTGGGGTTTTTCTCCCGAAAGGGTTTTCCCCACGTAAATCACCGTGTTGTTCTATTGTGGTATGCATGATGTTATGTTTATTTTTGTTAAGTTTCTATAATTGAACTATAATAATTTGTAAAATTTTTGCATTACGCTCCTCTCAAGGTTAGTGTAGGAAGTTGTTCCACTACTTAATGGTGCAACCATGGTCCGGTGGGTCCTCAAAGAGAACAAACTAGATTATGCAACAAGAGTAACACAATCGAAGAAATAATAAAACATAGAAATATTGTAGAATCAGATATCCGCATTGTCATATATTCATCACAGAACATCTAGTAATCATTCGGTTACATGCCTAGTTACAAACTATATGCCAGATTACAATCCATCCAAAATTCCAAGAGCTAATTGGATTACAATCTATGACTCTAGATCATCATATTGCTTCCATATGCTTCACTATATCTCAAATGATCACATACAACAATATATATATACCATTCAGAATACATCTGGGTTGGCCACAAAAGATTACATTTACCAAAGGAAGGAAAATGAAACATGAAAAAAGGTCAGCCCCAAAACACGAAGATCTCATCCACTAAGAACAAGAAGTGTGGACCACATAGGAAGGTCATCCAAGGACCTAAGAACATCGTGTGTGGTGCCAAACTTATCCATAATCCAAGAGATCACTCCATAGGAGAAGAAATCTCCAACTTAGATGATAATCTCAAAACCACTCCGAAACCAAAAAAATAGATACTTCGAAAGGAATAACTCACCGAAAAAGAACCCAAATGAACTAGAAACCTAAAGTAATGCACAAGAACAAGCCTGTAAATAAAAAATCTGATCCGCCATGAAAAAGAACCAGCTATCGGAACACACTAAAAAAACATAAAAAACTACTACAATAACCAAACAAGAACAAAACTAAGGAAATATTTTTGGTTGATGCAAGATTGCTCATAGACCGGGGATGCTCTCGCATCAGACACCTCAGGTAGAAAGAGATGTTCCATGAGAGGAAACTCATGAACATCAAAAATGATTTGGGATATAGACCCCATGCTCGTTTCTGATCCAAACATCTTCTTTATCTGCAAACCTCTTCCTTCTGATCTCTTTTGGAACCCCAGTCAGATTCTCTAACTTTTGATTCTCTTTATTTCTCTTTCCTTTCTTCATACCTACATACGATCTTTGAATACTTCTCTCTTTACTCTACAACTTTGATTTATATCTGCCACAAGATATCATTCGGTCTGCCACCATAACCTTACTGCCATCCAATTCCTCCTTGCTATTAGACTCATCCACTAGATCCTTCTGTAAATCTATGCTACCATGCGATGTAACCTCTACAACCTTCTTCTTAGCACTACAACTCTTCTCAAGACTCAAATTCATCACTTCCTTCTCTTTCTCTCTCAAAGAAGCCAAAGTGAACTTATGCCCATCCTTCTCAATAGTGATCTAGTTTCTTCTACAATCATAAATAGCTCCACTATCAAATTGCCAAGGTCTACCCAGCAAAACATGACAAGAACTCATGGACAACACATCACAAAAGACCTCATCTCTTAAAAGTCCAATATTAAAATTCATCAAACACTTCTCTTTCACTTCTATCTTCTGGTCTTCCTACAACCAACTCACCTTGTAAGGACAAGGGTGCTTAAGCCTCTTCAAGCCAAGCTTCTCTACCATCTCCTCCGATACCAAATTATCAGTACTTCCACTATCCATAATAACCTTACAACACTTACCACCTGTATTACACAGAGTCCAAAAAATATTCTTCCTTTGAGTAGATCCGATATCTTCACTGCTTTGGTCCATCAAGACTCTTCTGAACAAAAGGGAATCTCCCTACTCCGGTTCCAACATATTCTCACTGGTAACTCTAGCTTCCTGTTCCTCATTTGCCACACAATTTCTTGCCATCCCTTGTTTACACTCATAAGATCTATGTCGGGTTTCTCCACACTTGAATTTTTTTCCCAAGAACTCTTTGCTACTACTGCCACTACCTTTTCTCTGTGTCTTTTGATCTGTTTCTTTAATCCACTTAGATTTTGGCCCTCCTTCAACATTCTGCTTCTCCGAACTATCACTTATCTGTCATTTATTTCTCTCCTTTTCTCTACAATTATTTTGTTGTCTTCTTTTCACTTTCTCTTCAACCTTCAAAGCATATTGGTATGCCTCCTCAACTGAACAAATATTTAGCATACTCATCTCATCCTGAATGTTAAATATAAGTCTATTTAAGTATCTAGCCACCTTCTCCCTATCCATATCTCTATGTCTAGATCTGATCATCATCTTGTATAATTCCTTAGTATACTCTTTCACACTCATGTTCCTCTACTTCAAGTTCTGCAACTTCTTGAACAACTCCAACTCATAGTCTCCCGAAATGAACTTAGCCTGCAATCTTGCAACCATCTGTCTCCACCGTGTGATCTTCATTTCACCATTCTCCACTCTATCTTTGTGCAATTGTTTCCACCATAAGGCATAATTTCCTTTCAAATTAGTTTGTGCTAACCTAACCCTCTATGGATCCTTAACATCTTCAAATTCAAAGTAGTCCTCTAACTCTCTGATCTAGTCTATCAAATCCTCCGGATTCAAGGATCCTGAAAAGTTAGAAACCTAAACTTTATGAACTTTAATTACTTGTGCCACCACTCTAAGAAATCTTTCTTCTCCCTCATCTACTGGTCCTTCAGCCTCTTCAACCTCAAGCTCATCTCTAGCCTCTTCATACTCATCTTCAGATTTTGGATTCCTCCACAAACTAGCTAACGCATTTTAGATCTCATTCCTCATCTCATTCTTGAAATCCTCCATCATCTTCTCTACCCTCCGAGGGTTATTCCTTCTTGGCGGCATCTCCTTTTCTCCAGTGTAATTGCCTTAACTTGATGATCTGACTACGAGGTTCTAATTTCCTCACACTCGGCGATCTATTGAACACACTCACAACCTACCTCAACTTGGTGATGTATTATACACACTCACAGCCTATCTCAACTCAATGATTTATTCACCCAAAGGAATGCCTCAAGATTCGTAACCATCTCTGATACCACTTGGTGCAACCATGGTCTGGTGGGTCTTCAAAGAGAACAAACCACATCATGTAGCAAGGGTAACACAATAGAAGCAACAACAACACAAAAATATTACAGAATTAGATATCCGCATCATTATATATTCATCACAAAACATTCGGTAATCATTCAGTTACATGCAGGCTAACATGCCCAGTTACAGACTATATGCCAGATTATAATCCATCAAGAACTCAAAGAGCTAACCGAATTAAAATCTATGACTCTAGATCATCATACTACTTCCATATCCTTTGTTATATCTTAAATGATCACATGCAACAATATATATACCATCTGGAACACATCCGGGTCGACCACAAAAGATTACATTTACCAAGGGAAGGAAAATGAAACGTTAAAATACGTCAACAACCCTAAAACATGAAGATTTCATCTGCCAATAACAATAAGTGCGGACCATATAGGAAGGTCGGCCAAGGACCTAAGAACATCATGTGTGGTGCCAAACTGATCTACAATCCAAGAAATCGCTCCGTACGAGAAGAAATCTCCAACTTAGATGATAAGCTTAAAACTGCTCTGGAACCAAAAAAATAGATACTCCGAAAGGAATAACTCACCGAAAAAGAACCCAAATGAGCTAGAAACCTGTAATAATGCATAAGAACGAGCCTAGAAACTGAAAATCTGATCTGCCATGAAAAAGAACTAGCTATTAGAACACATAGAAAGAAACACAAAAAACTACTACAAGAACTGAATAAGAACAAGACTAAGGAAATATTTTTGCTTGATGCAAGATTTCTCATAGCCCGAGAATGCTCCTACATCACTTAACTTCCTCACAATTGTAAATTTGCATATGGGTGTTAATTGTTTGTATGTAGAAAGTGTTGAGGATGTTGTAGGACATTCGTGGAGGTGGCCAATCTATGGTGAGATGGATCCCACAAAATAAGAGAGGAGATGAGAGTGCCTTTGATGGAGAAGGATGATATATGGTGGATGTGAGTCCACAAAGGGAAAATATGAGAATGATGCACACTTGGTGGAGGAGGATGACAAGTATCCTAGCTAAGTGTTTGAAGAGGCAGAGAAAAAATGTTCTTTCTATCTAGAATGGTAATAGAGTTCACTATAGGTTGTTTCCAACTTGGAAGGGTAATCCTATTACCTAACTCCATTTTCAAAGTTTCTACTCATAAATTTTTCCTAACTATCATGTTTGGTGTAGGAGCACCCGAGTGAGTCAACAATTGACACCACCCAAAATCATTTTGGTTTTGGTTTTATTTCAATTTTGTTTTAACATCTCTTTACTTAATCTTTGTAGTGTTTCATTGTCGCCTTGTTTTTGACTCTGTTTATCCAATATTTTAACAAGTAGATAACTTGGTAGATTTTAATACAACCTGAGTATTGAAAGATTATAGAAATGCTTGAATTGAAACTCATCACTTTGGGGGTTCTACTGTCTATAGCCACAATGATGATGACATTTCTTTTGTAGAGATTGTGACTAGAAAGTCTACAGTGGTTTATACATAGTTCTTCTCTAATACTCCTGACATATTTTTTGCACTCTATTCTATCTTAAGACCAAGGGATGAAAAGTGGGGTAAATGAACCAAGATGGGGGACCAAAGATGGGTCTTAAGATGCCACTTTGTTTTTGAAATCAATAAAGTCTTAACTTTGATGAGAAAATGAAGATAGTTACACCCAAAATGTGAATATGCAACAAGAACAAGAGTTGTAGTCTTTCAAGTCTACTTTTGAAGCTACTATTTTCCTTTGAAAATGGTGGAAATTAAGGGTTTTAAAAAGGGGGAGTAGACAAAGTAGTCTTGTTTTTTTTCTGAAAAAAAACATAACATAGCACCTAGTGTGCTCCCCCTAAAATGTCAACTTTTTTTTTTTGGAATTTCTCAAATCATTCCAGTGAGAAATTAGCTAACACCATTTAGTTTATGCCATATTTTTTGGCTAGTTTTTAAATGAAAATATGTATTTTACTAATTTCAAAGTGGACACATCCTGAAAAAAATAAAATTGAGTGTGCTCCCCACTGAACATTGTGAAAACTAATCGAAAATCAATTTTTAAAAAAAATTGTGTAGAATGGAGTCTAGTTTCTAAAATTATAGTTTGTTTCAAAACTCAATGACTAAAAATCTATTCCCATAATACAATATATTGGTTTTTGACAAAAAATAGACACACTAGAAAAATAAATTAGAGATGAAAAATATAACATAATCAAAATGTGAAAAAATTATATGATTGGAAAGCTAAGAGAGCTTAACAACTTCATGGTGTTTATTTTTGTTTGCATTGAAACACGTGCAAAATTGACGAAGAGGACGAACAAAAATATGTGAAAATTTTGCATATTTTAAAAAAACACGTCTTAGGTTGGAGAAGGTTGTCCAAGCCTTTGGATTTGATGACCAAGACAAATCCAAGAGTGAGTCTTGGTGTTTCCCAAGGCACTTTGGTGCATGCCAAATTCAAAAAAATGCATTTTTTAAGTTTGTCAAGAGCCAAATTTGGCACATGCCAAATGTATTGCATTAAAAATTTATCCATCTCTCTCCCTCTACCTCTCCCTATTTGTTAGTGCAATATATACATAAAGTATAACATTTAAAAATAAGTCACATTTTAATGTCTTTTTCCTTAAATGTGACTTATAATATAAGTTATATTTTATGTATATATTAGTATGATGTTTGAGAGTGGTTTCAGATCTCTAGGAGTTCTACTGTAGATTCTAGTTTTTATAATATCTTATAAATTTCAAACACTCAAATTTTAATAATCAACATTCTCTCTCTCTCTCTCTGTCTCTCTGTCTCTCTCTGTCTCTGTCTCCATCCCTTCCCCCCCTCTCTCCCTCTCTTTCCCTTAAACCCTCCCTTTCTTTGTCCCTCTTTGACTTGGGTTCTCTTTCCCTCTCTCTCAAGTGATATCTCTTTGTCTAGAGGTGAGAGACCTAGGGAGAGAGATAGAGGTGAGAATTATAGAGGGGGAGAGAGGTGGGTAATGAGATAGGAAGGGTGAGTTAGAGAGAGGTATGAATGGATGGAGGGAGAGACATAGGGATGGGGAGAGAGATAGAGAGGGAAGAGAGAGGGAGGGCGATAGGGATAGATATGGGGGTAAGGAGGCAAGGCAAGGTTGGGAAGGAGATAGGGGATATGTAGAGAGATGAGGTAGAGAGAAGTTCACAAAGAGAGAAAGATAGGCAAGGAGATATGGAGAGGTAGAGGGTGGGAGGGAGATGTAGTGATCGAGAGAATATAAAGAGGGGAGAGAAAAAATAAGAGAGGGAGAGAGAATAAGAGAGAGGGAGGGAGGAAAGGATAGATATTTGAGTAAGGAAGGAAGGTGAGGTGCAAAGGGAGAGAAGGTTAGAGAGGCCTAGAGAAATAGAGGTAGTGAGGGAGCGAGGGGAGGTGTGTAAAGAGAGATGAAACATATAGTAGATAGTGAAGGGTAGGAAAGAGAGATAAAGAGGTAGTGTTAGATCTTGGGGGAGAGAGGAGAGAGTGAGATAGAGAGAGGTAGAAATGGGACAAAGTTAGAATGATAGAGAGATCTATAGGTTTAGAGTTTGGGGGAGATAAAGAAAGTGACATAGAGAGAGCAAGAGAATGCTGATAGGAGCATGTTGATTATTGAAATTTGACTATGCTGATGACTAAAATTTAATTATTTAAAAATTTAAATGATCTTCTAAAACCTAGATTCTACATAATAACTACTATATATTTGAACCACTCTTAAAGATCCTGGAAATATATACATGAAATATAACTTAAAGTATAAGAAAGGAAAAAGAAATATTGAAATGTGACTTACACTTAAATATTATATTTCATGTATATATTCTTGTTGGGAGAGAGAGAAGGAAGAGAAACATAATTTACTAATGCTAAACATTTGGCAAATGCCAAATTTGGTGCTCATGAAATGGAAATGCCCTTTTGAAAGTACATTTCCATTTGGATAGTGCCAAATTCGGTGCTCAATGCTCGCCAAATAGGTTTGGCATGACCAAACCATAGGCTTAACATGCCAAACCTATTGGCACACACCAAATATGGTGAGTGGCCTATTTGACATGTGCCAAATGGCTTCATTTGGGAAAAAAATGGCAACATTTTGGTTCCCCATATTGGTGAACTTACCTAGTGGCAAGTGCTCCATTTGACACATTAGAAGACTCACAGATGTGTATGCAAAACATGGAAACATAGACATGGCCCATAAATTGTTTGATATAATGACTTATCAAAATATAAATTCTAATGGATCAAAATGATTGCACAAAATCGATTCATTGAAAAGGCTTCAGATATTTCAAGTGAAATTGACAAGTCTAAAGACAAATTCCACATAATTGACCAGCATCCTTGCATTTTATAAAAACCTATCTTGGAACATGGTACGAGTCTCCATCGAAGCATAAAAGGCTTTAGAAAGTTTCAAACTGACATAATTTGTAGTTGAAATTTCCCTATTGGACATGTATGCATAAACCTAACACATAGATTGCAAGTATGCACAATTTAATTTATTTAAAAGGCTTTAGAAACTATCAAACAAATGCTTTTTTTAGTTGTTTAAAATCATCCAAATTCCATTTGAAATATCGAGCGATAAAAAGGGCATCATGAGAAAGGACCAAAATTGCTTGCACTTTGAATATTGAGTTGCAAATTAAAAGCATCTAAGAATACAAAGGGGCTGCATTGGACCACAAAATAGAAGATAGAAGGTGAAGGGAGCACATGAATTGATAGAGGATAATTAATGCATAGTATGCATCAATGGTAAGAGAAAACAAGAGGTGACATATAGGGAAGACTGCACAAGTTAGAAAGACCGGGGGTTGTGTAGGCTGAAGAGGAAAATAGAGGTTGTGCAAGAGGAGATAAAGGAAGGAGAGTCTAGTGATTTTGTGTTGATAAAATTAAATGTATGTTGGGATTAAGGTGTCTCAACCTTAGAGTCCTAACATGTTGAATTATTTAATTAATTGTTGTCTACTTGATTTATCCTAAGTTATTAACTTACTAATTTGTCATTCACTTTTTGGTACATCTTGGTGAGGTGGCATCCTACATGCCTAGGTGATGATATGGCATATTCCTTATTTTTAGGAAGTTGGCACCCACTTGGAAGATGCTATGTTTTGGGAAGATATTTTCATATATTTTAATTTTGGAATGGAAATTAATTTGGCAATTTTTTTTATGTTGACTAAAGAGTCTTGGTTTTCAATTTCTATTATGTATTGGAGTTGTATCTTAGGTTTTGACAAGTGGTGAAAGGTAAGAAAGGTACCTATTCTTGTTCATAGTAATTTATATATTGTACTTACATTGAATTTGGTAATTATAAATGAGATAGGTGTTGTTGCCTTGGAAGTTTCTATGAGAAATATGTCATGGGATTAGCAAGATGTTTATGAAATAACATACCTCTTAGATGTTGAAGATGGTTTTGGAAATGATGGGAACTTACCTCTTTGTTTTAAGCTCTATATATATGTCAGTTCCTTAGTTGATTCAAGTGAGAGGAGAGGAGTTCATTTCAAAGGGGTTATGTTGTCAAATTTTCTCTAGGATGGAATAGGATGTAAATATCCATGTAAAGGCTTAGAGCCTATAAATGTATTGTAATTTTTTGTTGAGTAATACATTGGCTTGAGGTTTTGGAGTGTGGGTTTTTTTACCCAAAAAGGTTTTCCCTATTTATATTTGTGTTCTCTTTCTATCTCATTCTTCTTGTTTCATGACTCTAAAGTATTGAATATGTATGTCGTAATGCTGCTAAAATTTTCTTAGATCTATAAATTGTATGATCTTTATTTTAAGGATTTTATCGTGGGAAGTCAACTATGTCTGTTTTTTATTTTATGGCATAGTATTATGTGCTTGTATCAACATGTTATAATCTGTTTTGAAGAAAGACATGATATTGTAGGTACAAAATGATCTTAAAGGTTTTACTAGGATGCTCCCATTTCCCTTCTATTGGTATCAAAGATTTGTTCCATGTTTTGCATGGTGCAACATCTGAGGATTCATTGTGTTTTTAGTTCTGGGTATTTATCCCATTAGGATTTATTAGCTTGAAAAGCTTGAGGAAATTTGTTTTGAAGGAATCTACTAATGATTAATGCTTTGATGAGTGGAAGTCTTGCATTTGATTTAGTTTTTTAGGAGACAACAAACATTTTGAAGGATCTTGAAGATGGAGTTTTGTGGAGTTGATCATGTGCTTTCATTTAATATTATATTAATTTGGAGCTCTTGTTTGATAATATTATAAATATAATGCATGGTGGTGATGTTACATTTCATGGTTGTGGGTAGTAGAGTTTGAAGGAACACAAATGGACCAGTGAGAGGGGGGTGAATTAGTGGTAATTAAAGACTTGAACTTAATTTATAATCAAGGATTTAATAACAAGAATCAAGAAAATTATAAGAAGAGATGTTTAACACATTCACACATACAAGGAAGACTCATAACACAAGATATATGAGGAAAACCTATAGTGGGAAAAAACCTAGGTGAGAAATGGTGCTAGAGTCTACTGCTCTAATCCAGCCTCACAAGTAAATGTTTGATTACACATTTATGAGCACCAACCCAAAGGAGCACCAACCCCTAGCTTTATGGGCACATAACCAACCCAAAGGAGCACCAACCCCTAGCTTTATGGGCACATAACCAACCCCCTATTTGAGCACCAACTTAGACGATTACAATAAAGGTATATTACAATTGTAAAATAAGCATCTTGTTACAAATGAAGTTTTGTAACTCACTATTGTTCTGCTACACTTGAGATTGAATTAACTCTTCTTAGCTCACAATATCTATCCTCCGCTCTCTAGTTTCTGCAATCAATCTTTATCCCCTGCCTTTTATCCTCTTTGTGTCTCAGCACACTGCTCTCTGATTTTAGCTCTATTTAGACTTCTTTCTCTACCCCACTCTGTGTGAATAACCTTATGTGTTATCTACCTCAAATCTCTACCTTTGGTCTCTGATCTTTTCTCTCCACCTCTGTTCTCCACCTTTTCTGCTCTATACTCTCATTTCTATGCTATGAAGTCTTTGTCCCCAATCCTCTTTCTTTGCTTCATTCGGTGTGCATAACCCACTGCATTTTTTGCGTTTCATCCTTCTATGTACTTCTCTATTCTCTGCTCTATGCTCAACAACACCTACTTTTTGTATGCCTGTGTGTAATGGAGATGTTCCATATTTGCCTCTATGTGCTCCATTTTCTATACTCTATTTTTCTTATTCTATTTTTTCTTATCTTCTTCTCCTTTCTACACATCTGATCTACCGTCCTCACTTCTCTACTCTGCCATCATTATGCATAGAATCTAAACTCACTCTTATGCACCTCCCTCTTCACTTCTCTACTTTGTAACTCATTCTATGTGTCTAAGCTGCTTACACCAATATTACTTCATAACCTCACCCCCAACTATGCTTTCTATCTCCATCGTTATTCACTTGATCTTCAATAGGAGTGCATCTGAGATTCTTTCTTGTTCCTCTATTTTTTTGCTCTCTGCTTTGGTTCTCAGCTATTTTTTGTCTCCTCTTCACATCTGATCATTCTACATTCTATCTCTTCTGCATTGTTATTCCTACACTGGCATTGTATTATGTGCAGCTGCAGAAACAACTTCTGTGCGAATCTCTTTTCTATTCTTTGTTCTTTTTCCTCTATTTTTGTAGAGCTTCTGTTCATTCACACTACCACTCACACACTACATGCACTTACTTCTCTTAGTGGTAATCTATGTTCACCAAATATTTTCCCCGTAGAAAAAATATTTTAAAAATTGTTGCGGCCATTAAATAATATTTCTTGTCTCTTCTTCTCAGTCTACAACTACTCAAATTAAATACCACCATTCTACTCTTTCCCCAATATCTTCTTTCTTTTGATTACTCTCTATCTTGAGCACACACACACACACACACATATTCCCACCAAGGTCAAAAAAATAAATGCTCGTCTTGGTGTGCATGAAGATTTGATCTTCTGCCTCTACTCTATAGACTGATTTCCCGCCATTATTAATTGTTGTAATATGGTGAAAAATGATGAGGGGAGATCAAGTGGAAAAATTTACTCCCCTCAAAAGAGGAATGAAAGTTTCACAAAGGATTCCCTTCAATTTTTCAAACATTACATTCAAAAGAGGGGTTGAATTCACTAGATCCAATCCCTAATGGTAAGAGATTGAATACTAAGTGAATTACAATAAATTTGGAAAGTATTAGGAAAGTAAATTAACCATCTTTTGTAGTAGACTAGTTGAATTAAGCAAATTGAGAATAAGTGTAGAAATGACAAAGAAATGATTATAGCTTGAGATAGAGATGTGGGATGAAGTTGTGCACCTAGAATTAGTAGTAGAATGTCGAGATGAAGCTTCCCCATGTAGTTTATGCATGGTCCTTCGAAAAAAATTGCGCACCAAAAAGGGTTTTTCTGTCTCTGTAAATGAAGCCTAAACCTGCAATTACAACCACACACTTGCCACCTACACACATAAAATAGAGGGAAATGTTGTTGGGATTGGGGGTTTGCCTTCAGGTACCAAACCCCAATTTGGAATTAACCAAGTGGTTGTAAAAAGCTGTAAGTAAATGAAAGGAAATGTCTGAAGTAAAATCCACCTCAAGAAGGGGATGTAATTGAAATTTTGATACCTTTGTAGATGAATTTTCTTGAATGGGTATGTGAGATAGGATGCCTTAAATGTTGATAGAAGTCTTCTCTTCAATGGTTGAAGCCTTGTCTTGAATGCAACACCTAGCCTTGAAAGGAGACTTGAAATGCTCAATGCTTGAATGCTTGATGACGATAATGGAGACCTCTCGCTTGCACTTGATTTCGCTTATGATCAACTTATTTTCTCTTATGAAAATAGGAGGGGAAGTGCTCCTTATATATGTTGGCATTGGGTTTTCATTGATGTCAAGCGATATGGGATAACTACCGGTATGAGAGATGTATGTGCAACATTGTCAAAGAGGAGTACAAGTTGATATATCTTGTATATCACCTCGTGTTGTAGGACACCGGTAAGGAAAGGATGAATGACCACTGGAGTCACTGGTATAGAAGTTAGTGCCTGACTTGTGTGGATTAGATGGTAAGGTGATTGGTATCGATATAGTATATCCCCGGTAAGGAGAGTATGTCAACTGATAAGTGAAGTGTTGACAGTGGCCAAGGTGCTTGGATGTTGTTTGTAATGAAGAGGCAGAATGTTACTTGAATCACATCAACATTGGAAGAGAAGAATGAATAGGTCACCAGTATGTTGTGAGGTCACAGAACAATAGGACTCTCACGAGATGAAGAATGCAGTCACCATATGAAGAGATGACTGACAGTGAATGTGCTCACACCGGATCTACTGGTGAATTATGGAAATGCCTTAAGTGCATGAGAACAAGAGTATGTACCGAAATGATAGATTAGGCATGTTGATATGTCGGTATAGAAGAAGAGTGATGTGTTTGTCATGTTGACAAACCGGCTGAGATATGGTCTAAGTTGATCAAGGAGAAGGCATGGCTGAGCAGATGCAAACATAGGAATGTGGCCTGACTAAAGGTAGAGTCTATTGAAGGTTGATGACTTGTGTCATCAAGAGGTTTTACCGGTATGAATGTTCACTGGTAATATGGACAAGGTGCAGATACAAATGACCTACCACTTGATGGGAATGAGAATGCTATGGATAGACATGTCTGGTGACCGGTCAAGGAGTTCCACCTGCAAGAAAGAGGAACCAGTAGAGTGTTTGGTCGGTGATCCTATCTGGACCAACATGAAGAGTCAAGCTGGTAGTTGGTCAATATGAATGCCACATGGAGTCAAGGTGGCAGACCTACATTCAGATGAAGAAGGAATGTACACTGATGGGGTAGTTGTAGAGTTGGTCGATATTAATGGAAGTTCCCACAAATCACGGGACGTGTTGGAGAGGTTTGCGGCTTGAGGTTTGGAGGACAACTTAGAGCCTGCTAAGAGTTATTGAGGAGATCGAGGTAGATGAAAGAAATAAAAAGACCTATCTTGGTGTTTGACCAAGAAATCAGTCGATAAGGGAAAAAGCAAATTGCTAAAGATGGAAGACGTGATCAAGAAGGTATGTTAATGATAGAGTTGTATAGTTGGCTGTCTGGGTGATCAGATTGGACAAGATCTGATTGGATTTGGTTTTCCTTGAGGGTGATGAGGAAACCCTAACCACCTAAGGATTTCAATTGGGTTTTGGTGGGAAAACCAGGGTATAAATATGCAGGCCAAAGACATAGTTATGTTGTTGCTGAATAAGAGAAGATAGTGCTGCTATGAAGTGACTAAGTGTTACTTCTCCATGTGAGAGAAAATCAGTCAAGTTCTTAATGAATATCTGAGAAGAGAGTGAGAGTGATGGAGAACAAGGTTGAGGTGTTCAATCGGTAGTAGTGTAGAACTAGTAGTGTTCATACCGGTAGAGCAGAGGTGAAGGAAGCTGTAGTGTAGGAAGACATAGAACTAGTAGAGTGTAGTACCGGTGAAGAGCAGAGTAGTGAGGAGGAGATCCAATAGAGCATAAGGAGAGTAGAGGTGAACCGATAGAGTTTACCGACAGTGAAGCAACAGATGAGAGCAACAGGAGAAGTGTACCGATGTAGTAGAGAAGGTATCTCATCGACAGAGTAAGGGATATGAAATGGTTGCAAGATTCACTTGTAACAAGACAACTACTATTGTAATTGAAGTTATCATGGTGATCACTGAGTTTTAGCTCGGTGTAGGGGTTGTAGCTCCTTTAGGTTGTTTCCCATAAACAATTTAGGGGTTGGTGCTCCTTGGGTTGGTGCCTTAAATCAGGGGTTGATGCCCTAAACATTGTAACAAAGTTTTGATTGTGAGGCTGGATTGGAGCAGTAGACTCCAACAACATTTCTCACCAAGGTTTTTCCCATCTTGGTTTTTTCTCGTACATATCGGTGTTATGTGATGCCCTTTGTGTGTGTTTGCATTTGAGTTAGTCTCCTCACTAACCAGTAAGTCTGTTCGTAGTTAGATCTAATAACAAGCCCCCCCTACAATTATATGAGGTCTAATTCAATTTAAATTAAGGGGGCTCGAGTGGATATAGTTTCTTCTTTACGGCTGCGACCATGTTACATACATAATCGTCAGATTATACAAAGAGTAAGATCACCTAGAGTTTTTTAGTTGCTGACACAACTATTAGCCAATAGCCCGAACAACTCCTCCACACCAGCTCGAGAAACAAATCCATGTCCAATGAAGAGTTACACCTAGAATAGATTGAACCTATAGCATCTCCAACAACTATAGATCCAGAGCCTAGAGTGAACCATTCCCCTTTAGAATGTTAGGGCAACATGAACTACTCCAACAATTATCACTAGCAGACAACCTCATACCCTATTACACCACCAACCAACAAAAGGAGTTATTTGGAAACACACCCCTTTAGAATGGTAGGGCTACCATTAACATCAGATATTCCCTTAACAGAGAAAGGCCAGCAGGGGACCCACACCTAAAAGCTAAAAAGATAGGAGGAGCTGAAGCACCATGACAATCAAACAACCGATTGTTTACCCTCCGGTAGGGCATTGTTGTAGGGGATCGTGGTTGAACTGGGATCGAGTGGAGAGGGGATAAGGAATCAACGAGAAACATGACCATGAAGAATGCTAGGAGTTCACTTACTATTTTGAGAGGAGCCTACTAGAATTGCATGGAGTTGGCCCCACCTATCTATTCCTTCCTCGTCACCACATCCCCTCGATTGATCCCTCCCATTAGCATTCTTTCCTTCTCGACTCAATGAACCAACTTGCCACCATTAGTAGAAAGGTTTAGAGGGTGTCTCATCTTGAGGTGGGTGATGCCAAGGGAAGATAGGCTTTCTTGATTCAATCCCGATCAGTTTCTATGTTGTGATCGAGTCCGGGTGGACGGCTAACTTCACGGAGGCTCTCGTAGGAGAGATAGGTGTATCATTTGATTTAGATAGTGGGGCATGGCAGATGTAGGCATAAAGTTTTTGAATGGCCCTATTATTATATTATTGTTGGGTGGCCCTCTATTATATTGTTGAAGGTGGGTGGGAAACTAGAGTTCCAGGGGATGGGTGGCCTCCCCTACTATTTTATTTAGCCAGGGCCCTATAATAATCTGAAAGGGGGGGGCATGGGTAGAAACATCGAGTTAGTTCTGGAGGCATGTTACATATAGAGTCAGGCCCGACCCCCTCCGGTGCAGAGGTAGATTAGTAGTGGGGGGATATTGGCTAAGTTTGCAGGGTAGGCATGTGTCTAGAATCAACCCTTCCCTTCCATTCAAATAGTAGGGGGTAGGGCCCCCCCTTCACCTATTATTGTAGGGCCTATAGAATTTTAGGGGCATTATCATCTCCTGGTCCCACTCACTAGGTCCCCTGCCCTAGTATGCACACATTGGATAGTGAAAGGGAAAATTTTGAGAGCCACTAATTCACCCCCCTCTCAGTGGTACATTGTGTCTAACAATATACTTTCCAATTAGGGGTGTTTAGGTAATTTCCCGTCTTAGGCTGACATATCAAAACCTTTTCTCAATCACAAATTGATAAGCCCAATGCAAGGGGGAGACCAAAGGGACCCAAAATAGGGCCAGGACAAGGGTGCCACACCCCTGTCTTGATAGGATAGGGGTGCCACACCCCTATCCTAAAGGGACAGGAGTGCCATGCCCCTTTCCTTCCCTAATTTAGGACAGACAACAATAAGAAGGCAATGTAGATTGATGAAAAATACAAGTTTTTGATGTCATGAGCATGTTTTGGGTCTCCGATTAGGCTTAGGGATTCATCCACTAATGCAAAGACCCAAATGCAGTAAAAAATTGCAAGTGTTGCAATTTTATGATGCTACAATTGCATCCTTACCTTCTTCAGATTACTCTCTATGTTCAGATTACTACTTTTAGTAATATTCACCTTCCTAAGGTTGTGACATATTGTCTACTGAGGGTTATCTAATTTTCTCAAGCCTCATAATTGATCTTCTACTAGTTCTTCTGCTATCAACATTAAATACATCCACCATCCTTAAATCTTTCATTCTTCGAAGATCAAATTTGATGAAACATGCAACAATATATGATTTGTCCTGTGTATGCCATGTTCTCCACATCATTAAGTCAAACTTGGTCAACCAGCTATGTGGACAATTTTTATGTCGGTATCCAAATTTCCCTTTATTGCTAAATTGCAAACTAGAAGAATGGGTGAAATACCCATATTGTGAAATTTCAATAGCTGCTTTCTCTCCTTGTCACAAAATCGCAAAAAGCTTGGTAGTTCCCATAGTTTGATTAACACTACATGTTATGCACGTTTCACGGTTTCGTAACCACCTTTGTGAACAAAAAGTGTTGACCTAAGAAATAGTGAAACTGTGTGTTATGTGCTTATCACAGGTTCCCAGCTCCCTTTGGTCAATGTAGAGAGTTGACCATGAAATAGTGATAACATTATTTACGTGTTATGCGCTTCTCCTTTCTCCTATCATAGTTTCATAGGTACCTTGGTGAGTGCAAAATATTGACTTGTAAAATAGAGATAACTCCAAACATAGTGTGTCGTGTGCTTCTCCTATCTCCTGTTGCAGTTTCGTAGCTATCTTTAGTCAATGAAGAGAGTTGACCATGAAACAATGATAGTGATAACATGATGTGTTATGGTATCCCTCTAATAGTTTGTGACTAACATGACGTATTATACATTACTGCTACTGCACTTTTTCTGAGTCAGATAAGTTTTCTTAATGCCTTACCAACTCAATGGCCTATGTCTTCTTTGCCTTCTATATCTTTTTTATGTTGACTAAATGTAAATTCCATGCTTATACAACTTGCTCACATATAATGAAATCTGGTCACCTCTGTCAACAACCAAGTTGATCTTCACTCTAGGATACTCATCTTGTTTGCATCTTTGTCCAACAAGTGTGGAGCTATCACTCTACACTTTCTCTATCAAGCTACACATGTTCTCTGTGACACTTATCATCTCTGCAACTCTATTGACATCAATTGAAATCTAATTCCAATAGAGTTTTTATGTTGGATGTTTGTTTTAGGCTCCATGGCAGTATGTAAAACTTGGGTTGTCTGAGATATGGTGTGAATGTGCTTATCTTGGGTGTTTGTTTTAATCTTGATATTGTAAGGAATGGTTTCATTATCCTCGAATGCATGGAGGCTATAGATTTGATCATTGGATGATTTGGAAGCTTCTGGAATATCCCATCTCACTTGGATGCATGTACTGTGGTGGTTATGGATATGGCCTACAAATGGGCCCAAAGTTCTTGAATTACATTTTTCCTTATGGATGGTTGTACTTGCATGTCTTAGATTCATGTTCCTTGGATCTGAAGGTTTAATAGATTTTACGTTGAAAATTTGTAGTGATGCTCATCTATGATAACTCCATTATTTTGGTTTAAACTTTTTTGGTGTTTTTCAAAATTTGGAGTCTTCTAGACATAGCATGGGTATGGATGTGCATGGGTGTTGTCAAGCACAATGGTTTTACTAGTTTTACATGGTCAAGAAAAAACTTGCAATTTTGTGGATCTATTGAAGAGCTATTTTCTAGACCCTAGTTTCTTTGGGTTGTTTATGGATGAGATAGTTGTAGTTCTGCATGCATTATTCATGCATGGTGAGAGGAGGTGCGATGCTTTATTTTCATGGGGTTGTTGGGATGTGATCAATCTCTTGACATTTTTGTGGTGATGCTTTCTTGATTCCTCGACTATGGTACTTGACATCTACAAGATTGGAAAATTGAATTTGTGGTTCATTTGGTGATTGATTCATGTTGTGTACATAATTATGCTCTTTGAGATCTCAATTTACATGTCGCTAATGTGACTGTGGGTTTGTCTGTTGTAATAATTGGATCTAGGAAATATGTAGTTGTGTGGGTCACATGTGGGTAGGCCACCCTAATTAACTACAGTGGGATAACTCAGATGTGTATCATCTATGTCCATGAGGTTTGATTTGGTCTTTATGTTAACTTGTTAGCTAACCTTGTTTGTGGTCACTTGTGCATTGGTGTGGCTGCCTTGAGTTGAGAGGATGGCTGATGTGTGAGTACCTACATAGGTTGGAGCCCCATAGCTTGGTGTATTTCCTCAATTTAGAGATTTTGGTTTCACTTGGTATGATTAAATAGTACACTTGTATGTATGTAGACCTAGATGATTTTTAGATTTGGGAGATGGTGTGTCATGTATTTGGAGAGCTTAGTATCACAATTCAATGGGAGCTTTAGTAGTGACTATGTGTTCATAACTTGGTGATGAATGATCTTCTTTAGTGATGCAGATGGTTTGAAGGGATTCTTAGATCTTATTGTTGTAGATGGGTTCCTTCACCTTTGCATGTACACTATTTGAGTATGTGTAACATATTGAGGCCATGGAGACATCTTGGAGTCTTTGGTTCATGTGTTGGTGGTGATTGACAAGCAATGTTGCTCTATAATATGTTAGTGTTATTGCATGAGATGCTCTTATTTGAACACTTTAGAGTTTTGTATGATGTACATTTCTCTTGACAACATGGTATGTTCACTTGGAGCATGTGATCTCCTAGGAGGGGATGATAAGATCATGATTTCATGATGGGTTCCTGATTTAGCTGATTAGAACTTTGACGGTGGTCTAGTGACTTCTCTTTGTATTGGGCACATTGGTCATACACTTTACAACTTCATGAGAGTGTAGAGATATATTTGGAGTTTAACATGGCTTGATTATTTTCTGATACTAATGGATACATGGAGATATAGGTGGGGTTGTATTTCTCTTGAGATGAGACATGTTGTTGAGATGGTTACTCTTAACGAGATTTAAGTAGGAGTCCAAGGAGCTTAAACCTTGGTTGGACATGAGTTCAATAGAGACCTATGAGGATATTTCTCTTGGATGAGTCATGATAAATTGGATATCTTGGAGGATAATTCTCATTCCCCACTCTTGGTCTACTTAGTAGTTTATCACTTGAGAAGTAATGCCCATTGTTTCTCCCAGGTTCTTTATGCTCTTCTTTCATATTCATGGATCTTGAGCTACATTTAGTTATGGAGGATTAATTGTGAGATATGAATATCATTGTTATCTCCTTGGGATGTGTTTTCATTTATAATGATCATATGGGATGATATTGGGCTCATTTATTGAAATGGGAAATGGAGAAGTATGATCTTCTTTGAGAGGCTTACATCCATATAAATACATGATGCATATGTTATGTTTGATCTCTCAAGGTTGAATGGGTTTGGATGTTTTTATGGCTTGTCTCTTAGGGTTGTAAAAGATGTCTTACTTTGAAATCTAGAATTTAGAGATGTTATGAAGAATGACATGTTGGATATTTATGGTTTGCGATTTCTCTTTTTGGTCTTAGCAATCTTCTTGGAGGTTCAGATTCATTTGATAGTGGATGTGAGGTTTGTGTGTAGCTGTTGTGATCACTAGTTTGTGGTCATGTTTTGTCACTTGGGTGATAACATGGAGGTTCATGCATCTCTTTCTTTTGTATAATGTGGAGAACTTGGGAGAGCTATGGAGACTTGCTAAGAGATATATTTTTTACAATAATTTTTTGTTTGCAAGATGTTCATAACTTTTTGGATGGTTCTTAGTACTTCATTATCACACTTTCTATGTGTTGTGATTCATAGAATTGGTATGCCTTTTATCTTTTTACATTCAACAATACCTATATGTAGTGGGAGTTCCTTGACGTGTTTGGTCTTCATCGACTGGTTTACACATGGAGCTTGTGGTTGTAGTTTATGGATTGGTTATGCTGGTGGCATGATTTTACTAATGTTGGATACCTTAGAGGTATGTGTGATTGGATAGATTAGTACTTTCTATGGGTGCCATTTTCAATCACATGGGTTTATTGGTTGGATGGGAGAAGTCAGTTTGATTGTTGTTTTGGATGATGTTCTATCTTGTTTTCTAGAGGATTCACTCACTATTATGTTCTAGTTATGATCTTTGAAGTTGATGTTGCTGATGCTTCTTTAGAGCTTGTGAGAATAGTGGAATGGTGGTAGTGTCCTATAGCCTTTGATATTACCTAGATCTTATGCTTGTGTTCTTTGGATGGGTGTATATTCACCTTGGCTTGTTCCTTTCTTCCATAGGTGACAAGTTCAAGGATGACATGGATTGTTGCTTGAGATGGCAGTCATCTTAGATGTTATTACAAAAGTATTAATTGGAGCATGAGACCATGTTCACCATCTATGTAATTTCATGGATGGTAGTGATGATGTGGTTTCATCAATTTGGCTCCTAAGAAGTTGATGTTGTAGACTCTAAGGTGTCTCAACCTTAGAGTCTTAACATGTTGAATTATTTAATTAATTGCTGCCTAATTGATTTATCCTAAGCTATTAACTTCCTAGGATGTCATTCACTTTGTGGGACATCTTGGTGAGGTGTCATCCTACATGGAAAGTGATGAGATGGCACATTCTCTATTTTTAGGAATTTGGCACCCATTCAGAAGATGCTATATTTTTGGAAGATATTGTCATATTTTTTCATTTTGGAGTGGAAATTGATTTGGCAATTTCCTATGTTGACTAAAGAGTCTTGGTTTTTTTATTTTTATTATGTATTGGAGTTGTATCTTAGCTTGTGACAAGTGGTGTGAGGTAAAGAATGCTCCTATTCCTGGTCATAGTAATTTATATGTTGTACTTACATTATATTTGACAAGATGGCTATTATGGATGAGATATGTGTTGTTGCCTTGGAAGTTTCTATCACCAATGTGTCATGGGATTATAAAGATGTTGTTTATGACACAACTTACCTCTTAGGTGTTGAGAATGGTTTTGGAAGCCATGGGTGCCTACTTCTCTGTGTTGAGCTATATATATATGTTGATGCCTTAGTTGCTTCAAGTGAGAGGAGAGGAGTTCATTTCACAGAGGTTATGCTGTCGTATTTTATCTAGGATGGATTATGATGTAAATATCCATGTAAAGGCTTAGAGCCTGTAAATATATTGTAACTTGTTGCTGATAAATACATTGCCTCAATTTTTTGGAGTGTGGGGTTTTTTACCCAAAAGGGCTTTCCCCACGTATATCTATGTTCTCTCTTTTGTCACATTATTCTTGTTTCATGATTTTGAAGTATGAATATGTATGTCGTAATGCTGCTGAAATTTTCTTAGATCTATGAATTTTATGATCTTTCCTTTAATGATCTAATTGTTGAAAATCAACTATGTCTGTTTTTGCTTTTATGACATAGTAGTGTGTGCTTGTATCAGCATGTTGTAATCTATTTTGAAGAAACACATGATATTGTAGGTACATACTGATCTCAAAGGTTTCACTAGGATGCTCTCATTTTCCTTTAATTTAGAATAGAGTGACGGTTGTTTCCTAGCCAATAATGTCTATAATTTTATATAGATATGATAAAAAATTACTATTTGGTTGTAATATAAGTGTGGAAATTAAGAACATAGAGTTTCTGTTTGTTATTACATGTTTGAGTTTGAAGTTGCAGGTTGGAGGGAGATTTTTTCTTGCATCAATAAACAAAAAATGTATATATTAAAACTTAATTACACTAACATTTCTAAAATAATGATTAAACAAAAAAATTGAAGAAAAACAAATAAAATTGATATACCTTAATTGAGAAGTTGATGATATAAAAAATGAACATGAGTTCTTTTTCAATATCCATATCTCTTGCTTGCTCTTCTTGTCATATTCATGGGTAAAATTTCCCTCTACTCTATTTTTTTAATTTATTGTCATTAGAATTGGATATCTATTTCTTGATGTAAGTTCTTTTTTAAAAATAAGTCAATTTTAATTGACATATATAATATAATATTAATATTTAATATATAGTATATTATATTATATTTTATATTATATATAATATTATATATTATATAGTATGATATATATTATATTTATTTATTTATATGATTCAATTAGAAAAAGATATCCATTTGTAATGGATATCCATTTTGCTTTGTTTCTTACCATGGAAAAATGTACCTTTTACCTGACCCAAGTAAAAATTCAAAGTGGAATTTCATATTTTTGGGCAAATGAAAAACTCTTTTTTTTTTGTCATATAGCCACTTTTTGGACCCCCATGATCATGCACCCACCCATGGATCCTTGAGTGTTAATTGGTGCTTGATAACTTGGATACATTTGTTGTTGTTTTAGTGTGGTAGTTTAATTACATTTTTTTTTTGTCCCATCTAGGAACTTTTTATTTTGGCTTGGTAATTTACATACATTTTAAATTTTTTTTTTCAAATCTAGGAACTTGTTATCTTGAATTTGAAATGTTAATTTTATGTATTGGTTTGAAAATATCATCAAAAACAACTCATATTAACCAAAAAAATATAATCCTCCTCCATTGAAGAACAATTATTACTACGAGAATATATTCTATATATGTACAAAAATCTAAATAGAGGCCAAACTATTAGGTGATGAATCCATAAACTTATGAATATGAGTATTATTAAGGACCAATTCCTCTTCCATATTATCATCCTTATTTCCACCACAAGAGAGGCACTCAACTAGCCTCCTATCATTTAAACATACTTATATCTAGTATTCAACCCATTATTAATAAGAAGCCCCTCCTTACTCAGGTCTAAAGAGGTTTTCTAGGATTTTAGGGTAGTCTCTTCTTTGATGACCATCCCTTTTACATAAAAGACAAGAAATAAGACCTAACATTTAAAGTTAACAATTTATGACAATACCCTCCATTTGAATATTCTTTTTTAAGAATTATAACTTCAAGATTATGGGATATTAACACTCTAGCATTATGATGGGGCACAATTACTTTGGTATTCTTTACATGTACAACTGAACTTGTGCCATTAAATTTAAACTTTGTAATATATTTCCAAAATAAATGTAAAATATTAAAAAGTTCAAGCCACTTTAGAGTAGAGTTGGCATGAACTTCAGTCAATTTAGACTATGTAGACCAAAAGATAGCCTTGAAATTTGACTATCACAAGGTCCATTTTTAAAAATCACCCCAACATACATGCGATTAAGTTTTAAAAAAACCATGAGTTAAAATATTTGAATCACACTATAAATATAATATATACCCATATTTCTTCCTCAAACATTTCCAATCTAGTCACCATAAAAATTGCTAGAAGGTAAGCTCTGTTAACATTAAGACAAACAAAACACAATATTTTGTAGTGTATTTTCCTTATCCTTTATAATGTAGTGCTCCTCCATGATTCATACTCTTTGATGGTTGTTATGGATATTGATGGACTCTTTTTTTTTGTCTTGTTACTCCATGTTTTCATGCTTTGCTCTATCTTGTTATGACACTTCTTCATATCAGTGGATACATTACAATATTTATGATAATGATTCTATATTTAGGGTTACTCGATGATGTTAGGGTTTAACATTTGATGGACTTTGTGATTATGCAATTATTAGGTGATATAGTTTATGTTCACTTCCTATGATGTTATATCTTGTGCTAACCCTAATATGATAATCTCATTTGATATGGATGATGGTTGCTTGAGTAGGTTATATACATGCTTATGATGTTTTAATATCTGCAAGCATATAAGGGATGATATCACATCACTCATCATGAGAAGGATGTGATGTTATAATTCCCTTCACTTGACTATGATGATTTGATGTATATATATATATATATTTTCCAATGTTGATGTTGTGCAAGGTGTAGGTACTAGGCACTGACTCCACCTAGTTCCACAGGTTTGAGTGTTCCTCCTTTCCCAATGGTAGTTTATCAAAGGTGACAATAAGGCCCTACAACACCTTAGCCTAGCCCATGTCTTGGTTTTGACCCTTGCCTTGATTATTTTACCTTTGGTTTAATCTCCTTTTTGCTCATGTGGTCTTGTGGATGTCTATGTGAGTAATTGTGCTTTATCCCTTTAATTCTATTTTATTTAAATTGAATTATTAATGATTTATTTTGGTATATGGATAAATATTATTAATATTAATTTATAAATTAAATATCTATTTTATAAGTTTAGGTGCAATTATTAATAATGTCTCCCTTTGCATTTAATATGTGTGTTTTAGTTTGTATTAAATAATATAATATGGAATATATATCTTTATTTATGTTTATGTTCTCCTATTTTTCCCACCCTATTTTCTAGGAGGGAATAATTTAAGGATTTAATTGAGGATTTATTGGTGGCAATAA
This sequence comes from Cryptomeria japonica, assembly GCF_030272615.1. Lineage (NCBI taxonomy): Eukaryota > Viridiplantae > Streptophyta > Pinopsida > Cupressales > Cupressaceae > Cryptomeria > Cryptomeria japonica. The sequence goes on from NC_081410.1 coordinate 150,677,066, forward strand.
ATAATTATATGTAAAATATATTCTTAGAGGGATAATATGTTTTAAGTGTATTATTAGTATAAGCTTGGTTTATATGAATTTATGATTAGTTGTGATTGGTTGAGAAATTTGGTTGTTTCCTATACAAACACCAAATCCCATTTTTGGGAATGGTTTTGTGTAGGAAATAACATTTTTTTCATATGTGTGGATTGGGATAATTCTTGAATGATTGCTGGAAAAATTTGGAGTTTGAAGAGGAGATTTGTGTGTGGCATTGGAGAGCAATGTTTGCATTAAATTGAATGGGGGTTTTGGAGAGAGTTTTTATGAAGATTTGGGAGAGGGTTTTGTGTGGCTTGTTAGAGATTGATTGCTATGATTTTTGTAACCTGAATGCTTTCTTGATTTTCTGAATTTTTTGTTTATGTGGAGTTGAATTTGTAGGGGTTGGCCTTCCATCTTTCTTGTCCATTTTCTTCTACTTCCAGGTTGGAATTCTTGTGCTAGTTGATTTTTATGCATCAAAATTATTTGTGGATTTGAAAAGAATGTATTATATGTGTTTTATATGGCATGGTTTCATTCTAAAATTTTAATGCATTCATTGCTATTTGTTTGATTCAAAAATGAAGTATGTGTTCTCTATGTAGTGTATTTATGGATTGTTTTTAGTGTTTGGTTTCATGCAGATTTATTAATTATCTTAGGGGTGATCTAAAGGAATTTATGGAAAGGGGACTCACCCCTATCAAATATTTTTCAGTTATATTTTATTTTTGGGTTGGTATTTTTGTCTAATTTTGAGCCCAAATTCAACCTAGTTTGGCTTCCCAATTTAGTTTTTGGGACCTGTGTTAGTTTGGGTCAGTCCAGAGGTTTTATATTGGGTTTGAAACTTTTGATATGCATTTTATATAGGTTTAGTGAGTGTTCTGAAGTAGATTCATTTTTCCATTTTCATTTCTATTCATTCACCCATTCGGGTTTATTGATTTTGTATTTATGATAGTACCTTGAGTGCATTTGGATAAGAGGATGTGATGTTGATTAGAAATGATTTATGGATCCGTTTATAATATGTATTAAAGTTAATGCAAGTTATTTTATTCTTCATATGATCCTATACATGTTTATGTTTCATGTTAAGAACCATAGGCTACGGGTGGCTAGGAACATGTTAGGCAGAGTGACTTCCAAGTAGGTGCCAGGGACCAAAGTGGCTACAAGGATCATCTCATTGGGATTTTTCTTAACAAGTGATGAATTAATTAAATTTATTAGGGGGTAAGGTAGATCTAAAATTAAAAATATAATTATTTTTCCCCATCTCATGGCCTAGTGTGCTTGTAGAGGCTTAGGGTGAGATTGGGAAGGCTTGTTGGCAAACCATATCTCTTTGTACTCATGAGAGGTGGATTTGGTTTTGCATGGGTGTCACATGAGAATTAGGGCCAAGAGGGCTTCCATGATAACTCATGGTGATAGAATGTGATGGTCCACTCTTCCCTAAGTATGTCCTAGAACCTTAACCTACATGTCGTGCAAAAGTCTCTGGTAGTCAGTGTTATGTTTGTTCTAGTCCTTGTGATTGTTGCATTTGTGTGTTCATTGATTTTCCATGGATATGTTAGTTTCAGCCTGAGAGGTATGTTGGTGTGTGTAGGGTCTTATTTCATTCTTTGGAGCATGAGGGGTGGACCTAAGTTTGGTTCCACATGGTTAGGTGGTTGATTCTTTCATCCATTGGGAATCTTGGTGTTATGTTCGTGACTTCATGGATGGATTATGTCTTCTTCAGATGCAAGAGTTTTGGAATCATGGTGTAGTAGTATTATCTTATGTAATGATTCATTCATGTACTTAGAATAGGTTTCCATTTATATTCATAATTTAATAAGAACACTCTCATTGAGAGAAAGATGTAATAATTATTTAATGTAATGATGTTAACTTTGTGAATGTAATATGAGTTTAGATAGTTTGGTGTTGGTATCGTCTATCACATATGGATGATTAGATTCTTACTAAGTAAGGTGTTAATTGTAATGCATTAAATGTTATTTCATGAGCAATGCAATCATGTGTTAAGATTATATGTTATGGTTTTATGTTTATGTAGAAAGTGATCTTAGGAACATGTAGATTTGGGATTTAAAATGAACTTAGATCTTAGGAATAATTATGTGGTGTAATTATTATTAGATTTTATTTCTAAGTTAATATTCATTTACTTATGTTTAAGCATTATGTTATGCAATGGTTAGTTTAGATTTGATTCTTATGCCTTAGTATGTGATACTGTTGCCTTGTAGCGACATTAGGGGACCTTAGGGGACAAAGGTGTTATTAATTTAAATGTTTCCACTTGTGCTTAGATAAGTTGTTCTCATGTCTAATATTATGTTGCTCATTATCATAGTTTAATGAGTTAATATATCTCTCTTTTATAAAAAACGTGTTTGCCTCCTTGAGGTTAGTTATTTGTTTTGTTGTCCTCTAGGGTTCCTTAGTGGGTTGTTACATATAAATACTACCATATTCAAACTAGGGGAAATGTAAATAGCTCAAAGTAAATATATGTATTACCATCATTTTCTCATTTGGATTCAACTCCTTTTAAGTGACTAAACATTCTAGGGCTATTATTCTCATTCAATTTAAATGCTATTGATATTGGTAGATATTATAGCCCCTCACCATTTAGCATTACTTTATATGACATATACCCTATAAACAACCTATTTATAAAAAAATGGTAAGTTGGGTTACTCATCAAGAACTAAAAAAGATAAGGCTTGCTACTATTCCCATTTTCAAACCTTTTAACAAAGGAGTTGTTGGAATAGACTTTACCGATCACCTTTCCTAGGCCATTTGAAAAAAAGAAACTACCAAGTTTTTAAGGATAATAAGAGAATGTGCAACAAACCCTAAAGGCAGATGAGAATGTAGAGATGAGTGGCTAGTAGGCCCTAAAATGAGAAGTCCATAAGTTAAGAAAGAAACTGGAAATCCAAGGGGTGAACACGAAATTGCAAGCCCTAAAGATGGAGATTACAGAAATGAAGAACAAATTGGATGCTCAAGACAAGTAGTTGGCAAGCATAAACAAGTTTTACATAAGAGTGATGTATAGCTCGACAACCACTGTTTATCTCCTCCAGGACAAGGCCTTGGAAGAAGAGGACGAAGACAAGAAATTATGGATGGAGCTCTTCAAGTTTCTCACAAATGATTGAGACAATGTCCTTGAGTAGGCTATTTCACAGAAGTTCGGTTCCTAGGTCTAGGTTTTCTAATGCTTAGTTGGGACTTACGAGGTTTATCCCTTGCCAATACTTATTTGATGTTTCATTATTCATACTTTCGGGTTTTATTTGATTAAATATTTTCTATGATTGTGTTTCTAAATGCATTTGGGCTGTGTTTAGGGACAACACCCTTGTTCTTGTTTCTTTTAATATAAAAAACAAGAGAATAATTGTAAATATTTTTAATAATATATTATGAGATATGATTGATAACATGTATAGATGGTGGTAGCTCTGCAACTTTCCCACTCTTGTTACATTTTTGAATTTTGAAATTCCTCCGCATTACCACTGTCCCTGGGGAGGATCCCTCCTCCTTGCAGCCAGATCCCCCTCTCAATAATGCTATCGGTTCACATGCTTCACATGAGGCCCCTATGTCTTCTTCCGTGACTCTACTACCTATGGGTAATGTGGAAAAGATTGACAAGAACAAAGATTATTGTGGTTCAGATCCTTCTATACTAACAGAATCTCCCCTTGGTCAGAAGGATGCAAAAAAAAGGGAGGGTAACTTTGAATCTGGTAATAAGAAATCTCCTTCTATCAAGTCAAAAAATTTTGCCGGTTAGAAGGATGCGGAAGATGGTAAAATAGAGACTAAATCCAACTGGAAAGGTACCCTTGTCGGTTCTTCAAATATGACTCTTGAGGCGACCTTGGCTAACTTTATTCAAATCGAGGAGGGGATGAAGATTAGCCTACCTGATAATATCATGGATAAAATTGTTTCATCCCTACATTTGGTGCTTGTTGGAAGATTTTTCTCCTTCGGGTCATCTATCAACATGGTAAGGCGATGGGCTGTGACAAGATGAAAGTCAAAGGGGAGTGTTGACATTTCCGCTATGTCGGGTGGTCTCTTCCTTTTCAAGTTTACTATAGACATGGACTTGATCTTCGTCCTTTCAGGTTCTTGGGCCTATGGAAAGCATATTTAAACACTCTCCAAATGGAAACCTGGGTTTGACTCCTCTGGTGAAGTCAACCGTATGGCCCCAGTTTGGGTTAGGCTTCCTGGCCCCTTGCTGGAATTTTGGGATGAGCAGATCTTCCACTGGATTGGGAACTCCTTTGGTAGCTATGTCACTATGGATTTAGTCACTCTTGCTAAATCAAGGTTAGTTTATGCCCATTTTTGTGTTAATGTTTCTATTAACAAAGCATTGCCCAACTTTGTGTCTCTCAAATCAAAATGGGGAAAATGACCTCAACAACTTGTCTATGAAAATGCTACCCTCTACTACCAAAAATATGCTAAGCAGGGACACACTATTGCTGACTGTAAAGCTTCGACTATTAGTGAACCTAAGCTTAAAGAGAAAATTGTTGTTAATGATGATGCTATAAGACCAAGTGCCCCCTCATCCTCAGCCCCTAAGGGACTGAATGACCCCTCTGGGATGACTGAAGACTATCCCCACACAGATAAGATTATTGAAATAATCAAAACCTCTGTTGCTTCTGTGAAGAAAATGAGACCAGTTGAGACTCTTGAAGATAGGAAAATCCCCCCGGTGACTAGCTTGCATTTATCCCCCAATCCTTCACCCCTCTCTCAATGGGTAGGGATGAAATTCACTGTACCCCTTGCTCCAATGGTGAATCCATCCCAATGGCTCACCAAAACCCTCAAAAAACCTGTGATGAGAAATCTACTCCGGGGAGACTAAATCGGCCAATTTTCATATCTCCACCCTAGTCCTCTAGCAATTCTGTTACCTTGGAGGACTTGTCCAGGTTGATCTTGTTGACATCTATGGTGAAGAACTCCCCCCTATATTTCTTCTATGGATAATGAGGAATGGCTAACACAAAAGAAAAAACTAGGTCAAAGAAGGTGAATGTAGGCACTGACAACAAAGTTGGAAGACCAACTGAGAGAGTGTTGAGGTAGAAAGGTATGACGAGGGATATTGCAAGGGGGTGACAAATGACCCTTGGTGGAAATAAAAAAACTAAGAAATGAAGTTCCTCTCTTGGAACATAAGTGGACTCAAAAACCCCTAAAAGCAATTTTCTATAAAGCAATATATCTTAGATTTGAAGATTAACATCTGTTTACTGCAAGAAGTCAAAATGTCTTACCAAACATTTGCAATGAATGTTAACAAAATTTGGCTGGGTGCTGCATTTCTATATGTGGAGGCCTTGGGGGCATCTGGTGGAATTTCTACCCTTTGGAACCCTCGCAAGCTTCAAGGTTCTATACATGTGAGCTCATAAAACTATATGGCGGTGACTTTTCAACTTGGTGAGATTTGTTGGCACTTGTTCAATATACATGCCCCCGATTATAAGATGGGAAGGTGTCTGGTTTGGGAAGAAATTGTTGATTGCATCCTTGAGGATCAAAATACTCATTACATGTTGGCTGGTGACTTCAACACCCCTCTCTATCCTTCTAAGAAATGTGGCGGTCTTATGGATTATTCTGATAGTATGGGAGATCTGGCTAATCTTAATGTTACTAGTCTTTTTGATCTAGATATTCAGGGTGTCTCCTTCACCTGGTCTAATAATAGGAAAGGAAACCACCTCATCCAGGTCAGACTGGACATATTCTTAGTCACTACTAAATGGGATATTGGTCACAATGCATCTCTAAGGAGCCTCCCAAGGACTGCCTCTAACCATAGCCCTCTTCTCCTCCACTAGGCTGATAGACCCCCCTTAGGACCTCCTCCTTTCTGATATGAGATTATGTGGGCCTCCCACTCAGATTTTAGAGAACTAGTTAGGAGATGGTGGGCCTCCCTTGTCTAAAAGATAGCTATGTTCAGAATATCTGAGAAGATGAACCTCATCCAACGGGAAGTGAACAACTGGAATAAAGAAAAATTGGCGACATATTCAAGAAGAAGAAGGATCTATGCTCCAGATTGGAGCAAATTCAGAGCATTATGGCTTCTGGTGACCATCCCTACTCCCTCCTTCATGAAGAAGAGGAATGCAAAAAAAAATGGAAGGAAATTTTATCTAAGGAGGAGATCTATTGGAAGAAAAGATCCAGAATCCAATGGCTGAAGGAGGGAGATAGGAACTCTATCTTCTTCCACCGCTCAGCTAGTATTCACCAAAGGAGAAACATGATCAAAAGTCTAAGGGATAGTAATGGATAGGAGATCATGACTGATGCCCAAATTGGTCAAACTACTACTGAATTTTTCATTCGCATGTACACTGAGGTTGGGGGAAGATGTGATGCTCTCCAGGATAGGATTTTGAGTAAAATACATACTACCATTGATGAAGAGGATAATAGCTAGCTTCTATTTCCTATTTCTATGTTGGAGGTCCGTATTGCTGTCTTTGCTATGGGTGCCTACAAGACCTCAGGTCCAGATGGATTCCTCCCTACATTTTTCCAAGAATTCAGGGACATTGTTAGCTTTGATGTTACTAGAGCTATGAAGGATTTCTTTAGGACTAGTAAATTATTCAAAAAGCTGAAAAACACCTTCATTGTTCTTGTTCCCAAGTCTCAAGATCATAAATGCATGATGGATTTTTGGCCTATAAGTCTTTGCAATACTATTTATAAGATTATCTCTAAGGTCTTAGTGAACAAAATCAAACCATTTCTTCCCAAGTTCATCAACCCTTCTAAAAAATGCTTCGTTCCAGGTCACCAAATTTATGATGCGGCCATTGCCACTCATGAAATTATTCATTCCATGGACAAGAGTAGAACCCTAGGAACGGATTTTAAACTGGGAATCTCTGAAGCATATGATAAAGTCAATTGGTGTTTCCTATTTAAAACTCTCTCAAAACTTGGCTTTAATCCCATAATTGTTCACATGATCTGGGAGTGTGTGTCTATGGTTCAGTTTTCTGTCTTGGTCAATGGGGTTCCTTGGGGTCACTTCAAATCTAAAAAAAGGTATCAGGCAAGGGGACCCCCTTTCCCCCTATCTTTTTATTATGATTGTTGAGGTTTTGGGCAGAAATTTCCTGAATCTGGCGGTCAATGGGAGAATACAGGGAATCAAAGTTGCTTCTACTATCCCCCCTTCTGTGATCCAACAATTAATGGATGAAACCTTCCTTTTTGGTAAATCCTTTGTGATAGAAGCTAAACACTAGAAGAACTTTCTTACTGAATATGCCTCTGCTTCAAGTTAATGTATTAACTATAATAAAAGTAATCTTTACTTTTTCAATACCCCTATTAACTTGCAAACTAAAATTCTTATTATTCTTGGGTGTCAATCTGCCAATTTATCTGGGACTTACTTGGGTCTCCCTCTTACTATCAAAGAGGTGACTGTGAATCTTTGGAATACCATCATTGAAAGAATACAAAAGAAACTTGTGGGTTGGAAAGTTAAATTCCTTAGTAGTGCAGGGAAGCTCTAGCTTCTTGCTACCTCCCTCTAGGGTATCACTGTTTATTTCCTTTCCCTATTCAAAATCTCAGGCTCTATGGGGGACAAGCTTGAGAAGATTCAAAGAACCTTCCTTTGGACTGGTATGGAAGAAAAGAAACACCTCCCACTAGTTAATTGGGATACTGTTTGCTTTCCCAAGACTATGGGTGGTCTAGGTATTAGAAAGATAAATACCTTAAACAAAGCCTTAATTGCCAAAGTGGGCTAGAACTTGGCTAAAGGGGAAGTAGATTGGTGTAACATTATCAGGGCTAAGTATTTAGAAAGGGACCAGTTCTTCTTTAAATTAAATTCCATTGGATTACCTCCTAGATCTAAATTATGGAATAACATACTCAAGCTTAGACCTATTATTAGAGAGGGACTAAAGTGGCAGCTTGGAAATGGAAGAAAGATCATATTTTGGGAGGATACGTGGCTAGAGGATAAACCTTTGGCTGAAACCCACTTCTGCCAATTAATGTACATCCTAAAGGACCTTTTTGGTGATTATGTTGCTGACTACATTGTGTTGAAAAGAGGAAAGTCAAAAAACATCTCTCTTATCTTCATTGATTGGCCTGACCTCTTGCCTAAAGCTCTAGACCTTCAGAACCTCATGCATACAACGTGGATACCTCTGTCTATCCATGAGGATAAATTCATCTGGAAGGGGGCTCAGTTTGGGGATTTATTGGTTAGATCTGCTTACAAACAACTTTTGAGATTCAATGGGGATACGAAATGATGGAAAAAGATTTGGAACTCACAACTTATACGAAAGATTAATTTTTTTTGGTGGACTCTCATGCATGAAAAAGAACCAACTTAGGATAATTTAAGGAGAAGGGGTTTCCAATTTACTAACAGGTGTATCCTCTATAAATCTAAGGAATCTATCAACCACCTTTTTATCCACTGCCCTTTGTTAGACACTTGTGGACCATTATCCTTGAAAAATGTGGCCTCCAATGGGTTTTCAATGGTGACTTACACCAGTTTGTGGATGGAAGATCATCACCTTCCCACCACCCCTTGGTTAAACAACTATGGAAGTAGATACCTCCTCATATATGCTAGAGTGTTTGGAAAGAAAGAAATAACAAAATCTTAAGAGATGTTGAAAGCTCCCCAAACAATGTTTTTAATAGCTACTTGAAGATGATCATGGAAAATATCTTGGTGACTAGATGGAAGACCCCCTCAAACCCCCCTAACTCGACTGATTGGAGGGTTGCTGAACATTGGACACTCCCCCCAGAGTTTAAGTAGTTCAAAAACACTAAAAAGATCAACAAAAAATGACCAAATGGAAAGCCCCAAGTCCTTCATGGCACAAATTAAACTTTGATGGGGCATCCCATAATAATTGGCAAGATGGAGGTGGTGTTATAAGAGACCATCAAGGAGATCTTATCTCCACCTACTCTAGAAGCTTGAGGAACCATACTATCAACCAAGCTAAGGGAATAGCCCTCTTATGGGGAATGAAGTTTTCCATTGCTATAGGTATTAGACAACTTGAAATTGAAGGTGACTCAAAAATAATTTTGGAGGTTGTTAGTGGAAGAAGTACGACGGGATGAAAAAAGGAAGGGATATTGAGGGATGTTAGAATGCTCCTAGCTAACCTTGACAATTTCACTATCCGCCATATTTATAGATAAGAGAATGTAGCTGCGGACTCTATGGTTGCTTTTGGCATGCTGCAAGAAGGCTTACGGTGTTGGAAGAATGCTAATCCGCTATCAGTGACCACCAAGGAGATCCTTGAGAGAGAAAGATTAAGTGTTAATGTTTAATCTAATGATGATTATTAAATTTCAAATTTCAAATTTGAAGTCGAAGCTCGACAATTGCTGGATGGATATCCCACGTGGCGATATATGGCCTAGTCATTATTCCCAAAATAAATCAAGGGGGTTGGATAATGATTTTATTTCCTTGCGGAGTACCGATACCAAGAAAGGCAGTATTTTTTTAATCATCCGAACGAATGACATTGGTGGTGATGAAGGCAATATCCTATCTTGCCTAAGAAAAACTAGGCAAATTGATGGTTCACATGTGTGGAATAGATCTCATTGTTGGGAGATTTATTTTAACATGACTTTCAATATTCACGACGATTATTACACTGCCTTATTTAGAATTTGTTGGGCCTGTTCTTGGACTATTCTATTTCTCTTGAGCAGCTCTGCATTTCCATTTCCCTGCTTCTCACTACTACCATTATGCTAGAGGAAGCGGATATGGGGGGTGACAAACTGAGACTTGAACCAGACAAGACAAATGATTTCAAAGCCAAGCCGGCGGTTTGGTTTGTGTGCATGGAAGGAGGGATAGATAAATTCATGGAGAATATGAAAGGCAGTGATGAGAGACTGTCTAAACAGTTCGTGACTTCTTGAGTTGATAGAAGGGTCACTATAGGTGGAATTTTGTTTGAGGTGAATTAGGAGGTCATAGCTCAGGTGACAGGCCTTACCATGGAGGGCCGAAAATGGAAAAAGAAAAGCCATATCTCGAACACCACTAGTCTGAATCAATTCTTCTGCGATGGTGAGAATCCCATGAAGCGGACTAGTGGGTTCAATCATGAGGAGCTGTCACCATTGTGGGACGAAGTGTGATACATCATTATGAAATATTTTACCCTCGAAGGGTGGTATGGGGTTTTCTACTACTACCATCTCCCTTTCCTCAATCATCTTAGGGATAGGGATCTTATTCCTATTCCATTTTTTTCTACATTATATGGCTGCTAATGTAAAAGATGTTGCTGAAGCGAAGAAGAAAAATAAGGATTATACTATTCTTCGTCAAGGTCTTATCCTTCGCCTGTATAATTTCCACCTGGCTCTTTTCCCCCCCGCATGATATCTATTTAGAATGTTCCTAAAAGTCAATCCCCGCCCATGACCACCACTAATCCTATAAAAAACCCTATGCTTTTGCTTGAACCTTGCCCCTCTAATGCCCAACCTCTACAAGTCTCCACTCTTAACAAGAAAAGCAAAAAATGTGTTTGCCACTCAGAGGACTCTAAATGTAGAACACAAGATGCCACTGAGAGAGGGGGGGTGAATCAGTGGTTTCCAAACTTAACACCTATTAATCCTAAATGTGTGTACCGGTTAGAAAATATAACAAAAGGTGGATATACCAGTGAGGTAGGGAGATGACTCAAATATAACCACACAGAAAAGGAACATCACATAGCACCGAAAGTACGAGGAAAACCCAACATGGGAAAAACCTCGGTGAGAAATTCTGCTAGAGTCTACTGCTCCAATCTAGCCTCACAATAAACACTGTTACAAAGTTTAGGGCACCAACACAAGGAGCACTAAACCTTTATTTAGGGCACCAACCCAAGGAGCACCAACCCCTGATTTTAGGGCACCAACCCAAGGAGCACCAACCCCTGCACCAACCTCCAACTCAGTGATATATCAAAATAGTAGTAATACCGGGTTACAAATGAATTCTTTAACCTCTCACAATCAACTTACTCTACCAGTTCAACTCTTCTCAACTATTCTTCCTCTGCTCTATTTTCTATCAGTTCTCAACTCACTCAGATTATCCTCTCTTTCACTTTCTGCTGCAACCTTACCAGTTGAGTTCTCTTTCTGTCACTCTGCCTTTTCTTTGCCGATTCACTACTCCCTCAGATGCACTGCTACTTGCCACCACAGGTACTCTTCACTCTGCCAGTTGGATCAACTGTTAGACCATACACCTACTACCGGTTACTCCACTTGCCAGTTTAACCCTGCACTGTTCTCTGGCTTGATGGATCTCCTCAACCAATCACACTACACTGCTTCCCTTTCTGTTGCCTTCTTACTAGCTCTAACACTACTGGTTCACCCTCTATCAAACTCAGTGATAGTCTACCAGTTGCCTTAACCTTGTCAGTTGAACTCTTCTTATCGGTTCTCACTCAAGCACTCAGTCACCTCTGTGATTGTCGATGGGCTCTTTGACTGAAAAACTCTCTGATTTCACTCCCTTCACTGATGTCACTCTCTCATGCAACAATACTGGATTTGGTCTCCAATCTGCACATTTATATCTGAGCATTCCCACCAAAACACAACTTCAAACTTTGGCATGCTAGGGTTCCTTCATCAATCATGAGGCATATCAAATTAGATTGGATCTCTTCTCTGAGATGGTCAACCTGCAACAGATCATTCAACACCGCCAATCCTGTTGCGTGCAAAACACATTTTCTATATTTAGCAAACACGACTTCTTTGTCAGTCTGCACTTGTGAATCATGATGAATGAGTTCATGGTACCCTTCACCACATCCAATCAGAACCTACACAACTTGTATCGATCAGTGCATCACTTAGATCTTCGCTATTTGGTCTACATTGAGCCACAAACCTCTGTCTTCGACCCATGATAGTTGGGTTCTTCATTTAATTTCAACTGACCCATCACCAACCTCATTGAAGCACACTTCACCGACCACTGCACGCATGACACCCATGTCCTACATGTCATCATCATCGACATCCACCTTTATTTAGGCCACTATGTTGGTTCATGCTTAGTCATTGACCAGCATGATACTGGTGTTCATCTACCGGTTCTCTAATCTTGCTGATTATACATCAACCGATCAACCTTTAGGCCTGCACTTTTTCTGTTCTGCTAGTGGAACACATTAACCAGGTCACCTAACCTTGTCAATCCACAACATGCTCATCTTCATCAGATAGGGGCCATTCACTTGTCACTTTGTCATCTTTATCGATGGACATCTATACCGATAATATCTCCTTCTTTCAAACCTGTAAAATGCATGATATCATCATGCCAACAATATTCAACTATCAATGCATCAATCTGCATCTACATTTTGTTTGCAGTCTCTATCTACAAGTGCTAAGTTTTTCCTTCTCCTTGTTTATCCTGGACATCATCTCAATTGGTTTGCGAAAGTGACAAACTCATCACACTTACTCTTCCTCTTATGTCCTGATAGCTCATCATACTTTCTCTTGTTGATCTGGTGCACATCTTTAGTTTCATGCACCCGAGGCATGGTGTGAGCCTTCAATCACCTTCCTTTAACTTCTTAACTAAGATATCCTGAAGAGTTATAATGCATTCCATGCATGTTGAGAGATAAACAAAACATTATCACTTATCGGTGGGAGCCCTATTGTTTCACATTACCATATCCAACTGCATATTGGTTTTGCACATGTTCATTGGATCCTCCTTGCTTTCTTAATAGTCACATGCTTACTAGCTTGCACCCATACACTACCAACACATCACTCACCAGCTGGCAATCCATACCACTCTCCAATACTTACTCAGTGGTCAAACTCATCTTCTAAAATGCTGGTTGATATCCCATGACCACAAAAACTAGTTGACATCAATGACAACAATGCCAACAATCTCTCATACCGGTTGCCACACTATACCGGTTGACATCAATGACAACACAATACAAGAAATCTCCCCCTTTGGCATTGATGTTAACACATGTAGTATCCAGTATACTACATTTTTTGTCCCCCTTTGACAACAATGGCAAAGGGCATTGACAAAATTTCTCTCCCCCTTTTCTCTACTGGTTGCTTCTCCCTCTAGATCATTGACTCTGCATCTTCTCAATCAACAACACTTGAGATAGAGAGCTCAGACACCAAATAATACCAATTTCTTAGCCACCAAGTGTATATTCAAATCTGATACCAATTGTATATACCAGTCTGATACCAATTGTAGAAAAGTTGTGTCAGTGAATTTCACTTACCTGCCAGTCAGACTGCATCATCTCCCCTTTGATATGTAGAAAGTTATTTTGACTCCAATTTACTAATACCAAGTTTCGAAGCTGGCCTTGATACCAATAAGAGGATATGGCTGTGAACTCCCCCTGAGCCATAGATCTCAATTCTTCTTTGCCTGTTAGGTTCTAAATCGGGGCTCCAATCTGCACCTTATACCGGTTGAGCTGTGCATATGTTATCTACATATAATTTTTCAGCTCCATGATATTCATAACAACTTATGACATGATCTTATTTGACCACAATACCAAACCACATCACTATCATGTCAATTAACAAACCGGTTAGATCAAAATGATGCATGCATGTATGATCTACTACCAGGCCAACACATGTCATTCAGGTGTTTTTTCAATATCACCTAAGACATAATTTCATCCCTCCAACCACAGGAACCACTGCTTAGGTCATAATCCACAATACCAGTAAGTATCCATACCGGTAACATACTACACATACTAGTTTACTGTACTGGTCCAATATCTCCACCAGGACATTTTATCCATCAACCTCTACCATCTTATGTCAAATGCCTTTGATTCCAATGGCAAATTAACCATCCACTAACACATGCAGAAGTAATCTATCTCTCATAGATAAATGTGTAGCCAAGGGAGCAACTACACACATTGTTATCTCATCTTCTTCCTTATACCGACATCAACTTGTCTTTCCATTTGTCCTTTTCACTAAGGGGGTGAATAATGTGATCAACATGTAGCTCCCTCTAAGGTCTTACATCTCCCTTAAGCCTTAGGAGATGTCACCTGTGCATTGAATGCACAATGCCAATCCATGGTTCTATTTTCTTTCTTCTTCCTCCATACCTGCTTGATCTCCCTTTTCTCATTTGCAGTCTTTGGAGTAGGTCTTACCTTCTTCTTCTGATTGGTCCTTTCTCTACCAGATTCTGCAGCATGACCAGAAGCATTGTTGTAGAAGAAGACTGTGTTCATGCCAAACGCATGATTGGAGGACCTTCTATCAAACTGGTTTGACCATCTTTTGACCATGCAATTGTAGCCAGCTACCGGAACTGGTGGATTTCTTGTTCTTGTAGGAACATTTCTCCTTTGGTTCCATGCAGGTCTTTGACTCTCATATGCTTTATAACCATTTTCATATTGAGCATGACTATTATACTGGTTGTCATATGACTACAAGTTCTTCTTTCTACAATCATGACTTTTATGGCTAAATGCATTACATCTTTGACACGCTAGATTGTTATTCCTAGGAAAAGAATTTTGTTTATTCCAAGACCTCATTTTGCATTCATCTTCCCTATGACCATAATATTTGCATGCAAAGCAGTAATTGGAGAAGGAGGGCATATTACTTGCAAATTTATTCTTCCATGCATGAGGAGATCTTACCAGTTTAGCATCTCCATTTCTGCTTCTCTGAGGATTGTTCTTAGGAACAACGACATCTCTTTGTCTTCCACCGACATGAGGTCTTCCAGGCTATCTTCTTATATTCTCATTTTTGATGAAGCCTTCTTCTCTTAGCTTCCCTTTCCCTTTAGGATCAACATTGTTCCTCCCTGCAACATCAATCTTCATCCTCATGTCTTCACCAGTTGTAGTTAGGTTGACCTTCTTCCTAGGAGAATTTCTAACTATGAAGGTTTGTCCCTTGTTATCTCCACTTGTGGAGACAAACCGAATTTCCTTGGGGGAGACATTCTTATTGGTGGAGCATTCACCAGCAACACATCCTAATCCTCTAGTATCCTTGGAGTGTTTTTGTTTCTTCAACATTTTATCTAAGGCATCAGAACTGCCATCATACCAGATCCTCACTTTGAGCTCATCTTGATATTTCTCAAGGTCTTTGCTGTGTTTCTCCATTTGATCTTTTTTCTTCTGATATTGTTTGTCTTTGGCCTCTAGCTCAGATTCTAGATCTTTGCATGTACACTTCTTGGTGTCTTCTAGTTGAGTTTTCAACTCTGAGATACATTCCTCAGAATTTTCAAGGCATTTGATCAACCGGTTTTGTTCCACAATAACAACATTCTTGAACAACTTGTATTACGTTCTTACTCTGCTGAGCTCCTCAAGAGCACTTACACATTCTCCTTCAAGATCAACTTCAGCTTGATCTTCTTCTTCATCTTCACCATCGCTGCCAAACACATCTTGCTGGTATGATTGATCTATATGATCACTTTCAGATGTGTGCACCTTGCTTTGTATCTCATGAGCCATGAATATATGAGTCTCCTCCTCATCACTACTGTAGTAGCTGACTGGTCTAGACTTATCAGCTCTACATTCATCTTCTTTATAAATCTTCTTGCTTCCACAATCTAATCGAACAGTGCAAGGTTCTTCACCATAAAGTTTCTTCAATCAATCCCATAGGCTCTTTGTTGATTTGTATTTATCCACCTATGAGGAAACTTTATGCGGGAAAAGTGGGTCGATAGAACTCAAGATGTGGAAAATGGAGCTCTATGGAGCCTTGCTCACACACCCACAGGACTTCTTGGTGCAAGCTATGGAGTTATAAAGCATAACTCAGCTTCCCAAGGATGGTTCCATGGTTCTCTATCTTGCACGGTCACTCAAACCAACGTTTTTGCTCTCAGATCACTGAGCAAAATGGTTTAGGGATGGCAAATGCAAGAATGAGGGATGCTTTTTGTTGATTTAATATGAGATGCATCCTAAGCTATGCATGATTCTAGAAATGCAATAAACTAGCTATAAGATGACAAGATTAGTAAACAAATACTATCCTAGCATGCTATATTAGTCTATGATTAAGCTAAATGATGAGGAACATACTCTAAAAATGCATTTTTAGATTAATTCCTATTGAAAAGAGAAGCTAAATGATGAGCATATAAAATATGAAAGCTTGAATGGATTTGAGTATAAGTGAGATGCTAAAGTCTTGGATCTCTGAAAATGGAGGAATGAGAGCTCTATTTATAGCAAAAGTAGGGCAATGGATGGTCAGGATTGAAAGAGCTAATCAATGGCTGAGTTTGAAAGTTGGGGATCCATGTTTGTAATTGGCACTAATGAAATGGTGACAAATGTCAACATAGGGTTGGGTTGAGAGAAGGGGTTGGAGGCATTAAATGTCTGAGAAGACCTCATGGTTATCCTAGGGGTAAGGGTTAAGGTTAATTTAGGATTACCCATTGGATCAAGCTTTAATCCTAAGGATAAACTTTTGTGCAAAGGTTTAAGGATAACCATGGTCAAAGCAATAAATGCTTGATGAGACCCTTGGGTTACATGGAGGTTGAGTTTAAGGTTTGAGTTAACCATTAATGGTTATGAAGACTTTGGGGACAAATTTGTAAGAGTCCTTCCAAATTTGGGGGCATTCAACAAGTTAGCTTGTTGAATGGATAAAGACTTTAATGCATTTTGAAGACTTTACTCCAAATTTGAGAAGTGACTTGCTCAAATTTAGGGGAAAGGGATAATGGATGGGTTTGGGTTAATTAATTAGGATTAGATGGATTCTAGAAGAATTAGGAATAGGATTTAGGATGCAAGTGGGAGATGTAGGAAAATGCAAGTGGGTGAGGGAAAATAGGTTTTATTAAAATAAATTGCTTTATTTCAATTTGGTTGTTATTAAATAAATTAGATTTATTTAATTTAGGATAACTATTTTAATTAAATTTGAATTTAATTAAAAAGTGGATAGGGGCTTTAGTTGAATAAAATGAATTATCCTATTAAATGGTATAGTGAATTTAATTGAGTAATTTACTTAATTAAATAGAGGAATGCGGATAATTTAATTAAATTGGATTTAATTAAACATAGAAATGAACATAAAATATTCATTTAGGAATATGGTCATTTTTATACGTCTACATTTTGCCCCTCTTTGAAGTGATGTGTGTGCACATGTTATTTCAAAGAAAATGGTGTGTCATTGTGATTTTATGATCGATGTCATTTTTATGATTTTTAAATCATGCCCCAGATTTGATGTGTGATGCCCTAGATTTGATATTTGATGGTGATGCCCCCTCGGGAGATGAATCAATATTTTGAAAATTTAAATTTAATTGGATGATTTGTGTTTGGTGTGTAGGAGTTTGGCTATGTGAAATGTTGAAATTGATTCATCTCTCGATAATTTATGCGCTTTAGGGTGTAAGGGAGATTGCGAGCAAATTACATGCCCATTTCCCTAACCCTAATTTCATTTTTCTCCTATGAAAGGGGAAAAGTGCTTTGATTTGATTCATTTGTGCATTGTTGACTTTTGAGAAAGAGATTTTGGAGAGAAGTCAAAATGCCCATTTCGTATTCCAGGCATCGTTTTGAGCGCGTTTGGAGGTATCAGAGACCTGCCGCATATGGACCACCAGTAAGTCCACCTTTTTGACCCTTTCTTGATTTTTTATTTTGTCATTTTGGTCAGTTTTTTGGAATTTTTCACGCGGGGTTCACGATTTAGCGCATAGGGGTCTTAGATTAGCGCATACGAAAAATGTTGTAGCACATGGGGGTTTAAATTTTGGGTGCGTCCAAACTTTTAGGGTAGCGCATCTATTTTCTAGGTTAGCACCTTAGGTTTCTAGGTTAGCGCATGGTCTTGGATTAGCGTATTAGGGGCACAGGGTAGCGCATAAAGTGAAAAGGTTAGCGCGTCGGGTTAACCTAGCGCATAGGCTACACAGAGGCTCGCATAGGTAGGGGGAAGTAGCACATAGATTAGATCTAGCACATAGGGTTAAATAAGTAGCACGACCGTAGGATAAATTAGCGCATAGAGTGAGTCTAGCGCATAGGGTGGATAGAATAGTGCATGGAGAAAACAGTTTAGCGCATGAATGGGTTTTAGTGCGTAGACAATCTGTTTTAGTGCATCAGGAAGATTTTGCGAGGAGGGCAATTTTGTGAATGATAAAAAGTGATAGGACAAGGCCAGGTTTGCTAGGATAGGTGTAATTTGTGCGTTGTTGTGTCTGCTATCACGGTGTTTGTTAGTTTGTCCAATATAACTTGTTTTGATTTGCGATATTTCAAGTTATGCATAGATATTAATGTGTTGTGTTGAGCAAAGCATGATTTGTTTTCGTACTGTGTTTCAAGTTCATTGTGTGAAGCCGGATTTGTGTTACAAGCTGATATGGGTTGGAAACTTGATTTGTTTTTCAAGCTAATATGAGTTGGAAACTTGAGTTGTTTTACAAGCTGATATGGGTGGAAAACTTGATTTGTTTTACAAGTTTATGTGATGTGGAGACTTGAGTTGTTTTACAAGTTTTGATATGGTTTGTGATAACTTGAGTTGTTTTACAAGTTGATATGGAATGATATGATGTTGAACTTGATGTAGATGAGCAAATTGTTGCATGTTTTGATGTGATTTTTAATTCTGATATCTTTGGTTGGATGTGGAAACTGATATTGGACTTGGTTTGCTATTTGACAGGAGCAATTGGGAGTGGTTCAGTTGTGTGAGCGATTTCCTAGACCTTGGACATTGATACCACGGTTGGCATAGGCTAACCTTGACATTATTGAGGGATGTGGCCTTACTTCCCTATTGGACATGCCTCGATTCACTATGAACTGTGGTTTACTTACATCACTCATAGAGAGGTGGCACAGTGACACAAACACCTTTCACTTTGCCATGGGTGAGATGACAGTCATGTCAGAGGACTGTTACAGGATCCTGTGCATACCAGTAGTAGGTTCACTACTACCTTATGAGCAGTCGGAGGAGGGCGGGACAGAGGCACTTCGCCGTATACTCCAGGATGAGACAGTTTGTGGATATGAGGTCCCCTGGTAGGAGTTCCTGGACTTGGATTATGCACCTCTTCCATCAGTACTGGCAGGCTTGGAGAAAATAGTTTAGCGCATGGATGGGTTTTAGTGCGTAGACAATCTGTTTTAGTGCATCGGGAAGATCTTGTGAGGTAGGGCAATTTTGCGAATGATAAAAAGTGATAGGACAAGGCCAGGTTTGCTAGGATAGGTGTAATTTGTGCATTGTTGTGTCTGCTATCATGGTGTTTGTTAGTTTGTCCAATATAACTTGTTTTGATTTGTGATATTTCAAGTTATGCATAGATATTAATGTGTTGTGTTGAGCAAAGCATGATTTGTTTTCGTACTGTGTTTCAAGTTCACTGTGTGAAGCCTAATTTGTGTTACAAGTTGATATGGGTTGGAAACTTGATTTGTTTTTCAAGCTAATATGAGTTGAAAACTTGAGTTGTTTTACAAGCTAATATGGGTGGAAAACTTGATTTGTTTTACAAGTTTATGTGATGTGGAGACTTGAGTTGTTTTACAAGTTGATATGGAATGATATGATGTTGAACTTGATGTAGATGAGCAAATTGTTGCATGTTTTGATGTGATTTTTAATTCTGATATCTTTGGTTGGATGTGGAAACTGATATTGGACTTGGTTTGCTCTTTGACAGGAGCGATTGGGAGTGGTTGAGTCGCGTGAGCGGTTTCCTAGACCTTGGACATTGATACCATGGTTGGCATAGGCTAACCTTGACAAAGATAGGCCCATTGGACGAGCCTATGCATACGGTTACCGGGGTCTAGTTGTCCAACGGAAGCTAGGCAAACTGGAGCATTGGAGGAGGGTTTTGGATGACATTGATATGGTCACTTGGCGACCGTATACAGGTTGCGAGGTATGGGCGCAGGAAGGGCTAGAGATGCCCTATGTGTTTATGACTCAGTACCTGATAGGGAGGACCCCATTCGTGATCGAGAGATTTGTGGTCACTAGAGTTTTGTGGTAGTTTGGTTGGCAGCAAGGTATACCACAGGGGGCTTGCTTGTATGCACGTCGAAGGCAGGACATACTAGATTGGGGTCCGACTATTGATAGTGTGGTGGTTGTAGAGGAGTTTGTTAGCCTAGCGGGCCAGATATGGGATTATGCCCTAGAGATTTTAGATTCTGGGATGACAAATGAGTTTGCCAGATTGTTCATCGCGTGGGCGGTGGCGAGGATATCAGATTTGGAGGAGATGCGGCCTTCATTTGATGATGATGAGGGAGTTGGAGATGATGAGGATGATGGAGATGGTGGAGGAGGATGACGGGGGAGAGGAGATTGAGGGAGGAGAGGAGATAGAGAGAGGAGAGGAGATAGAGGGTTGGAGAGAGCAGTTAGATGAGCAGTGATGGACAGAGGGAGAGGCGGGTTGACCATTGAAGCAGGTGGTGAGGGGATGGTGGGGGAGGTTATAGCTACAGTGGGAGGGACCGACGAGTCGACATGACCAGTTCAGAGGAGGAGGACTGATGTGTTACCACCTCCAACACTGAGGACAGGCAGAGGGAGAGGGGATACTGCTTCATAGGTACCCCTACGGGTCTGGATCCCTACTCATGTGGAGGATGCACAGATTAGGACCCTACAAATGACGGTACAGTAGCTACAAGCATAGCTATTGACGCATCAATGACAAATTGCTCAGCTAACCACTGAGTGAGACACGGAGATAGGGTGGCGGGGTCGAGCAGAGGAGCTTGCAGCAGGTAGTCCGATGAGAGACACCTTGAGAGTGCTTTCTTTGAAAGTTCAGGAGGTGGAGTACTACCATCATCATTATGAGGCTGCGGTACCTAGGGATCACCAAGTACAGAGCTTTACATAGTTGAGCTCTAGTCGATCTCGACAGATTGGGTCGCGGTCAGAGAGCTGAGGTGTGACAGGGCCATCGAGACATGATCCTCTTGGAGATCTAGGGGCGGGGACTTCTGGAGCAAGACCATCTCCATCAGGAGATAGTCATACTTGAGAGACGTTGTCTCTGTTGTATTTTGATCATTGTATTTGTTTGTACTGGGCACATATATGATAGATTTTGTACATTTTGATCATTTTTGAGATATATATATACGACACCATTTTCTTTGATCATGTGGTGTGTTATATGGATGCATGTTCAATGTGTTCTTTCTTTACTTTAGGATAATGTAATGCTTAGATAGATGATATGATGCATGATGTATGATGTATGCTTTGATATACTGTGAGATGTATCTTGAAAATGAGATGTATGATAATGATATGCTGTGAGATGTATCTTGAAAATGAGATGTATGATAATGATGTGTAGCTAATGCAAAATGATATGTAACTATTTGTAAAATGATAATGCAACTATGCAACGTATGTTAAATTGATATGCAACTATGTTTTTGGAGCATCCTCATTCTGTATTTGCCATCCTGATATAACCATGTGTTATTTGCTTTTGAGATAAGTATCATCATTGAGCATGGATTTGTTTGGGATATGTTGGAAATTTATACAAGCACAATGGTATAATGGAACCATAATGACCTGAGAAAAATTTATATGATGTTTTGATTTTGCAAGATAGCACAAGCATCAAGGTATAATTGAACCAGGACAACCTGAGTGCGGATTGCGTATAAACAAACAAGATTAAACCATTTGTATGTGTGAAGTGGGATCATGCCTTCAGTGATATTCGATGTATCATGTCTCGAGACAAGTATTTACACATTACAAATGATCACTTCCCAGACAGAAGACTAAAAAAATATTGGAGTTGCCCCATGATCTCTAGCTTTGAAGCTTGTAGGGAGAAAATACGGAGAATCCAATAATTTAAAAAGTTCAAAATGCAAAAGTAGTCAAGATTTTATGCTATGATGCAACATTTATTACTTCAGAAAATCATCCATCTTTGGTATTTCTTGTGATGCTTTGTTTTTGCTTTTACGATGAACTTTAGCTTTGGTCGTTGGATGCGATGTTTCTGAGTTTTGCAAATAGTTTTGATGTCTTGAATGTGTTGCAAGTTTTGATGATTCATTGCCTCTATCTGAGTGTGCCTCTTGACATGAATATGTACAGTGATTTCCAAGCCATGGTGGAAGGTGGTAAAAGGATATATGGATAGACCAGGATAGTGACTACGCTAAGTATGTCCTGAATGGATATTTGCTAAGTGTCGAGCGATGGCCGATAGTGTTTTATGATGAAGATAAGGATGTGGATATAGATAGAGGAGTCATCCTTTCACAATAGCGCTTGTTACCAGGTTTTCACCAGTTGCTTTTATTGTACCTTTTTTATTTGCTTTTTTTGGATTTTTTTGATTTTTTTTTTTGGCTAGTTTTTGCTTTTTCCGTGCATTTAGACCACTCAAGTGTAGTATTTCTTTAGATGAATGTTGTTAGTTGGTTCTTCGAGCACATCTCCTTCTAAGGTTGTGAGCTGATAGGTACCTGATCCATAGACTGATATGATGACATAGGGACCCAACCAGTTAGGTTCAAACTTCCCTTTCTTTTCTCAATCTTGCTGATTTCTTGGATTTTCTTTGAGGACTAGGTCACCAACTTTGAAGTTGCGAGGGATGACCTTGTGATTGTAGCTCCTGCACATGCATTGCCGATATGCTTTGAGATGAGTGTAAGCATGCCAACGTCTTTCATCTAATAGTTCCAGTTCTTGCAGTCGGTTGACCCGATACTCTTCATTTGGGATTAAGCCTTTTAGAGAGACTCTGAGAGATGGAATTTCTACCTCCAGTGGTAAAATAGCTTCGGATCCATAGACCAATGAGAAAGGTGTTTCTCCTATAGGTGTGTGGAGGCTGGTTTTGTATGCCCAAAGTGCTGGATTGAGTTGGATATGCCAATCTTTGCCTGCATCATTGACTATTTTCTTGAGAATCTTCAGTATTGTTTTGTTGGATGCTTTTGCTTGACCATTTCACTAGGGGTAGTATGGTGTAGAGAACCGATGTTGTATTTTGAATTTTTCACATAGTTCTTGGACATCTTGGTTTTTGAATGGGTGTCCATTATCGGTGATGATGGAACTTGGAATACCATATCTGCAGATCAGATAGTTTAGGATAAAAGAGGTAATTTGTTTTCTAGTTACTGTGGTCATTGGGACTGCTTCTATCCACTTGGTAAAGTATTCTGTTGCAGTTATAATGAACTTGTGTCCATTTGAAGATGAGGGATGAATTTTTCCAACCAAGTCTAACCCCCATTGAAAAAAGGGCTAGGATGTTGTAAATGGCTATAGTTCCCGTGCTGGTGCATGTATCAGATTGCCATGGATCTAGCATTTAGGACACTTCTTGGTGAAGTGGTAAGAATCTTTCTCCATTGTAGGCTAGTAGTATCCCATCCTTAGAAGCTTTTTAGCAAGAGTATTCCCACTTGAATGTGTTCCACAAATACCTTCGTGAAGCTCGTGTAAAGCGGAATCAGAATCATTACGATCAAGGCAACAAAGAAGAGTACCATCTAGACCTCGACGGTACAAAGTATCAACGGTAAGGGTATAACGGGCAACTTGCCATATAAAATTACATTTCTGGTTATGGGATTGGTCAATGGGTAAGATGTTGTTCTTTAGATAATCATATATCAGTCCATATAAAAGGGAATCCGAACCAGTTAAGGCGTAGACAACATGGGATTCAGAGTGGTCATAGGCTAGGGAGAACAGTTGCTCTACCAAAAACTTGTAATGACTCTGTTGTTCTAGAAATTGTAGTAATGAAGCGATAGTAGCCATGGCATCGGCTGCTTTGTTGTTCAACCTTGGTATTTGCTCAAAGGTGATGTGTACAAAATAGTGTTTGAAGTCATCCACCATTCATTTGTAGGGTAGTAGCTTGTCATCCTTTGTTTGATAGTCGTTGTTGACTTGATTGATGACTAGTTATGAATCTCCATAGACCAGTAACTCTATGATTTTCCATTCTACGGCCATTTTGATGCCTATGACCAATGCCTCATATTCAGCCACATTATTCGTGCATGGGAACATAAGCCTATATGATCTTGGTATAGTGTGTCCTTCAGGAGTGATGAAAAAAATGCCAGCACCTGAACCGTGTTGGGTGTAGGATCCATCAAAGTATAGAGTCCATTGTTTGGTAGAAATAGCAAGAATGTCCCTATCCAGAAATTCAATCTTCATAGTTTGTTTTCCTGGTAGCGGTGCTTCAGCTAGTTGATCTACAATTGCTTGTCCTTTGATGGCTCTTCTTTCTGTGTATTGGATGTCGAATTCTCTAAGAATCATGACCCATTTAGACAATCATCTAGTAAGAGCTGCTTTGCTAATTAGATATTTGAGAGGATCAATTTTTGCTACTAGCTTAATGGTGTGTGCTAGCATATAATGTCGGAACTTCTGAGATGCGAAGACCACTATTAGACAAGCCTTCTTAATGAATGTGTAGTTGAGTTCATAGCCATTCAATGTCCTACTGATGTAGTAGATGGCTCGTTCCTTTCCTTGTTGATCTTCTTGTGCCAATAGTGCCCCTTGTGATATATCTGTTGTTGAGATATATAGGATAAGGGGCTTTCCTGCGACTGGTGGTACTAGAACTAGTGGATTCATCAGGTATTGTTTGATTTGATAAAAAGATTCTGCACACTTGGTCTCCCATCTGAAAGGTACATTTTTATGTAACAAATGGTTAAATGGTAGACTTTTATCAGCTAATTGAGCGATGAATCGCCTGATTGATTGAAGCCATCCTTGTAGAGATCTGAGTTGACTGATATTCTTTGGTGGTGGCATTTCCATAATGGCTTGTGCCTTTTTTGGATCTACTTCAATACCCTTAGCTGAGACAATGTAGCCTAGTAACTTTCCTGATGTAACCCCGAAGACACACTTCTTAGGGTTGAGCCTGACTTGGAATTTCTCTAATCGATCAAAGATCTTTGTTAGGATGCCAAGATGTTCTGTTCTAGTGAAAGATTTAGCTATTAAATCATCCACGTAGTCTTCCATAAATGTGTGCATCATGTCATGAAAGATTGTTGTCATTGCTCTTTGATAAGTAGCCCTTGCATTCTTTAAGCCAAAAGGCATAACATTCCAATAGTACGTTCCCCAAGGATAGGTGAACATGGTTTTATCTTGATCTTCTGGGGCTATTTTGATTTGATTATAGTCCGAGAAACTATCCATTAGTGAGAGCATTGCATGGCTCGCTGTGAGGTCTACAATTACGTCGATACTGGGCAGAGGAAAGTCATCTTTTGGACAGGCTTTGTTGACATCTCTAAAATCAGTGCAGATTCTGATACTGCCATCTGGTTTTGATACTAGTACTATATTGGAAATCCATTCTGCATAGTCAATGGGTCGGATGAATCCGACATCTAATAGTTTCTTCAGTTCAGCTTTGACCATGAGTGCCACCTGTGGATTCATCTTTCGTAGCTTTTGTTTGACTAGTTTAACTCCTAGAGAGATGGACAAGTGATGCATGATTAAGTGTGGATCAACTCCGGGCATATCGGCATATGACCAAGCAAAGTTAATTTTCTTTTCTTTAAAGAAAATGATAAATGTTGATCTTTCCTCCTCTATCAGAGATTCTGCAAGGTGTATGTTTTTGACTTCTTCTATGGTACCAATATTGATTGATTGAGTGGGCTCAATCAATATGGGTGATTGCTCATGAAAGTGCTTTGGAAGAGTGTCAAGTCTCCCATCTTTAGGTGCCTTAAAAAAGTTTTCACCCTCAGATGCATCCTTTATTTTTACTTTTTTTGATCTAGAGCTACCATTGATTGGTTTTCAGCGTCAAATCTTTTACTTGGTTCATTTTTGTGACTGAGAGACTTGGCACTCCCTAGTTTGCAGACATCGTTACTTTGTTTGCTGGTAGAGCCTGTCTCCGGATTAATAGTACATAGGTAATGGATAATAGATTCATCATCTGGGAAAATTGGTATATCATGTATTTCGGGTTCGTCCTAGTCAATGAGGTTAGGAAAGACAAGCGGTAAGGAATCGTTTGGTGGATCAAGTTCTGCTATTGTAAGTGTCAAGACAAAGGTTTCATCATGATTGGTCTTGGTTTTAAAGAAGTCAAGGATTTCATCCAGATCTTTGATGGTATTATCTTCCGTATAGACTTGTTCATAATGCTTTTGTTCACTTTCCTTTGCCTTATAGATATTCTGTGGTCCAAATTCAAGAGGTCTATCTTCTGCGTTATGCTCTTCCTGAGAAAGGGGTATGGGGCTAGTATTATTAGGGATATCTGTAGTAGCATTTGAGCAGGTACCCCATTCATATTCATTTGAATCAGTCTCTAAGGCATCATCCCTGATTCTATCAGTGATGTAAACAGGTATGTTGTATGGTGAAAATAGATCTTTGATGATGGATACCATTTTGATAGTTTTTTTTGATTCGGTGTCAAATCTTGCTTCTATTTTCTGTATTTGTTCATAGACTGTTCCTCCTCGGGGAGGAACAATGGTATCAGGAGATGATATTATCAGTTCTTGAGATATTGGTGTTTGAATATGAGCTACTGCTACAGATATGGCCTTTTTGTGGCTTAGAAGCTTTTCTTGATGTAACTTATGTTCTTGACGTTCCCGTGCCTCGCGGATTGTTTCTGCTGACTCAAATAGTGCTTCCTGCCAGGATTCTTCTTTGTACTTCTTCTTTGTTTTCAATTAAGGTTTTACAGTTATGCATGGTGTCTTTCTTAATAGGAAAGTGAGCTTACAACCCAATCCTATTTTGTCTCTGTTGGGCTGTGAAGGAAGATCTATGGGTTCAGTGACTCCTTCTTTGTGTTTTCCAATAGGTCCTTTACCGTCATATCCCATTTGTTGCATGATTAAGTATCCTTTTCCATATAGGTGTGTTGGTAGAACAATGTCCAAAGTAGCTGCTCTGTTATCTTCTTCCTCATCTTTGTATAACCAGCTGAGAATGTCCTTATCTTTTGATTCATGTGCTAGAGTGCCCAGTTGGATGAAGGTACCATCAAATTTGGTGATGAGCTGAGTTACCAGATGCGTTGATGTAGTAGGAAATCCATGAGATCTAGGTGATGTTGGTAACTTGGCCAAACATAGGGGTTCCAAAGAGTATTCTCCCATACCTTGGTCTTTGATTTGCATTTGCTGCTTGAAATCTCTAGATAATGAGTCGGGCTTTGCTGTCTGTAGATTTGATATTGAGGATCTCTTCTTTTCTCTATTATGAGGAACTAAACTGTCTTGGGCTACCCCAATTATGTTGTAATGTTGAAAGGGGTTGTGATTAGTAGATATGGAGATTTCTTGTCCATTATAAGGAAATTTGACACACTGGTGATATGTAGAAGGCACTGCTTGCATTTCATGTATTCAGGGTCACCTTAACAAAATATTGTAGGTGAGATCTATGTCTAAGACCTGACACATAGTATCTTTTTGTACTGATCCAACTTGAATGGGTAACATCACGGTTCCTTTATATGATCTTTCCTCATCATCATATGCTTCGATGGTAATCTTCTTATGGGGATCAATAGACTCTTTTGAGAAGCCTAATGCACAAATAAGCTTTAAAGTACATATATTAAGTCCAACTCCTCCATCTATTAGGACTCTTTTTACTCGGTGTTTACAAACGATGACTTCAATATGGAGAGGAGTGTTATGCGGATGACTTAAGGAAGTATTATCATGCTCTAAGAAGGTGAGATTATGAGGTCCTGTCATATGGGCGACCATGGCAAAAAAACCGTCTGCATCCAGATCTTGAGGTACATTGGTTTCCAATAGCGCTTGTTCCAATATGTTTTTGTGTTTGGGTGATAGTTTCAACAATTCTAGTATAGATATCTAAGCTGGAGTTTTGCGTAGTTGGCTAACCAAGTCATATTGGATCTTTTGTGTAGTAGTTGTAGGCATGGTATGTCCTTTTAAGAAATATTTCTAAGTTCAGGTTGTTACATTGATAGATTCATGATCACGCTGATCTCAGATGGTGATGATGTTTACCTGATGATCTTCAGCTGATATGTGATTGATGGTGTTGTTGTAGATATGGTTGATACAAGCTCCACGTGTATCATTTGAGGTTGAAGCTCCATCCTTGTTGTAATTTGGAAGAGGATTTTTAAAGGCTCTGTGGTCACCATTTGTTTTGAGACCATCTACCGTTAAGTCACCTCGATCAATCATGTCTTGCACAATGTTTTTCAATCTCATGCAATCATTCATCCGATGACCCTTGTTACGATGGAAATCACAATAGTGTGAATCATTCCACCAAGGTGGTTTGATTTGGGGTTCATAGTTGCTGATTGCAGGCAAGGAGAGAATCTTGTTTGCTAGAAGTTCTCAGAATGCTGATTCTAGTGATTGCCCCAGTGGTGTGAAGACATGCTTTTGGAAATTGTTTGTGTTGTCGCGTGAATTGTTGTTAGGTCCTGGATTCATCTTTTTTGCTTTGAGTATCATTGGTGTTGTTTGTGTTGAGTTGTCCTTGATTGGTGTTTGGTGCATATGTGTTGGTGTTTGGATTAGTACCTTTGGGGTTTTTCGTGGCCTGAGGATTTCCGGATAATGCAAGCACTGTTTGCTTAGATTTTGGATCATGCATTTCATTGTTGCCTTCGTTTTTGTTTTAAGTCCAGAATCGAGATTTGTCCAAGTTGCTATTGTTCTGGTTATTGTAGTTTGAAGAATTTGAGTGTTCCCTTTTTGTCACACACTTCCTCTACTTGAATGCCATTTTCAATCAATTTAGCGAAAGATGGTATGCATTGGAGTTTGAGCTTGTAACTCATTTCACTATTCAAGTTATCGATGAAGATTTCCATTTTCTCCTTTTCAGGAATATCTTGAGGATATCGTGATACCATACGTCGCCAGCGTTGAAGGAATATCATGAATGTTTCATTGTTCTTTTGTTTGGTGTTGCAGACGTCTAGCATGGTTATAGCATATTGAATGTTATAAGAGTATTGTGTTATGAACTTGTTAACCAATTCATCAAATGATCTGACAGGTGGCATAATTTTGGATAACCATTCCATTGTTTGCCCTCCCAAGCTTCTTGGGAATAACCTCATCAGATAGGTGTCATCATGAGCAAACTCAAGACTCATGGTACATAATTCTCTAAAATGATCACGGGGATCACTTTTTCCATCGTACTTGTCAAATTTAGGCACATCTGAGTTTGGAGGAAAAGGGATCATGTGCAATCTCCTGTCAAAAGGATAAGGACAGATTTCATTTAAAGAGTACCGTATTGTTGTCCCTTGTTGCATGTCTTGCATTTGTCTTTGCAACATTTGCATTTGTTGAGTAAGGGCAGCCAAAGCCATATTGTTTTGCCGAGGGAAAGGTTCTTCCCTTGTATTGATCTTGGGTTGAAACGGTGTTTGGAACGGTATGTTTTGCTAGGGAATGTATTGTCTTGGTGTATGTTGCTCTGGTACGTTTTGATCCAGGATGTTTTGCATTGGTGTATGTTGCTCTGGTATGTTTTGATCCAGGATATTTTGTTCAAGGTCACGTGCTTCTCTTTCCCGTTGTCGTTCTTGATATTCGTAATGCTGAGGGTGTGTCCTAAACACATCTGCGTCAAGGTTTTCAGGGAGTTTTACTCCTTTACTTGTGAGCATGAGAAAATATTTTTCTTTGTCATTTTCCATGAGCCTTTCTATGAGCTTTTGGAATGAAGCACTTTCCTAACATTCCTAAAGAAGCTCTTCAGAAATTTCAGTATCCTCTAGGTGTGGACCCTCGAAAGGATTTGACAACCTTCGATTCATACTAGACTCTGCATGTGTCTCGCTTTGTTGGTTTTGTTGAGAGTGAGTAACAGGTATTTTAGTAGACAAAGGGGACAAAATCCTCTTCGATATGTTTCTCGGGGGTTGGTGGTTCTAGTCGGGGTGTGTTATAAGTGATACACTCGTCGGGTAAGAATGCTGGATTGATCCTTCCTCCACGGTTTATGATTTGATTAAAAGCAGATTTTTGACAATATGCCCTAGTCTTTAAAGGCTCTTTGTCAAATTTGTTGGATTTGTTTTGGATATAATGTTTGACGTGATGAAGGAATACTCGATGAGATTTGAGGAGTTGAGGATTGATGTATAAAAAATTATTTCTCTTGATGAATTTGGAAAAACTAGGTTGTTGTTTCTTCAATGTGATGTTACAATAAAGATTATTTCTTCTCAGAATATGGAGACTAGTCATGCATGAGTGATTAATGGTTTCCTTTGATTTGTTTGGATTCAGTTGATCTTGTTTTGAAAAATTCAAGTCTTACTCTATCAAAATGAAGGTTTAGATGCCCCTTCACAATAAAGCGTGTCAAATGATATGGATAAAAACCTCCTGATATGGAGACTTGATTTGACAACCTAAAATTTTTAAACAAGTGTTTTTGAGATGAAATCCATGAGATGGTAAGGGATTCTTTTGACACTTGTGATGAGGTTTCCGGATTATGATAGGATAGATATGTTTTACCATGCGATCAGTTTTAGATTCTTACAACATTTGTTTTGACACAAACTTGGCTCAAGAAATAGCTTTTAAAGTTTTGTTTTTGCTACTCTGCTATGATGAAAAATGATGTTGATGGAAAAAGGCTTCTGAAAATGTTTTCAAATTTTTTAAAATTCCTCACTGTTTTGCCCCGTCATTTTGCTTTTGGTCACATGCTAAAACAGAGATAAGATGCGCTACCAAATTTACTTCACATGCTAAAATAAGGACCACACACGCTAGGCTGCCCCCAAACACACGCTAAAGTTTTGACTATTTAAAATTTTGTTTTCTTTGTTTTGAACAGCTATGCACTAGTATGGGTCTGTGACGCACTAACTGTTAAACCCGATGGGTTAAAATTTGGTTTCCACGCGCTAAGCTGATGCTTCAACGTGTTAGACTATTTTTCTAATGCGCTCATTGTTTAACACTGGTTTGGACTCTAGATAAAATGCTACTATTTTGAATAGACGCGCTAACTGGATGGTTGGATGCACTAACCTAAATACCCTACATGCTAAGGAGTTGTCCCCATGCACTAATCTACCCAGATTTTTCCTTTGATTATTTTTTCTATAATTTTTGGATTTGATTGTGAGTTTTTCAGCTTTGATGGATGATTTTCTGAGGTAGTAAATGCAAGCACATCACAAAGAAGACAACCATTTTTGCTTAATCTAACAAAAAGTGTATGTTCTGCGAGGATGTGTTCAAATCCTCAATGTTTTAACAGGTTTGGATACAAAAAATACACTTCAGAAAGACTCTTTATTCAAAGGTCATAAATAACATCATAGCCCACAGTCTCGATACTCTGTCAGCTCAAACAACTGTGTCACCCCCTAGAGGGTGCCCGTTTTTTTGCCTTTTGCCAGAAATTAACCCAAAGTGAATTGCTTCACAATTGAGTAGTTATCTTGGGAGATATATGGTGAGTAATCTTGGGGGCGGATTCTTCCCCACCCTTGCACTATGATGTTATAAATGTCTGGTTACTGACTCAGTTCAAAGTTTCTATTTTCTATGGCTCATAATCAAGCTTCCTGTTCGGCCATCAATGATAAACTTCCTCAGGAGGCTTCCCAACCTTTAGAACAAAGGCTTTATGTATCTCGAGGATACTGGGGGAAGGCTAATCGCTGCGCGCAACCGTTGAAAAGGACTTTCATCACTTTCCACTTTTGATTATAGTGGGTTGGAATACTTGGCATCAAAGTCATTCCCCACTTAGGTCATTCCCTTCACACCGACCATAAACGACTTTAAGAGTTGATTCCAACTCCTTGGGAAGGCAGGCTTGCTAAAGGATGTACTGCTTGAAATAAAGAAAGCTGTTAAGAGTGGTCCAACTTTTTGATCACCCAGTTAAGGGGAGAGCATATACCTTCCACTTTTGAGACAAGGCAAACAAGGTTCTTTTTAAGCCTTCAATTCAGTGATTTGCTAACCTCTACCTGGAGATGTTGCTCCAAAAAAGCATGGTGTTAATTTTACTTCCCTAAATCAGTGATTATTTAATCTAAGGAAATAACCGAGTCAACAAAGAAAAATTGGTAAACAAAAGGGGAATAACTTCCCTCTTTGATTGCAACAAAGCTTTTTAGGTGAGGTTCTTTCCTTTGTACAAAATTTGAAGATGAATCCTTTTATACACCAAAGGATGGTGAGGTTCTTTTTATAGATCTATTTTTGCAAAAAGAGATTGTTTATCTTGTTCTTTTTAGAGCCCCCCCCCAAAAAAAAGGTTTTCTCCTATGAAAGCAAGAAATGTTCATTTTAGTGATTCTTTTTATAGCCCAAAGGAAATAAGTGAGTTCAATTCTTTTAAGAATTGAAGAAGTTTAAAAATTTAAACTAACTTAACTAAGTTAGTGAAAATTTTAACTATCTTAAATTTTTAAAATTTAAGCTCCTATCTGCAACAAATTTTGTTAGAATCCTGCAAGAAGACAAGTTGAAAATGTTAGATGGTTGGTGGACTTCAACAAGTCTATTTTCTTATTCCAGGTTACAGATTTTGGAACTTTGATTTCTACCTATTTTTGATGCGCTACAGAACAAACTATACATGCTACATAATAGCCGTGATGCGCTAAAAGAAGTTTTCAATGTGCTACACTATTTTCGGGATGCGCTACTCTATGTGTCGAAAGTGCTGCTCTATTTTTCTCCCGCACCGAGACCTACAGGAAAAATTTAATATGCCTATGCACTAATAAATGGACTTGACGTGCTAGGTGATGGACTCCATGCGCTGAACAATGAACTGGATGCGCTAGGCTATTAACTAGATGCGCTAGGGAATGATTCCCACGTGCCGATTCTTGTTTTCCGCGGACCTGCAAAAGTGGATATATTTCAAAACTAATTAGATATATGGGGTAATGCCCCACGGTGGGCACCAGAAATGTATGCGGGAAAAGCGGGTCGATAGAACTCAAGATGTGGAAAACGGAGCTCTATGGAGCCTTGCTCACACACCCACAGGACTTCTTGGTGCAAGCTATGGAGTTATAAAGCATAACTCAGCTTCCCAATGATGGTTCCATGGTTCTCTATCTTGCACGGTCCCTCAAACCAATGTTTTTGCTCTTAGATCACTGAGCAAAATGGTTTAGGGATGGCAAATGCAAGAACGAGGGATACTTTTTGTTGATTTAATATGAGATGCATCCTAAGCTATGCATGATTCTAGAAATGCAATAAACTAGCTATAAGATGACAAGATTAGTAAACAAATACTATCCTAGCATGCTATATTAGTCTATGATTAAGCTAAATGATGAGGAACATACTATAAACATGCATTTTAAGAGTAATTCCTATTGAAAAGAGAAGCTAAATGATGAGCATATAAAATATGAAAGCTTGAATGGATTTGAGTATAAGTGAGATGCTAAAGTCTTGGATCTCTGAAAATGGAGGAATGAGAGCTCTATTTATCACAAAAATAAGGCAATGGATGGTCAGGATTGAAAGAGCTAATCAATGGCTGAGTTTGAAAGTTGGGGATCCATGTTTGTAATTGGCACTAATGAAATGGTGACAAATGTCAACATAGGGTTGGGTTGAGAGAAGGGGTTGGAGGCATTAAATGTCTAAGAAGACCTCATGGTTATCCTAGGGGTAAGGGTTAAGGTTAAGTTAGGATTACCCATTGGATCAAGCTTTAATCCTAAGGATAAACTTTTGTGCAAAGGTTTAAGGATAACCATGGTCAAAGCAATAAATGCTTGATGAGACCCTTGGGTTACATGGAGGTTGAGTTTATGGAAATTCTTTAACCATGTAAGAAGGTTTGAGTTAACCATTAATGGTTATGAAGACTTTGGGGACAAATTTGTAAGAGTCCTTCCAAATTTGGGGTTAATGGATGGGTTTGGGTTAATTAATTAGGATTAGATGGATTCTAGAAGAATTAGGAATAGGATTTAGGATGCAAGTGGGAGATGTAGGAAAATGCAAGTGGGTGAGGGAAAATAGGTTTTATTAAAATAAATTTCTTTATTTCAATTTGGTTGTTATTAAATAAATTAGATTTATTTAATTTAGGATAACTATTTTAATTAAATTTGAATTTAATTAAAAAGTGGATAGGGGCTTTAATTGAATAAAATGAATTATCCTATTAAATGGTATAGTGAGTTTAATTGAGTAATTTACTTAATTAAATAGAGGAATGCGGATAATTTAATTAAATTGGATTTAATTAAACATAGAAATGAACATAAAATATTTGTTTAGGAATATGGTCATTTTTATACGTGTACAGAAACATCATTTGAGAGCCCACTGAGTATATCCTTCACTGCTTCATCATTACACCTAAATATTTTTTCTACTTTATGGCCGGTGGGAGGACATGCAAGGACAAAGTATCCATTCACAATTGACATCCAGACATCAAAACCTAAAGAGGATAGGTAGACTTCCATCCTACAACTCCAAATAGAAAAGTTTGATCCATCAAACACCGAAGTAGGGGTTGACACAAAATAAACCATTGTGTTCTCAGAACCAAAATCTACCCAAGCTAAAGAAAGCTTATTAAACTGGGAACCTAGGGCTCTGATACCAATTGTAGAATACTAGATGCCACTGAGAGGGGGGGGGTGAATCAGTGGTTTCTAAACTTAACCCTTTTGAATCATAAATGTGTGTATCGGTTAGAAGGTCTAACACAAGGTGGATATACCAGTGAGATAGGGAGATGACTCAAATGCAAACACACACAAAAGGAACATCACATAACACCGAAAGTACAAGGAAAACCCAACATGGAAAAATTCTCAGCGAGAAATGTTGTTGGAGTCTATTGCTCCAATCCAGCCTCACAATAAACACTGTTACAAATTTTAGGGCACCAACCCAAGGAGCACCAACCCCTAATTTAAGGCACTAGCCCAAGGAGCACCAACCCTTGATTTTAGGGCACCAACCCAAGGAGCACAAACCCCTGCACCAAGATCCAACTCAATGATCACAATAACATATATAAAAAGAATAGTAATACCTGGTTACAAATGAATTCTATAACCTCTCACAATCAACTTACTCTATTGGTTCAACTCTTCTCAATTAGTCTCTCTTCTCAATTAGTCTTCCTTTGCTTTATTTTTTGTTGGTTCTCAGCTCACTCAGATCCTTCACTCTCTTCTGCAACCTTACCAGTTGAGTTCTCTTTCTGTCACTCAGCCTCTTCTCTATCGAATCACTGCTCACTCAAATGCACTACTCCTTGCCATGACCGGTACTCTTCACTCTTCCGGTTGGATCAATTGTCAGACCATACACCTGCTACCTATTACTCCACTTGTTGGTTTAACCCTAAACTATTCTATGGCTTTCCGGATCTCCTCAACCACTCACACTACACTGCTTCCTTTTTGTTGCCTTCTTACTAGTTCTAACACTACCAGTTCACCCCACTGTCAAACTTAGTGACAGTCTATCGGTTGCCTTAACCGTGCTAGGTGAACTCTTCATACTGGTTCTCACTCAAGGACTCAATCACCTCTATGATTGTCAATGGTCTCTTTGACTGACAAACTCTCTGATTTCACTCCCTTCACTGAAGTCACTCTCGTGCAACAACACTAGATTTGGTCTTTGATCTACACATTTATATCTGAGCATTCCCGCCAAAATGCAACTTCAAAGTTTGGCGCGCTAGGGTTCCTTCATCAATCATGAGGCATATCAAATTAGATAAGATCTCTTCTCTAAGATGGTCAACCTGCAACAAATCACTCAACTCCACCAATCCCATTGCATCCAAAACATGTTTGCTATATTTAGCAAACATGACTTTTTTGTTGGTTTGTACTTGTCAATCACGATGAATGAGTTCATGGTCACCTTCACCATCTCTGATCAGAACCTGCACAACCTACATCAATCAGTGCATCACTCAGATATTTTCCATTCGATCTGGATCGAGCCACAAACCTCTGTCCTCGACCCATGATAGTCAGGGTCTTCATTTAATGTCGATAGACCCATCACCAACCTCGTTGAAGCACACTTCACCGACCACTACATGCATGACACCTGTGTCCTACGTGTCATCATCATCGGCCCCCACCTCTACTTAGGCCACTGTGTCAGTTCATGCTCAGTCACCGATCATCATGCTACCGGTGTTCATCTACTGATTCTCTAACCCTATCGATTAAACATCAACTGGTCAACCTTTAGGACTGCACTTTGCTGTTCTGATAGTGGAACACATTAACCCAGTCACCTAACCTTGTCAATCCACAACATGATCATCTTCATCAGATATGAGCCATTCACTTGTCACTTTGTCAGCTTTACCGGTGGACATCTATACCAGTAATAGCTCCTACTTTCAAACTTGTAACATGCATGATATCATCATGCCAAAAGTCTTCAACTATCAATGCATCAATTTGCATCTACATTTTGGTTGCAGTCTCTGTCTGCAAGTGCTAAGTTTTTCCTTCTCCTTGACTATCCTGGACATCATTTCAACTAGTTTGTCAAAGTGACAAACTCATCACACTTACTCTTCCCCTTATGTTCTGGTAGCTCATCATACTTTCTCTTGTTGATCTGGTGCACATCTCTAGTTTCATGCACTGAGGCATCTTTGTGTTTCACCAGTTCATCCAGTGTGAGCCTTTAACTTATTAACTAAGATATTCCAGAGAGTTATAATGCATTCCATGCATGTCGAGAGATAAACAAAGCGTTATCACTTACTCGTGGGAATCCTGTTGTTTCACATTACTGTATCCAACTACATATTGGTTCTGTACATCTTCATTGGATCCTCCTTGCTTTCTTACTAGTCACATGATTACCGGTTGGCACCCATACACTACAAACACATCACTCACCGGTTGGTAATCCATACCGGTCTCCAATACTTACTCACCGGTCAACCTCATCTTCTAACATGCTGATTGATATCCCATGACCACAAAAAATAGTTGACATCAATGACAAAATAGTTGACATCAATGACAACACAATGCCAACACTAAACCCTTTGAGCTCAAGAAGGTGAAGATTCAACAAATTGACTTTGATTTGGAGATCATTGATGAAGCTAATAGCCCCCGTTGCTCTATGATATTGGCATCCAAACCCCCTGAAAAAGATAAACCCTTGAAGGACCCCTCCTCATCCCATGACACAGATGACTCTGAGAATGCGGGAGATGATACTAACTCCTTTGGCAAAGTGGCCCTATCCCACTCTACCTCTGCCCCTCATCACGAAAGCCCTACCCATGTTTCTAAAATCCCTAATAACTCTATGAACTTGGATGTTGACCCTAATTCTTGGGCCAATTCTCTTGTCCCCTACCCTTAGGATTGAGAAAATGGTCATTGTGGAGGAAGCCAACAGTATAAAGGAAGAAGTAGACGACAAGCTGCTGGAATTGGACAAGAAAGTGGACACCCTGAATGAGAAAATGTAAGAAATTGTTAGCAGAGTAGAATTCATCAAAAAAAGGCTCCATGAGGTCACCAGGTTCGCGCTAAAAATGATGCACAACTCGATGACCACCCTTTGTCTTTTGCAGGAGAACACCCAAAAAGGAAAACAAAAGGAGGAAGAGGATTACAAAGACCTCTTTAAGTTTCTCACCAAAGAATGGGCTAGGAGGCTCTTGCCCAAGCTCAGTCATGGCAAAAAGAAATGAGGATGCTTGCTACCTGGTGGCTTTTTGGTTTTTTTGATGGCCTGTGTGGCCTTAGGGTTTTTAGTTATGATCATAATCATAATCTCTGCTAGTTAATCTTGGACCTATTTATCTTTAGCCTTGCATGGCATATTTTCCCATTTACTATGACTCCGTTAAACTCTGTTAATAGGGTTAGTATGTTTAAGGTTTTTAATAGAGGAAAGTTCTAGGGGGATGTGACTATGCTATTTTTCTACTAACAGTTGTTCTTTTGCTGTTAATGTGACTGTATCTGGGTTAGCCCCCTAGTTTTGGCTGCTTTTAATATAAAAAAAATGTATAGATGGCTAAAATAAAAAATTCCACTACCCCACCTCATTTGTGGAATCTCTATTAGCAACAAATTTGAAGAGGAAAAGTGATTTGAAGTTGGTGAATTCTTTCAAGTAAGGTCAAAATAATGATTCATGTAGCTAGATCTGTCCACCAATAGGGCAATGGTTAAAGTTGAATTTTGATGGTGCATCAAAATTAAATCTTGGAAAGGTTAGTTCTTGTGGAATCATTAACAATAATGAAGATAATTTAGTGGTATTTTATATGGGAGATATTGTTATAAAAACCAATAATGATGCTAGAACTACTAATACTAGTTTGGGAATCAAAATGTACATCTCTTGGTGGATCAAATTTATTCAAGTGTAAGGAAATTCTAAATTAGCCCTTAACTTTCTGATTGGAACCTCATGTCCTAATTTGAATTTTGGTGTCTACATTAGTGGCACTAGAAGATTGCTCCAAAGGTTCTCCAAAGTATACATCAAGCATACCAACAAGGATGGAAATAATATAGTTAATAATTTGGATTATTTGGGTATAACTTTTTTGGATGGAAATACAGAGACTTTATTTCAATAACAAATATAAATAATTTAATTAGCAATGATAAAAAACCAATAAAGTGAGGATCTTACCCATGGTACTAGGAAAGTGGGTTTCCTAATTTCATGTCCCCTCTTATCACAATGATGGAGATCATTTTCCTTTCATACATTATACTATTGCTCCGAACTAGTATATGTGTGTAGCTTTGATTAATCATATTAATCAATTGTATAGTAGTTTAAGTAATTTTTCACAACGAGGGGGGAGGGGACAGGAGGGGGGGAGTTCATCAATGGGCCTTGCATTATTAGTACTTGCCTTTAGGCTACTACTATTGCAATCAGTTGCACCCAATTTTCATTAACTAGTTGTTATTGAATTACTTTTTCACCAATTATATCTATGAGTTTTGTCTTCCTGTGTTTTTAAATTTTTTTTAATAGTTAAGATGCATGATTTTTAAGTTTTCAAATTCCATAAATTGTTTATGTTCAATCTAATTGGCTCAAATAATTTGCATCTTATTACCAGATTTCCCGGATCCACTTTCTAAATAAATTTTTTAAGGCAAATTTTTAGGTCATTAAAATAATATTTAGTATGGTTTAATTTTCGTTTCGAATTATTTACAATCTGTATCTAAATATTTAAATTTTTCTAATTTGATTATATAAAAAATTTGATAATAAATCTAAACTTTTTGTAGGTGAAAACATTTTGATGCAAATTAATTGATTATTAATTAATTGTTAAAATCTTGGTAGTTACCATTACAAGATAACAAATCTTTTACTTTTTAAGTAATTTATAAATAGCATTATTCTCACCTAATTTAATAGTATTAAATTTTGATAACACAACAACATTAAAACAATAGAATAATAACATAATATAATATAAAACATTATTAATATAGTCATAAAATTATAAAATAGTAATATAATGTTTAAAATAAAAATATTCTAATAATTAAAGTACTAATATTGATAATAATAATAAGTCAACAATATAATACATTAGTAATAAGAATAATTAAAAATAATAATCTAATAATTTTGATATTAATAATATAAAATTAATATTTTTATAATACAAATAAAATATAACATTAGATTATGCTTAATGTAAGATAATACAGAATAAGAATATTTCAAAAAAATAATACAATGAATATCTAAAAAATAATATAATGAATATTAATACAATCTACTATAAATAAAAATTATTTTCATTTCCTCTCTTTTGCTACAACAAATATTTAAATTTTCTTTACTACTATTTAGGTATAATTTATGATCTATTCACAAATCACATTCACAAATAAATATTAAATTTTAGAAGAGTTATAGTATTCTTAATTGAAAAAATTAAATAAATTGATTTTATATAATTAATTGTGTGATTATTTTAATTAATCTCTTCTATTTTCTAATTGTTTGAAAAAACCATATTCCATTACTATACAAATATGGTTAGGATTATAGCTCAATTAGGATTAGATTTATACCTTAGTATTAGAGTTTAATTAGGAGTAGGGTTAAATTAGGGTTAGGACTATGATTCAATTAGTGTTTAATTAAAGATATAAAATAATTTTTTGAGTTAGGGTTAAATTATGGTTATAGTTAAAACATGGTTAGGGTAAGGATTTAATTAGGGCAAGGGTTAGGTAAAGTTAAAAATTGGAGTTAGGGCAAGGATCAATTAGACTTATATGTAAAAAAATTCATTTAGTGCTAGGGTTAATTTATTGCTAGGATTCAAAGAGGTTTGAAATACAATTCATTTAAGATTAGAGTTATAATGGGAATTAGAACCATGACTTTTATTACAGTTAAAATAGAGTTAGGGTAAGGGTTAAGATTAGTGTTCAATTTAGGTTAGGGATTATTACGTGTTAAATATAGGATTCAATTAAATTTATAATCAACATTCAATTAGTATTATAGTTAGGGTTCAAATAAGATTACAAGTTAATTAGGGTTAGGATTCAATTAAAGTTACGTTAAAAAATTATTTTACTCTTCTATTGCTAATAATTGCAAAAAACCATAGTCACTTACTATCACAAATCTAAATGACAAGTACTAGCCACTACATGGCACTTGTTATTTTCACATTGATTTTGATTATTTCTCAAAATGTTTCTATTTGGCTAGTTGACTCTTGTCTATCTACTCTAGAGATTTTAGGTAGTAGTTATTATCTTCAATTATGTTTGGTGGATAAATTTATGGGTGGAGACTAGGTACAAGTGGTGCCTACTTTTTATGAAGTTATTAAAATTAATGAATATTTATGGGAAATCTTTGCTAATGGTGGCATGTCTTACTATTTTAAGAATTTGAAGTAACATGATCATTGAATCTTTTTGGTTCAATTTGTAAAATTATGCAATAATATGTAGGTTTCTATTGAAAGTGTGTAGTTTATCATTACCATTAGTCTACAAATGGAAGGCCTCAATATAAAAAAAGATATCAAGTCTAAATATAATTACAGTCCCATTAATAATTTTCTTTGCAATGATGAGAAGATGACACGATTTCAAAATAGTTATAAGAGAGTAGACTTTCCTAAAGCATGGAAGATACTGGGTATGCAATCTATCAAGCATATCACTTAGGAAGGTAGGTATGGTTATATATTTTCTTATTATTTTCCCATTTTAAATCACCTTAGACATAGTTTTATTATTATTTTAATTTACTTTTTCTAATGTCCTTTACCAATATATTGTGGAAGTCTTCCTAAACAAGAAGAAAATCCTCATTTGCCAAAACCTAATTTTTTTTCTTTTTTTTAATTCATTAATTCCAATCACCTACCTCTATTATGAGTGTTACTAATAACCTATTTAACATAAAATTCCCTTCTTCTTACCCTATTAATCAAGCCCTATTAATCAAGAAGTGTGAATGTAATTTATATCCTTAATCTTTTTCTCATCTAATTGACTGCAAGAAAGCTTAATTACATGAATAATTTGCCCCTAAATTTCAAAATAAACCCCATTATAAGAAAATAATAAATCTACCTATTTCTTGTCATTCCCTCCACTCCTCCATTAAGGTTAAATCCTCTTCTCCCATCACTTCCTGTTCGTAGTATTCCTAGTTTGATGATAGCTATTTTGATCCTTCCTAGTCTAGGGAAGATAATTTTGACGATTCTATAGTTGGAGACCTAAGAGATTCTTACTAGGTTGAACCCACCATCCAAAATCCATAAGGTTCAAAATCACGATCCTTGATCAATAGATAGTTACCTAGATAGATGCTTTAAACAATAACTCTTCCCTCCATTCTACTAGTAAGGTTAATCCTCAATACTTTGACTATAATTTTGGGTAAAATATTAGCCCCCATTATTGTCCCTACTACCACTAAAGTTGGTCATATGGGTTTCCCAAAGAATAAAAAATGCTCCCCTCCCCCATTTAGATTATGGAAAAGTTTCCTTCCATATCTTTTGTATGAATTATTGGATAATTGTGCTAATATGGAGTTGTGTGCCTCTTTCCATCATATAATTAATATTTTTGTTAATATTCAAATTTTATAGGATTTTTTGAGAGACAAGATTGATAATCTAGAGACTAACATGAACAATATTTCTAGTTGTAGACATCTAAAATTGTCCTAGTCTAATTAAATATATATTTTATTTATTTATTTATTTATTTTATCCTGTCTTTTATTAATTAAATAATTTTTTATTGTTAATTAATTCACTAAACCTCTTGTAGCCTTTCCCTATTTAAAGAAATATTTTTATTTATTTAAATTATCCTTTCCCTAAATTAAATAAATATCTTATTTATTTAATTGGTCCCACTTCTTTTATTAATTAAACATAACTTTATTTATTTAATTAATTCATCAGTTCTTTCCTTCCATGACACTTCCCATTCATCTCTTAATTTGCCTTTAACCCCCTCTGTAATAGTTTATTATTTCCTATACCTACCTTCTAATCTGAGTTGACCATTTAATCCTTTCACTTCTTGATTCTAGGCCTCCATTTCTAGGGTACTCTCTATATAAGAGGATCCATTCATCCTTATCAATTCTAACTAATGTGATCATATCCCTAACAAGCGCATCAATCTTCATGTGACCTTTCGTAGAGATCAAGAAGCCATGCATCTACACAACCACAATCTGTTCTTTGTTGAGCTCTTGTGCACAATACAAAATCTGAGAGAAACCATATTAAGCAAGATCAAAGGAGGTAGGAAACAATGGAGATTAAACCCTGTTGGCATTCTACACTCTAATGAGAATATGGTTGATGTTGTCATTGATGGCAACCAACCGGTATTAGGTTTCTACATGCACCAACATCACAGACATCATACACCGGTAGACATCGACACCGATAGACATTTTCACTGGCATCTATATTACATCGGCAAATGAAGTATACCGGCACCCAGGCCGACATGTGACAAGTTTTGTTAATGCAAATTATATTATAAATATAATTAATTATTTGTAAGCCAACATGGTATATTGTAAAGACTCATATATGTATGAGATCTTATAGGTCATTTTGAGGTGACATAAGAGGTAGCAGGATATATTGATCGAAGAATATAGATGATAGATAAGACAATAAAAGGTTTTGGTTAAGGTATATGACTGAGCTTAAACCGGTACTGAACCAAGCATTAGAGATGCTATTTTGAGTAGTACATTGTATTAGATTTAATTATCCATATTGTAGTCAGTGAGACTCTTCTTTGAGTTGTGCGCTCTAGGCCATTGGCATCCCTGCATGTGCATGCCCTTATTGTAAGTAATATTTATTCATATTGGATAGTGAGTAAATATTGTGGGTCACAAATCCCACCGAGGATTTTCCCACATCGGGTTTCCTCGTTAAAATATCTTGTGTTATGGTGTGCACTTATGCTATCTCTGTTATTTCTATTTACTGCATTATTTCTTGTTTACCGGTACATTGATTTGGGTTGCAAAGCTATAAATAAGTTTAAATATTCCATTAACCAGTTAGACACTAATTCACCCCCCCCTTTTAGTATCTTTGGGACTCTCATTGTATCTAACAATTGGTATCAGAGCCTTGTCCTCTATTTGCAAAAGCTTAACAACTTGAGGAAGATTCTGAAACCAATACCGATGTAGAGTTTGAGAAAACAGTTGGAAGGAGCTCTTGAAGATTTTGATGTAGAAAAATTAAAGAATATCAAACTTGAAGATGATCTGAGGACTGCGCAGGAATTCATTAAAGGACTTCAAGAGAACCTGGTTATAGCACAAAACAAGAGGAAGGAACTTCATGAGAAAATGCAGAATGATGATGATGAAAAAGAAACTCTTAGAGACATTTCAGATAAGTTGAGACAAGAGAAAACTAACATGAGAAATGAAATGCAAGATCTGACTATGAGGTTATGTAAGGATATTGAAGATAGAAAGAAGAATGAAGAAGACTTGACTAGGAGAAATAATGATGCAGGAAATTGAAATCTGAGACTTTGTCATGAGAATGATATGCTAAAGACAGATCTAATTCACATGCAACATGATAAAGATGAGCTTAGGAGAGAAGTTGGCATTCTGGAAAATGAGCTGATCACTGCAAATGAACACAAAGACCAATTCAAGAAAAGTTCAGAAAGACTTCATGACATGCT
The DNA here is from genome assembly GCF_030272615.1 of Cryptomeria japonica. NCBI lineage: Eukaryota > Viridiplantae > Streptophyta > Pinopsida > Cupressales > Cupressaceae > Cryptomeria > Cryptomeria japonica. The sequence goes on from NC_081410.1 coordinate 150,721,566, forward strand.
GAAAAGACAAAAACCTGATGGAGATACAATTGGACTTGGATTTGAAGTTGGAGAAAGTTTCAAGACTGCAAATAATAAAGATCATAGTAAACCGGTAAGACAACCTAATGCATATAAATTTAATGGGAAATGTTTCAATTGCAACAAGTTTGGTCATAGAGCAAATCAGTGAAGATTCAAAAATAATCAGAATACAAACTTACCCACCGACCAATGTTCCAAATTCAATAAAGTTGGTCATCATTTAGAAAATTGCAGAATGAATGTGAAATGCTATGTTTGTGGTAGATTTGGACATTTATCTAATCAATACAGAACACAAACCAATCAAGGATATGGAAAATCTATTCAAAGGAATAATGTAACTTGTTATGCATGTAACAAGATTGGGCATATTGCAAGTTTTTGTAGGAACAAGAATTCATCGGCGAACAATAAAGGATCTAATGAAAAAGGAAAAGAAAAGGTAAATGAAATAAAGCAAGAATTTTCAAAATAATGGATTAAGAAAAGAGATCAAAGAGTTGATGAATCTTTCTTTGCACTGACAGAACAAAGTAACCCTCCACTGGCAAGAGATTCTTCATCTAACTAAGGAATAATCCTTAGGGGGTATTGCAACAAGTTGAAAATCCTGCATTCTACCCTCGGTTGATGGTGAGAAGATACATTTCTTCTTTACTGGCAGATGTGTTAAGTTTTCACTTAACCGACAAGCATTTAATGTGATAGTTGGAGATCTTTTTGGTTATAAAGCATAAAAAAACCCTCATTTCGACTCACAAAGAATTCAAACATTCAGAGAGTGTGAAATTGAGCAAGGGCATTCTAAGGCAAAGCAGTGAAGTGATTTTAAGGCATTCAAATTTGGAGTAAGAGGTATTCATCTTTTGAAATGGCATCTTCATCTTTTGTTCTTGAGTTTATTTTGAACCCTACTATGGTAGAAAACATCAGGCGCCCTAGACTTATATTCAAAATTATCCCTCAAATTGCTAAACATGATGATTCTATCAGAGCTTTTTTGAAAATTCAGAAGGGTGTCACTTTTACTGAAGACCCAAGAATCTATATCCACTGCAACATAGAAGACCTAGGGATTGAGGACTTGAAGAAAATGTTTAATGATTTTATTCCTAATGAGCAAGGTCAAATTAAACCTAAATATAAAAATATTGAAGACTTAGGTTTCGTTGAAATTCTAAACATTCCTAGATTTCTGAAGGAAGTAGTCTGTCTTGTGTTGAGTAGAGTCCATGCAGGATTTATATGGTTAGAGTCAATTTGCAAAATAACCAAGGAAGCAATCAAGGCAGTTACTGGTTTACCCTCAACTGGTAGTAGGCCTAACAAAACTAAGAAAATAACTAACAAAGGTGTGATGAGCTTAATCAGAGCAACATCCGACAATAGATCTCTTAGGGTTAATGATATTACTGATGCAAATGTTAGATATGTGAGTATGATGCTTGGCTATAGAGAAACACATGCAAATAGACTGAATTCGGTTTCTAGCCTTTGTATTCATAGTGCATATGAGATGGTAAAGAACAACACTAAAATTGATGTTTGTGAATGGCTTAAGGATGAATTGATTGATAACTTGAAGAAGATTAAAGGTGACAAAAAGGGGACTTTTCACTTTGGCAACTTACTTGTCTATCTAATGCTTTACTTCACCAAAGAGATAGCCGGTATTGGGCATAAGGATTTTGGATATGACATCCCGATAGGAAAACAAATTCTAGAAGCTTTCACTGGTATGGGCACTGACTATGTCAAGATCATAACAGATTACTTCAAAACATTTCAAACTAAAATGAAGGCAAGAGAGAGGTTACCATAGAGCATAGTTGATAAGTATGAAAATCAAATCTGCTTTGTTATTAAACGTGATGAGACATGGATGGAAGCAGTTAGCCCTAGAACTATTTGGGTTACTAAAATGGGTTATGAAGTTGATCTAAATGTTCTTGAAGCATATGCAAAAACACTACTTGATGTACCTAGAGAACCATCTGAAGAAATTTTTGGTAGTGCTGAGAATATTGAGAGTGTTGTTTCTATGCAGAAGTGAAGAAAAATAAGAGAGAAACTTATCAGAGATGCATCCAAGATGGAAAGTGAAATCAAGGAAAATGTAATGAATATGAGTGGTATATCAGCCAGTGAACTTGAAGGACTAAAACCAGAAGCACATGTTTCACCGGTTGTCACTTCTTCTGATACTGATAGTGGAAAAGAAGTTGAATTCAAGAGAGTAGAGAGGAAGAAGAGAAAACCCTCACCGGTACCTTCTCCTTCTCTTAAAAAGGTAAGAACACTAAGGAAAAATTAGTAGGCAGTTAGGGAACCTAAGAAGAAGCTTACACCAACAAATAACCAAACACCGACTCCCCTACTCTGGAAGAACTATTGAATGAGATAACATAGGAAGGAAATCTGACAAATGTGAACAAATTGTATAATTCTTTTAAGGATTCTGATAGGAAACAATAGAAGAGAGAATAATTTTGCATCTAGACATCTATAAGAAAGTTTTGATTGAGGTTGTGGATGTTTTTCTTAATGATCTTTGTTTGAGATTAGAAGCAAAAAGACTATTAGTGATGGAACATGTCAAAAAGTTGAAAGTTGAAGCATTGTTGGCGGTGCATCCTGTAAATTCAAAAGAGGAAATTGATGGATTAATCTCTGAAGAAAACCGAGGAGTATTTATCAGTGGACACCGGCAAGTGAGCCTAATGGCTGGGAGAGTTAAGGAGATTGCTAATGAGATTGCAGATAAATGGGATATATTCTTTGTTGAAAAAGAAAAACAAGAAGAAAGAAGCAAACCAAAAATGGACAAGACCTTTAAGGTATATCAAAAGGATAAGGGAAAAGGAAAAGTTGGTGGTGTTCCTTCAATAAAGATTACAGATAATCTTCCATCTCCAGCTCAGGATATCCCACCAGTACATTTAGTCAGTCCACTTGATATGGGAACTGAAAATGTTAGTCTTGATAACACTAACCTAGATTCTGAGATTGTTTTTTCTGCGAACGTTGATAAACAGGATATTAACATTGTTGTAGACAAGGAAATTGCAGAGGCTAAGGTAGATGATGCTAAGATCAGTGAGATCTTTGAGTCACCAACACAAACTATTGACTCTCAGAACAATGAGAAACCGACACAAGCTAAGCAACCCGAGACTGAGATATCGACAGAAGATAAAGGAACTAATACTAAGAAACAATCTGCGGCAGAGGTTCATGTTGAGTATGAGAAACCAATAGTTGCAGAGGTGCTTAATCAAACTGAAAAACCAAAGGAAGAAGAGGAAATAACACAGACAAAGAAAATGACAGACAATATGAATAAAGAGGAAGTAGTTGATGGAAATAAGGAAGAAATAGTGAAGGTAATTGGAGAAGTATCTATTGAGAGGAAAGCTATTTCTGAACCGAGCACATCTACAGGTCAATTTAGACCCACTAATGTAACATAGGTTCTATTGGATTCCATTAAGAGGATAACAGATTGCAATGCCTTAGCATTCAAGGCTATTGATGACACATTACCTATCTTGAAGATGATTGCACCAACCTGTAAGATAGATCACATTAAGGATTATTTAGGTAAATTGGACACATTGTCCAAACTTATTGCTGATAATGTTCTAACTATAGATAAGGTGAATGAGGCCATTGTTAAGGAGAGAGTTGATAAAGTGAAGGGTGAATTCTTTGTGAGCACTATTAAAAACTATACAGACCACTTAGATTCACTGTTACCGGTACTTAATTCTACAATTTTGGAGTATAAGGAGTTGTATAGAGAAGCTTGTAAACCTCACTGTTTGACAGAGGACATTGATGAGGAGATTAAAAAGATACAAAAAAGAGATTGATGATATTGCAGATAATATGATAGGTTCTTCGGGACTTATCTCAGTTTTTGAGCAGGAAATGGTAGTTTTTGAAGAGAAGTTAGAGAAGCTTGAGAAAGAAAAGGCAAGAATAAGGTTAAAGGCCCGTGAACTGAAAATTAAACTTGGTCCAAGATTGGACAGTCTTATTACTCAACGGGTTGAACTATCAAAGGCATCAATTCAAGGAGAACGATCACCAGAGCAACAGATGCACTATCTGACCGACATGATCCAACAGATAGAGACTATCCTTCCTGACAATAACAAATTCATGCAGAGCTTGAATCTACTTTTGGCTGACATTTTTCAACTTATAAGCAACCAGTTACAAACTATGAGGTAGCATTTTTGTATTCTTTTCTTTTTGACATCCTTTGCCATTGATGTCAAAGGGGGAGTAGTAGTATGGAGAAAAATAATTGCACAGAGGAGATCACTTGCTCAGGGGGAGCACACATTTTTGGGATCAGATTTTGGACTTCACTTTTGGATAACAGTTTTTGGATTTTTCTCATGAGTGTTGCCATCATTGCCAAAGGGGGAGATTGTTGGCATTCTACACTCTAATGAGAATATGGTTGATATTGTCATTGATGGCAACCAACCGGTATTAGGTTTCTACATGCACCAACATCACAGACATCATACACCGACAGACACCGGCACCGACAGACACTTTCACCGGCATCCAGATTACATCGCCAAATGAAGTATACCGGCACCCAGGCCGACATGTGACAAGTTTTGTTTATGTGAATTGTATTATAAATATAATTAATTATTTGTAAGCCGACATGGTATATTGTAAAGACTCATATATGTATGAGATCTTATAGGTCATTTTGAGGTGACATAAGAGGTAGCAGGATATATTGATCGGAGAATATAGATGATAGATAAGACAACAAAAGGTTTTGGTTAAGGTATATGACTAAGCTTAAACCGGTACTGAACCAGGCATTAGAGATGCTATTTTGAGCAGTACATTGTATTGGATTTAATTATCCATATTGTAGTCAGTGAGACTCTTCTTGGAGTAGTGCACTCTAGGCTGTTGGCCTCCCTACATGTGCAGGCCCTTATTGTAAGTAATATTTATTCATATTGGCCAGTGAGTAAATATTGTGGGTCACAAATCCCACCGAGGATTTTCCCACACCGGGTTTCCTCATTAAAATATCTTGTGTTATGGTGTGCACTTATGTTGTGTTTGTTATTTTTGTTTGCTACATTATTTCTTGTTTACCGGTACATTGATTTGGGTTGCAAAGTTATAAATAAGTTTAAATATTCCATTAACCGGTTAGACACTGATTCACCCCCCCTCCCCGCCCCTCTTAATGTCTTTGGGACTGTCATTGCATCTAACAAACCCTACTAAGCATGTGAATGGTATAATCTTCCTATTTTTTTTGTTTTGCATGTTTTAGGTTATTCATTGGTGTATGGTATATCTTAATTCTAGAACTACATTTTTATGTGGTTGGATCTTTGTTGGTTTTACAATAGTTTAACATTCCATCTTCCCCATATATACTCGTATTCAAGACACAATGATGACTTCTTTTTCTTTTAATATAGATTTTAGCATAATTTATAGGTAATGAGGACATTTACAACCAAAATGATTATGTTCCACTTAGAAATAGAGAAAATCAAGAAATATAATCACTCCACACCTTCTTTTAGTTGCCCAAAAAAAACTATTTTAGTTTATCCTCATAAGATTATCAAAGAAAGTACAACTAATTATGGATGAAATGTATTTGATTAATACCCTCAAGAACCTCAATTCTCTATAGGGTAGTAGCAAATGCGTGCACCTTTTCATGATTAATGTTTAAATACCTTTTCTATGTTTACTATTTTAGTGTCTATGTGGGTTTTGTCTCCTATGTATCCCATTTTTTTTTGTCCTTACGATTTTTATTTTTTTTACTGGAAGACCTTGTAATCCCTTTTTACTAGCATAAAAAATGTTCAAATACTATACTATAATTTCTACAAGGACATGAATTTTATCTTCAAAATATCCATAGGATGTGGTGTTATTTCTAAGAGATATTATAAGAATATTTATTTTAAGGAATTAACAATAATAATTCATTTATTAGGCCCTTTGATGTACGTTAAAAAAATTAATACTATTAAAATAAGATTTATTTCTTTGAAAGGACGAGTGGTTTGACTTATGTACCTACCATTATAGATTTTGGTTCTATCTTTCTAGTTTAATTTTATTGCACCTATTGGAATTTTCTTTTTTAGTATAGATTTGTTTATATTTAATTTTTACATATGATATATAGGCATTTATATTAAAATTGAAATCTTGAAATATTTTTTATCTATACATTTGTGATATTTATGTGCTTGATTGGGAATGTTACCCTCGGTACTGAGAAAGGCTTGGGAGGCCATGTAGATGATGCCAAGTGCAAGACCCATTTTGAGGAGGATCAAATGGGATGTGAGACTAATGTTGACAAGAGAATCTCTTGGGCAATTGTCCCCCATACCAAGGATCCCAACCAGGATCTAGTGGCGGAGGCCTTGAAAACATATGGAATCCAAAAGGCTAGTACTAAGAAAATAAAAAAGAAGAAAGAACCCAAAAAGAAAATTGTCTTCGAAGACTTGGGAGTTGAGCAAATGTTTGAGTTCAAAAGAAAGAGAGGTAGACCAAATGCCTCAATTGCTTCCTAGCCTATCAAATTAAGTGATCCTAAGAACTTTCCTAAGTGCTACAGAACCTTTAGGTCTCCCATGGACACCTCCTCCTAATCTCTTATGATGAACTTGAATTGTATATCTTGGAATGTCAGGGGATTGGAATCTCCAGATAGGAAATATGTAGTGAAGAGGTATCTTAAACTTTTTAAGAGCACCGATGTATTATTTATACAAGAGATTAAGGCTGTTCAATTCTTTCTTGATATAAACCTAAAATGTATATGGAAGGATTCAGAGCACTTCACTACTAGGCATAAAAAAAGAAGAGGTGTTGTGACCATCCTACTTAGTAACAAGTGGAAGAATGCCATAGTAAGATGGGGGTGCTCCCCTTGCAATAGAATGGTTTGGGTGTTTTTGAAGATCAAGGGGTTTGAGTATGGCATTGGATTATTTTATGCACCCAATGATGTTAAGGATAGGATTGAATTATGGAAGTGGATATCACAACTGGAATAAATTACTTGGATATTAATTGGAGATTTTAATATGATTGAGAGACCATCAGCCAAGAGAGGAGGAAAGAAATTTGAATGGAAGAGTGATGAATTTTTTTTCTGGAACAAAATGATCAAGAGGTTAAAGATGTTTGACCCCATGGTTGATAAAAAGGAGAGTGTAATGATAAATGGTTCTCTTGGTGCAATTATCAGAAAGGAAACAAGAGGATTTACTCTAGACTAGATAGGTTCTATGCTCGTAAGGAAACAATATGCTTCAACAAGAATGACTCAAGGATAGATGTGAAGGTGGTGCCATATTCCCTATCAGACCACCATCCTATTCAATCTGTGATTTCTCTAGGAAATGTGGATAGAGAGAGGGTCATTGGTAAAGACAAATTCATCCTTAATCCCAACCTTCTCTTGGATGATGATATTAATTAGGCAGTCCAGATCATCAAACTATTCAATGATCAGAACACAAGGATACAATCTGAAATAGATAGATGGACCCAAAAAGTTAGCAGTTGGAGAAAACTCTTCCAAACTGTTGGGAGGGAAAAAGCTAAGGACTCTAGAAAATTAGAATCCGAACTACATGATATGTCACTAGTTGTAGAAAGCTAGTGCTAGAATGATCCTGACAATGCAACCTATGATGAGAATGTCTGGCATGCCAGGGATGCCCTTAGAAAACTGCAACAACATAAGATCCAAGGAATCAAAACTAGGGCCAGAATCAATTGGATTGAACAAGGAGAAAAAGGGTCAAAGTATTTCTTCTAGATGCTCAAATGCAAATAATCTAAAGAAAGGATAGGTGACATATGGGTTGATGGCCATGCAATATCAACCCCCTTGATATCCTCAATGCTTTTAAATATTTTTACTCCTCTGTGTTCTATTCAGGGGATAAAGACTTACATAAGGAAGACTGTAGGAGGAGGATTGAGTTTATCATTCGTAACAGGGTTAGTAAGGAAGATAGAAACAATTTAGAAAGAGAGATTTTACTTGAGGAAGTATTGAATTCCATTTCATCTCTCAGTAATGACAAAGCCCCTAGTCTAGATGGGCTCATAGTGGAATTATACAAGACCAACTCAGAATGGTTAGGTAAACTTCTCTTGGAAGTGTACAAAGAGACTATCTTTGCTTGTCCATTGGGGGTGGAGATCAATATGGGGCTCATTAAACTACTCCACAAAGATGGAGATAGAACTCTTCTCAAAAAATGGAGACCCATTACTCTCCTAAATGTATCTTACAATATTCTAGCCAAAATCCTTGCTAGAAGGCTAGAGGACATTCTCGCTAAAGCCATCAACCATACCCAAACTGGGTTTGTTATAGGGAGATATATTTTGGAGAACTTAATAACCCATTGGGAGGCCATGAATTGGGCCAAAATGTCAAGACAACTTTCATCTATGCTTCTTCTTGACTTTGAAAAATCCTATGATAGAATTGAATGGAAGTTTGTATTCATGATGCTAGAAGGGCTAGGTTTCCCTTAAGGTTTTTGCATGATGGTCAAAACTCTTCTTGTGGATGCTAGTGCATGTGTTGAAGTTAATGGCCTCAAGTTTGATAGATTTGGACTCTCTAGATCTATCTAGTAGGGATGCCCCTTAGCCCTTGCCTTATTTGTTATTGTAGTTGATGCAATGCACTATTTGTTGAGAGATAACATGTTATCTCCTAGTGTTCAGGGCCTATCCTTTCCAGATAGTGAGGAGTTATCCAATGTACAATTTGCTGATGATACAACTATTATTGTTGAATTCTTTAAAACCAATGTTGTCAACCTAAGGGATAAGTTGAATATATTCTATGAAGCATTAGGGAGCGAGATCTCTCTAACCAAATAAACATCGCTTGGGTGGGATACTTAGGCTCCACCCTGGTTTGACAAATTTTCCATAGCTTGGGGGGCCCAAATAACTAGGTGAGGTACCTGGGTATACCCTTCTCAATCGGTCCTAATCTCAGAGAAATGTGGCTATGGATTAGAGAGAAAATTGATGGAAAATTGTGCAAGTGGAATAAAGATTTTCTTGCCTTTGTTGGCAGAGGGCAAGTATGCCAGAAGATCCTCTCATCCTACAACATATACTATGATTCTTCTTGGTTGTTCAGTAATTACCAATGCCATCATATTCATAAACAAATTAGGCAATTTATATGGTCTAATGGCATAGGTAATAAGAAACTTCATGCGGTAAGGTGGAAGTGGTGTGTCATCAGAAAAGCCAAAGGGGGATTAGGATTGAAAGAGTTGAGACTACAAGGGATGGGACTAGCCTCCAAATGGATCTTCAAAGCACTAAATGGGAATGAACCTTGGAAAGTTATAATCAAGAACAATATTGCTCATTCAATCCCAAAGAAAGGTAAGGCTTGGAAGATTCTACCACTAGATGACCTAGTAGCTGGTCATTTTGCTATCCATCCAGCGGGTTCTATGGTTTTCAAGGCTATCTGGAAAACATGGGAAGGAGTAAGGCAACTAATAACTAACAATGGTATCATCAATGAGGATCCGAATATCTGTGGAGGTAGATTTATTTGGTGGAATTTGTACAACAAATTTAAACCCCTTGCACTCAATCAAGGCTTTTCAGCCAAGAGCTGGGCCAACAAGGGTATTAGATGTTTCAAAGACATACTTAGCAATGGGCACCTTGTACCTTGGTCTGATTTAAGCAACAAGTTTGGAATGCCCCCTTCCCAATGGAGAACCTATGTTGTGCTGAGAGAAGCATGTTCAACCCTCTCCCTACCTAGGAAGTATGACAATGAAGACAAATATGCTCAGTTCAAGTGGTGCAATGGCACCCTCCTGCACAATATGAAATCCAAATATATTTATACCCAACTAGTAGATAAGGAAGATATATTAAATCACATTAATAACAAATGGAACTTGAATATGGATCATTCCAAATGGACCAAAATGCTTGGCCATTTTTGGGCTAAGCCAGTGGAACCCAAACAAAAATACTTCACTTGGTGTTTGCTGCTTCACAAGTTGCCCATCTACTTGTCTGCTAGTGACCCCCCTATGTGCTCTTGCTATAGAGTCCTTGAAATAGCGAATCGTATCTTTTTTGGTTGCTTGTTTGGTAAGGAATTATGGAACATGTTTGGCATCTCTGTTAATGGCAATATTATGAGCTAGGAATTTGTCATTGGATATGTGGTAGGCTGTCAAAAAGTGTCAATGTCTTTTGGTCAGTGCTCTCTTCCGCTATATTGTGGTCAATTTGAAAGTTTAGAAATAGCGAGTTTTTAAATGGTATTACAAGAACCCTTACTAAGTCTCTTAGGAGACTCATATTTGCTAATGTTTCTTCACAGGTCACAATGGTAATGATTGTCTCCATGAGGAAATTCAAGCAAATGCTTGGAGATGGGCAAGCAAGAATGTACACAAGAGAGATCTCACATGGCTACAATTGGCAGAGGACCTTTGAAGAAAGGAATGTATTTTAAACTGGGCTCACAAACTCCATGGAAGAACTGGAAGCTAAAAGGAAGGTAGGAACAACAACAATCCCTATCACAGTGGCAATCCCAGCAATAGAGGGGGCCATACCTAAGGCCATACCTATCCCGACATTTGGTAGATAGAGGCAGATATGGATGGAGGGCCAATTAGGCTGCACAACGTGGATTGAGGATGATTATGATATCCTCTTTGACTAAATGTCTATAGTTGCTGTAGGTTTGATACCATTTTGTATATGTAGCCCATAATCCTGATACTTATAGGGGTTGTATCCCCTCGTCAGTTTTGTTTTGTTCATATGAACTCTGCACGTGTTGGTTGGATCTGATTATGCTCATGTATGGTATCTTATATATAATACAAAAAATAATATTAATATTTTAAAAAAAAATTTAAAATTTTTATTTTTAATTTTTTTAATTTTACCTTGTTAATAAATATTTTAAATCGACAAATTATGGAGATATATAATTAAACCCATAAACAAATATAATCTTTAAATGTACCTTTACAAATTTAAATGCCATAATATATACACATTAGAAGTTTGGAGTTCATTCCTTTGAGCTTCAAGTGCATGATGTGATGAAGAAATTTTTTTTATAACTTGTATAAAATTCCTACTATTGTAAATTATCACGTGTTACTAACAACCTTCTCACTCCTCTTCACTCTCATGTTCACCATACCATTGTATGGTACATGTCCTTGGCCACATGGTAATACATAACAAAATAAAAAAATGAGCTCACTATGATATCTATTATTTTCAATTTAAAAAATAAATCATTAAGAGTATGGTGCCATCTTGTAATTGCATTATAGCTATTAGAAGATAAAATTATGAATATTGTTTTTTAAATTGTAAACGAATAATATTTTACAGAAATAATAATAGTTTTATTGATATTAAATTATTAATTAATTAAGTAATATAAATGTAATTCTATTGTATTATTCAAAAAGAAATAGAATCAATAAATAAGAGAACACTATTATAACAAATAAAATTGATGGATTTAAAGTTTGACACAGGGTCAAAGTATTCTAGCAAGTGTGAAGTTATTAGTTTGGAGACTTGTTTGTTTATGGTTATCTACTAAACTTTCACACTTGACATAAATGTAAATAAGCTTATTAGAAAAATTTGTGCATGCAACAAATATAAATTTCTTGTGACTAATAAATGAGTAGACTTAATCTCCTTATTATAGTACAATAATATCCTTATTATAGTACAATATTATGAATAAAATTTATAATTAATATTTATAACTATTTGGACATATTATGATTGCTATCGTTTCTTGATTCTATCTATCAAGGATTGTGTCTTTTATTTTCATCTCATTCTACTCTCTATCACCTTCTTTTTAAGTTGTGGGGATATCTATAATATAATGGACAACCTTATAAATCTCTTCACTACTCAAGCATTGATAAATCCTAGCTATAAATACATGTATTTTCTAGCCACCTATGATATTTCTTGAAACAAAATTTTCCATACTAAATATTTATGTCATTCTCACTTGCATGAATGCTAACAATTTTGATTTTAAATGATTGGGTGTGATTCATTAATGTCTTCATTAATTTCCAATTTATTCTTGTATATCCATTAGTCTCTCTAAGATTAATTTGTGTCATTTTATGTACTTCTATTATTTCTAAGGTGAGCACTAGGAACCTTGATAAAATATACATAGCACCTCCATTTCCTTTCAAGTTGCATCAAGTCCACTTATGCATAGTCTCTTGTCATGTACAATAGCATGATATAGTATTGCGATTTTTTTCTTAAGTTATATATCGTGATAAGGTAACTTCAACAATCAATATTTGCTAGCCTTTTAAATTAATCACTATCAACTATACTTTGAACTATGTTGTAATTTCTCTATCATAGAAAATTAATTAGGATGATAATGATCTAATTCTTATCAATGAATTAAATATAGATGATTGCATACAATGTAGATCCAAACATATTAGAAATACTCTATTGGAAATCTAAGTTGTTTGGTTGATATCCAAGTTTGGTGATAATTGATGTCAAACTTGGTTGTCTGGATGGAGTTTGGTTTGGATATGATCTTGTATTGTTGTAGGTATTTTTTTTTTGTGTTTGGCGTTGTTGTTGAATTTGATGCATTGGTGTTGGTTGTGACAAGTTCAATATGCGGGAAATAGTTTTTAATGTATGAAGGAAAGAGTATTTAACATGTTAGTTGTTACTATTCTCTGATAGTAAGGGTGTCTATTAGACCAATTCAGAAAGTCTTTGGTGGCCCCTGGATATGTTGAATCTTATGTTGTGATTTCATGGGCATGTTTGTGTGGTTTGTGCAATATTTCTCAATTCATTCTCTAGTGGTTTTTCTATTCTGAAAGTGAGTTGTGTTGGTTTATGCTTGGTATATCCATTTATGTTATGGTTCATTGTGTTCGGTTGGATTATCTTGTTTGGATCATACCATTTTAGTTCAGAAATGAATTGAAGGTTGAGTTAGAACATTCTACGAGTCTTACCTTGTTAAATGGAGATCCACATTAAGAAAATTGCATTAAAAGATGTCTTTTGGCAGACTAAGTGCTAAGACTTATTATTTATCTACACATTTCATTTGGTGGCAACTTTGGAGGATGTGTTGGTGTGTACATGGGTCATTGGATTTGACTTGGAATGATTCATTGTGATGTTTGTAGGTCCTCTATTTCTCCTAGAGTGGACCATTTTGAATATTTTTGGTCTAGGTGGCTTATTTTGAGTAGTAATGTTTAAATCCTATTCTTGGCCGACCCTCAATTAGGTTTTTGATGATCTATCTTATATTTAAGGAGTGCAGATGTGTGAGTTGTGTATGAGATAGTGTGTGAATTGATGAGAAGCGAATGTGAATGATATGCAAGCAAATTTGAGACTCTTGATGTGTGAAAGTCAAATCGTGAAGATCTTTGAAGGTGATACATTCAATGAGATAGGGTGTTGTGATAGTGGTGATTATCAGAGATGTTTGCCATGACGTAACTAGTCACTTGACATAGAGGTTCAACGATAATTTCACGATCAAGAGATTCTTGTCATATTAGTTCTATTATTCTTTCTGTTGCTAATAGATAGTGGGTCTCTTGCTAGCCTCTTTTGTATCTTGCCTTGAAGTAGTGTGCCTTAGTTGAGAAAGCCCATGTATCTTTCCCTAAGGTAGTGCACCTTAGTCTTACAAGTCCATCAGGTGCATGTTGCTCCTTGGCTATATGCCTAAAAATTTGTAATCAATTATATTTATATTGTGAGTATGATTCTCACCAAGGTTTTTCCTTGATTGGGTTTTCCATGTATATCTAGTGTTCATGTGTTGATGGTTGATGTTTTTAGTGTTTTTAATAATTTTTTAATATCAGTTAGTTCATATTTAAAGTGTTCCAAACTGATTCACCTCTTCCCTTTGAGTTTTGCCATGGGTTTAATAGTTGCTATCAAAGTTGATTTCCTCTTGAAGAGCTTAATTGCTTGAGGTAGATCCGGAATAGTGCATGAACTTAATTTTAAAAAAAACCAAGGTTCGATGTTATAAATTTTTCTTATTGGAAGGAAAGGATGGAGTCTTATTTGGAAACTTTTCCAGAAGGTATCTTGGAAATTGTTCAATCTAGATATACGCCTCCACGAAATGGTCCTTAGACTCCAGATGAACACAAGAACCATGTGAATAATATAAGAGATAGAACTATGATTATTAGTCTCTTGAATGATAAATTAGTTGGTAAGGTTATAGATTGAAAGAAGCCAAAGAGATCTAGAACAAATGAAGTCAATCATATGAAGGAGACCCAAAGACAAAGAAAGCTAGATTGATGCACTTGAAATAGAAGTATGAATGTGTAAGGATGGCTAATGATGAAGATGTTGAGAACTACATACAAAGAGTAAATGAAATTGTGAGTGGTATTACAAGTGTTGGTGAAAAGATAGAATAAGGTGATGTTGTGAGAAATATTTTTCTCTCTGACAAAACCCTACAAGCCAAAGAAGTGTGCTATTGAAGAATGTCATGATTTGGATAAGTATATAGTTGATCAATTCCTTGGGTCATTATCTACCTATGAAATATAAACGATGGAAGATATTGAAAGAGAAGGAAAAGAAACTACATTCAATATTTCAAAGACAACTAAATATAAATCGAAAGGAAGTGGAAACATGGATGAGATCAAGACAAAGTTTGTTTGTTAGAAGATTGAAGAGAGGATTTGGAAAATACAAAGGTAAGTTGCCTCTAAAATGTTTTAATTGTGGTAGAATTACTCATCATGCTTCTAAATGTATGTATAAGAAAGATTATAAGAGGTGTGATGATGATGAGAAGAAAAGTAGACACAAAAGGCATGATACAAGGAAGAGGACATATGATAGAGAGAAAGAAAAAATGAGCCTATGTTCTATGAATACACATTCATCTGAGGATGAAGATGGTGAATAATTGAATGAAGAATCTTTGTTTATGGCTATAGAAGAAACAAGTAAGGAGATGTTTAGAAGACCAAAAAGAGTGAAGAAAAAAAAAAATTTAGTAAGTGAAAAGACCACATGACATTCTAAAGTAGAACCAAAGGCTTGGATCATTGACTTTGGATGTTCAAATAATATGACTAGTGATAAGGAGAAATTCATTAATCTTGAAAAGTATGATGGAGGATTAGTGAAACTTGCAGGAGAAGAAGCTGCACCTATTTGTGGGATATGAAGCATTACAATCTATGGTAAGCATAACACAAATGATGTTTATTATGTTGAAGGTCTAAGACATAAGTTGTTAAGTGTTATTCAAATGTTCACTAAAGGATATGAAATTTTATTCAGTCAGTTTGGATGTGTAATTAGAAAACAAAAATTAGAAAGATTAGTAGCGAAAGGTGTTAGAACAAATGGGAATGTTTATTATATAAAATATAAGAGTGGAAGTAGATGCTTGCTAGTATAGAGCAGTGAATGTTGGTTGTTGCACAAAAGAATGGGACATATAAATTTTGTTAACATAAAGAAGATAAGTACTATTAGAGCTTTGAGACATTTACCAAGAATTATCAAACCTATTGATTGTTATATGCAAGGAATGTCAAATAGGAAAATAGACAAAGATGAGATTCAAGAAAAAAGAATGTTCTACTTCTAAACCTTTGGAGCTGATTCACACAGATCTTTGTGGACCTACAAGAACAAAAAGACTTAACAGAGAAAGGTAATTTATGTGGCTTATTGATGATCACTCTAAAATGACATGGGCTACTTTATTGAAACAAAAATGAAGTTTTTGATATATTTAAAGTGTTCAAGTCAATGGTTGAAAATCAAGTATATTCTAAAATCAAGTGTTTGAGATCTGATAGAGGAGAAGAGTTTACTTTAGATGTGTTTGATAGATTTCGTGAGAAACATGGAATTAGAAGACTTTTTTTTTACCCCTAAAACCCTCAATAGAATGGAGTTGTAGAAAGAAAGAAAGAATAGGATTGTTATTGAGATGGCTAGAACTATGATGAAAGATGCTAACTTGGTTATTGTGTATTGGAAAGAAGTGCATACTATTGTCTATATTTTTAACAGAGTACAAATAAGAGTTAATCATATTGAGACACCTTATAAGCTTTGGAATGGAAGACCTGCTATGGTGAAGTACCTCAAAATCTTTGGAAGTAAATGCTATAGTAGAAAAGATGAAATTGATCTAGGAAAATTTGATTCCAGAGTAGATGAAGGAATATTTCTAGGATATGATACAAATAGCAAGGCCTACCATTGTTACAACAAGAGACTAAACAAGATAGTGGAAAACACAAATGTAAAAGTATGTGAAGAATAAGATTGTAATGTGTGGAAATAGAGAATTAGGGTTTGAGTTAATAAAACCACTAACTAGCCCAATTAACTCCACTAAATTGAAAGAGGGTTGATCCCAATAGATCTAGGCATCCTTGTGGGAAAGACACTAAGATTATGATTGGATTCAACTAGATTGACATGATTAGTCCTCTTTTTTTCAAGTTGAATTGGATTGATTGTGAAATTAAGGCAAAACAATGAATTATAAGCTACAAATATCCCATTGAGCCACAAACTTGGATATGGGCAAAAGAAGATGTGTCAAACTTGCTCCCAAAAGTTTGACCTAAATTTTCAGGACTAGATAGCATAGATATGCCTTGATCCTCCAAATATTCCACTATCAAAAGTTGACCTATTCATCTCTAAACATTGACTTTGCCGGATTTATTGAGTACAAATCCACACCTATTCTTGCACATAGAAAGAAAGGGAAATATGTTGGGAATATGGGTTTGTCTTAGGTCAAACCCTAGTTTTGGAATTAACCATAAAATTGAATTGATAAATGTAATAAAATATTGAAGTAGAGTACTTTCCTTTTAAGGAAAAGACTGAATTTGAAATGTAATGCTTGAAACCACAATGTTCACCTTGATGAAGTTTTGTTTGTCTTCACACAAAGCAATTAGGGTTTTATGTAGAATGTCTTTATAAAATATTGATCATGAATGCCATTTTCAATGCTTAAACTTGACTTCACTTTTGCTCCAATGCTTGATGAATGATTGATTGCTTGCTAACTTGAATTTGCTAGAGTATAGATCTTGATTTCAATTCGTTAGGTTTGAAATGAGGGGTAGGCCTCCTTTTATACTTGACCATCAAAAAACAAATTGAATTTCTGCGATAGGCCAATACAAGATCCAAATTCCTGCTCATTCATGATGACCATTAGGGGGTGCAATTTGGGACCCAATTAAGAGGCCTAGGGCATGGTAGACCTTGTTCTTGATTTGGGACTAGGGTGTGGTATGTCGTAGTCCTAGAAATTAGGAACCGAGAAATGGGGTGAAATTGGGAAATGGATGAAATTGTAGAATAGGTAAGTGGTGTGAGTAGAATCAACATTGCAATCAGGCCATGGAAGACCTAGCGATGAAATGAGGCCTGGGTGAGGACAAAATCGTAGGCGAGTACAATTTAGGACACTATAGGGATTATAATACCTCTGAACTTGAACATGAGACTGAGTTTGGGATTATTCTATTGGTTATTGAAGAGAAGATAGATCTAGAAGACAAAAGTGAAAAAGAGACAAATGAAGAAGAAGAAGAAGAAGAAGAAGAAGAAGAAGAACCTAAGCAAGTGCTTAAGACTCTAGCCGAATATTTGAGAATGAATCATTTAGAAGATCAAATTATTGGAGATATAAGTAAAGGTGTTCAGACAAGAAGAAGAGTTGTAGAAACAAATGAGAAAGAAAATTATTGTTTTCTTTCACAGGTTGAATCAAAGTTTTATGAAAAAGAAAGCAACTTGAAGATAGTTCGATAAAAGAAGTGGACTAAGAGCTAAATTAGATACTAAAAAATTGGACATGGAAAGTGGTATCCAAACTAGTGGACAAAAGTATAATAGGAGATAAGTGGGTGTTCTGAAACAAGCTAAATGAACATGGACATGTTACAAGGAACAAGGCAAGGTTGGTAAGTAAAGGTTATTCACAAGTTGAAGGTATAGATTTTGAGGAGACTTTTGTTCCAGTAGCTAGAATGGAAGCTATAAGGATGTTTCTTTCTTTTTTTGCTTATAAGAGCTTTAAGGCATATGAAATAGATGTTAAGTCATCTTTTCTAAATGGAGAACTTGAAGAATAAGTATATGTTGAACAATCAGATGGGTTCAACTGTCAAAAGATCCAGATATGGTTTGCAGGTTGAAGAAAGCATTGTATGTACTCAAACAAGCACCTAGAGCTTGGTATGCTAGATTGGATAAATATTTGTTACAACAAAATTTTAAAAAGGTACTGCAGACAATAATCTATATTTTAGAGTTGAAGGTAACAAACTGTTGATTGTTGTTGTTTATGTTGATGATATTATATTTGTAGGAAATGATAATTTATGCAAAGAGTTTGCTAAAGAGATGCAAAAGGATTTTGAAATGTCAATGATTGGTGTTATATTTCTTCCTTGGTTTGCAAGTTACATAGTTAGAAAATGATATTTTAATCTTTCAAACCATGTATGTCAAGGAAATGTTGAAGAAGTTTGAAATGGAGAATTGTAAACCAATTTCTACTCCCTTGGTTGTTGGTTGTAAGTCAAGGAAAGATGATAAATCTCTAGAAATTGATGAGAAGAATTATTTATCTATGATTGTAGGACCACTATATTTAATTGCCTCTAGAACAAATATTATGCAAGCTCTTTGTTTACTTGCAAGATTTTAAGCTAGTCTGAAACAATCACATGAGCAAGCAGTGAAGATGATTTTCAGGGTTTTGAAAGGTACCTTGGATTTTGGTCTTTGGTATAAAAAGAATGGATATTTCATGCTGAAGGCATACATAGATGCACATTGGGCTGAATGTGTTGATGACAGGAAAACTACTAGTGGTGGTGCATTTTTCTTGGGAGATAGGTTGGTCTTATGGTTAAGTAAGAAGCAAGATTCGATTTCTCTATCTACTGTAAGAGAAGAATACATTGTAGAAGTGTCTTGTTGTACTCAACTTATGTGGATGAAAGAAATTCTTAAGGATACTAGAGTAATATATGATCAAGATATTCCCATCATGTGTGATAATAATAGTGCTAGAAACATTTCAAAGAATCCGATAATGCATTCAAGAACTAAACTTATTTCAATCAAGTGTCATTTCTTAAGAGAGAATGTTGCAAAAAGGGAAGTTAGATTGGAGTACATTTCTAAAAAAGAGCACGTTGTAGACATTTTTACTAAAGTGTTGGAAAAGGATGGTTTTGAGTATCTCAAGTTGAAATTAGGGGCCATTTCCCCTCCTTTCTCTAACTAGATGCATATTTGTGGTGCCTCTTTCTAGGGGGAGATTCAAAGCTTATCCTTTGTCTCTTAGATTGATGATGGTGTCGCTCTTAGGGGGAGTAGTGGAGTATGTTATGTTTGTTGGGTGATGGATTAATTTGTCATGTTGTGTACTTTGTCTTTGATGTAAAAGGGGGAGAAATGGAGAGATTTCTCATAGGAGGAATATTTTTGTTTTTCCATCAAAGACAAAGGGGTAGATTGTTGAAAATCTAAGTTGTTTGGTTGATATTTGAGATTGGATTTGAGTTTGGTTGTCATTTATGTCAAACTTGCTTGTCTAGATGGAGTTTGGTTTGGATATGATCCTATATTGTTGTAGGTTTCTTTGTCTAGTGTTTGGTGTTGTTGTTGACTTTGATGCTTTGGTTTTGGTTGTGGCAAGTTCAATATGCAAGGAAGAGTTTTCAATGTATGTAGGAAAGAGTAATTAATGTAAAGTTATAATGCCAATAGCTAACAAGATGAGAGGGGGGGCTGATTCATACAAACTCAATCTTCCATGAAATCAATAGATTCAACCTCGGTAACTTATACTTCAACAATATAGCCAAAAACTGCTAAACATGCTAACTCATAAACACATAATCATCATAACACATATAACACCAGATTTAACGTGGAAACCCAAATAGGGAAAAACCACTATGGGATTTTGGACCCACTAAGAAATATACTCTTCTAGAGTATGCTCGATTAAAAGCAAATCCTATTAAAGATTACAAACACATTGCTAGATGTGACCTGGTTAAGCGATTTCCCTTAGATTTGTTAGGATCTTCACTTTGTTAGAAGTGACCTTGTCAAAGGATTTCAAACACTCATTTAGAATTTTACCTTGCTAGAGGGTTTACAAATGAGACTGTTAAGTCCACTCGGTAAAGAGATTTTCTGTCACTTACAAAATAACAATAATAAAAATATATCTGCAACTTCACATCTAAAATGCTAAAGCAGATTCTATTTGCTCAAAAAAATCTTGTCATAGGACTTATCTTGTCCCTCTGTTGGGCTCCTTACTCTATTATTCAAACAGGTCTTCAAGATTCTGTGCTCCGTAATCACTATGTAGCATCCCTGTGCTTACACTTGCCTGCATACATTATTTATCAACAATTCCTTATTTATAAACAATTGCCAACTGCTTAATCTCCTTGATCACATTTCCCATGATCAATCTTAGCCATTAGATCTTCGATCTTGACTAGGTTCAATGTATCCTTCGATCTGAATAATGTTTTACCTCACCTTGGAACTTGCATACCTTCCTAGGAACTTGTGCTAGGTTATTGCGGTTCAATCTGCGCTGTAGATCTTCCTCCTGATTTTCCATTGTCGTACATCCGTAACAAACTTCATGCGCGACATACCAATCATTTATTCATCTCCAACTCATTAGCATCCTTCATTAAATAATGCTTTTATCCATCCAATGCGATCTGTCATAACTTGGTTGCAACTCGATAAATACTAAACTTTACTCAATAGACATTCTGCCTTTATTAACGAATATCGATAACCTTAGGGTTTACCGACTAGGTTCCTTGCTCGGTGACATATTATAGTATCAACCTTACAATCAACAACATATGTAGGATATCAAAACAATCTAAACATCATGATCTCATCATTGTCTAACTCGGTAATAGTTTCCCATTGAATAACTTATTTCTCCCCTTATGCATCACATTCTTTCTGTGTCTTTTACCGACATCTTAATTCTCTTCAAATCAATCTTCTCAAGATATGACAACGTCATACTGAATCAGAAAATCAATTTCTTGACATCAATCACAAAATAATGTTATAAAGATAGTTATCATCCTTTTTCAATTATATCAAATAATCTTCAACAACCTTCCCAATATCCTTAATGAATATCAACAATCTCCTTCTATTGAAATGCCAACAATCTCCCCCTTTGGCATTGATGGAAAAACCAACTTTTAAATGGTAATACCAACAAGATATTCAAATTGATTCGGATTCAGATTGTTGTTAGACTTCTCCTATTATCCTTGAGCTGTTAAAATCTTCTGAAGTCTTCTCCCCTTTGTAATCTTCTCCCCCTATCATTAGTCTTCTATTATCTTCTTCATTTAGGGCTTTACCATTCAGTCAACCATTTAGTCTTCTCCCCCTTTGACAACAATGCCAAAAAGTAAAAACTAATTCATGAGCTCTTCTGCTGTGAAGTGCTTTGCCATGCTATGTTACACATGTATCATCTCAGTCTCGGTTAGAGCAACTTGTCTCTATTTACTATTTCCTGCACACCTTTAGAAAACCTTCTAAAGTGCATAAATCAACATCAATCCACACATAATATTCTATAGATTCATCGAATTGATGCTTTCACTGAACTCTGTCAGTGAGTAGAAGATAGGGGTAGGACCCCTAACTTGCTTCTGAGATACTCAAAAGTGTCCCTTGGCAGTGGCTTTGTGAAGATGTCTGCTAATTGCTCCTTTGAACTGATATATTCTAGCACAACTTTCTTTTCTTGATCTTCTTCTCTGAGATAATGATGCTTTATAGAAATATGCTTTGTCTTAGAGTGCATTACCGAGTTCTTTGAAATGTTAATGGCACTCGTATTATCACAGAATATAGTTACTGGCTCGGTAACTTTCTCATTTATACCTTCTAATAGTTGCTTGATCCATGCTATATTGGTACAATTAAATGTTGCAGCAAAATATTCAGCTTCTGCTGTTGACTGTGAAATACATCCTTGTTTCTTACTAAGCCAACTTACTAGTCTTTCTCCTAAAAAGAAAGCTCCACCACTTGTGCTTTTCCTATCATCTATGTTGCCTGCCCAATTAGAATCAGTATAAACTTTTAAATAAAAATCATTCCTCTTTTCATATACTAAGCCATAATCTTCAGTGCCTCTCAGATATCTGAAAATTCTCTTGATTGCTGTCATATGGGTTTCTTTGGGATCTATAGAGAATCTTGCAACAATACCTACTGCATGTGCTATATCCGGTCTATTGTGCACAACATATTGCAACTTCCCAATCATAGATCGGTAAAGTGTCTCATCAACAGATGCAGATTTATCATTCTTTGATAATCTACAGTTAGTAGTCATAGGAGTACTTACTGGTTTAGAATCCTCCATTCCAAATTTCTTCAAGATTTCCTTTATGTACTTGGATTGAGTAATAAAAATCTCATCTTTCATTTGCAGTATCTGTAAACCTATAAAATACTTTATCTCACTGATTAGTGACATCTCAAATTCTTTGCACATTTCATTACCAAAGTTTTTGCATAGAGAGTCATTTCCACAATATATAATGTCATCAACAAATATGGCTGAGATCAGTATTCCATTGTCCTCATCATTCTTCATGTACATATTTTTGTTTTCACTTGTCCTTATAAAACCAATATTAATCAAATAAGAGTGCAGTCTTTCATACCATGCTCTAGGTGCTTGTTTCAGACCATATAAATCTTTATTTAGTTTACATACTTGATCTTTACTCTTGTCTTCAACAAATCCTTTAGGTTGTTCGATATAGACTTCTTCTAGTATACCATTCAAAAATGCAGATTTAATATCCATTTGATATACCTTGAAAGTTTTGAAAGCAACATATGCCAACAATGTTCTTACTCCCTCAAGTCTATCCATAGTTGCAAAAGTCTCACCATAATCTATTCCTTCTTCTTGAGCATAACCTTTGCAAACTAGTCTTGCTTTGTTCCGAATGACCTCACCTTTTTCATTTAGCTTGTTTCTGAAAATCCACTTAGTACCGATTACTTTTTTGTCCTTCAGTCTTGGGATCAGTGTCCATGTGTCATTATTCTTGATTTGATCAATCTCTTTTGTCATAGCATTTACCCAATCTTCACTGTTAAATGCCTCTTTTACTATTCTCGATTCAAATTTAGATATCAGACATGTGTTCTGTCTCAGTTTGTTCCTTGTCATCACTGGATCATCCTTATCTCCTATAATCTGACTTGATGCATGATGTCTTCTGACATATTTGGCTAATATAGGCTCGATAGGTTCTATATGATCTTCTTCATCACTCAGTAACTGGACATTATCTTCATTTTCTTCAGCAGCTTTCTCGGTTCTTTGGAATTTCCTTCATCATTTCTTTCTACAAATTCATCAATTTTCACATTTTCACTTTCTACTATTTTGTTAGATGATTTGATCAGACATTTAAATGCTTTACTTCTAGAAGAATAACCAAGAAATGTTCCTTCTTTTCTTTTCTGATCAAACTTTCCATTTCTGTCATCTTTGTGAACATAGCATCTACTTCCAAAGATTTTAAAATAACTTACATTAGGTTTCTTGTCATACCAGATCTCATATGGTGTCTTCATAGTTCCTTTCTTCAGTTGTACTTAGTTCAGGGTGTAAACAACAGTGCTGATTGCTTCTCTCTAAAATGTTTGAGGTACCCTCTTTTCTATCATTAGGGTTCTGGCACAATCTACAATTGATCTGTTTCTTCTCTCAACTATCCCATTTTGCTAAGGTGTTCTCAGTGCAAATACTTGCCTTTTTATGCCATGATCATTGCATAATAAGTTGAATTCATCAGAAGTGAATTCTCCTCCTCTATCAGATCTAAGACATTTCAACTGTCTTCCTGTTTCATTTTCAACTCTTGCCTTGTACCATTTAAACATTTGAAAAGCTTCTGATTTTTCTTTTAAAAACATAACTGACATCATCCTTGAGTAATCATCCATAAATAATATGAAATATTTATCACCATAATAACTTTGAACTTTCATGGGACCACAAAGATCAGTGTGTACTAGATCTAAAATTCCTTTAGAAGTGTAGGACTTACTTGTAAAGCTTTATCTTGTCATCTTACCCATTTGGCATCCTCAGCACATAGCATTCTCAAGTTTTTCTAGACTCGGTAGACCTCTTACTCAGTGCTTCTTACTTATTTTGATTAGATTATCAAAATTTACATGACAAAACCTTTTATACCATAACCATGTATCATCTATCTTTGCATAAAGACACTTGTTCTGAGTTGAGTCAAGATGAAATGTATTACCTTTTGTTTGTGTTCCGGTAGTAGCTAACTTTCCATGCTTGTCATGAACTTTGAAAATTCCTTTCTGAAATTATATTCGGTATCCTGTATTGTGTAGCTGTTCTACACTCAAAAAATTGTATTCCAAACCTTCAACCCAGTATACATCATCACATTTAGCATTTTCAAGAAGTGTTATAGATCCTTTACCTTTCACCAGACATGGTGCATCATTACCAAATCTTACATAGCCTCCATCATAGTCTTCTAATTTAGCAAATTTGTGTTTATCACCTGTCATGTGATGTGAGAATCCACTGTCTATGCTCCAAGAATCATTATTATTTATGTGAGATATTAGGGCTTTTTCTTCATACCTTTCTTCATCAGATCCATCTTTAATAGCCACATAAACAACTTCCTCAGTATCAGTTTCATCAGATTTATCATCGTTGGATTCCTCATTAGCTACTAGGCATGTCTTTCTATCTCTCCTTCTGAAGTCTCAGTGTCCTCTATATTGGTTGTCTTTCTACCTGTTATCTCGGTATTCTCTCTTTTCACTAGATTCTTTGTTAGGACAGTTAGAAGCCATATGACCTATTTTATCACAATTGAAATATTTTAAAGGTAGCTTTCCTTTATACTTACCTTTTCCTCTCGGTAACCTTCTGGCTAATAATGCTTCAAACTCTTCTTGCTTCTTGATTTCCTCATACAGTTTGTGCACTT
This sequence comes from Cryptomeria japonica, assembly GCF_030272615.1. Classification (NCBI taxonomy): domain Eukaryota; kingdom Viridiplantae; phylum Streptophyta; class Pinopsida; order Cupressales; family Cupressaceae; genus Cryptomeria; species Cryptomeria japonica. Next base: position 150,746,834 of record NC_081410.1, read on the forward strand.
CTTCCATGTTCTTGCGAAATATTTCACTTGCTCCACTATGATTCCCTTTAGAGTACTTGCTCATTCTATCATTGTATTCATTAGATTCACCAATATGAAAATAACTGAATGCAGATTCTACTTTATTTACCGAAGACCCACTGTTATCAAAATTACTCAACTCAAATGCATGTAGCTTACCAATAGTAGCATCCAAAGAAATTGGCATGTTTGGTACAGACCTTAGTTCATTGATTACAGAGACTCGAATGGCATAAGCAGGTAGAAGGGTTCTCAACAACTTACTTGTTACATCCTTTTCTTCAATAGTTCCTCTTGCTCCTTTAATTTGGTTGACAGTCTCCTTTAACCTTGTACTGTATTGGGTTATGTTCTCACCTTCATTCATTCTCATGGATTCAAGTTGTCCTCTTAAACTATCTACTTTTTCTCTTTGAACATGTTCATCACTGCCATACACAGATATGAGCTTATTCCACATTGCTTTCGCATCATTGTAGCCTTCTAGATCATTAAACTCTGAGTCGGTGAATGCTGATGTTATTTCAATCATAGCTTGAATATGTTCTTGCTTTGCCTTTATCTTTTCCAAGGTCATCGGGTTAGTGCTTGGTGGTATGTAATCATTCTCCAAATAATATGTTGCATATTCTCCAATTCCTGATAAATGTAGCTTCATCCTTCTCTGCCATGTGGAGAAACTTGAATTGTTCAGCTTTGGTGCATCCCTTTTATACATCTTCAGATCTTTGCCTCAAGTACCTTTAAACTTTTCTTCCGGAGTCCAAAGCTCTGATACCAATTGTAAAGTTTTGATGCCAATAGCTAACAAGATGAGAGGGAGGGGGGGTGAATCATACAAACTTAATCTTCCATGAAATCAACAAATTCAACCTCGGTAACTTATACTTCAGCAAAATAACCTAAAAGTGCTAAACATGCTAACTCATAAACACATAATCATCATAACACATATAACACCAGATTTAACATGGAAACCCAAATAGGGAAAAACCACTGTGGGATTTCGGACCCACTAAGAAATATACTCTTCTAGAGTATGCTCTGTTAAAAGCAAATCCTATTAAAGATTACAAACACAATTGCTAGATGTGACCCGGTTAAGCGATTTCCCTCAAATCTGTTAGGATCTTCACTTTGTTAGAAGTGACCTTGTCAAAGGATTTCAAACACTCATTTAGAATATTACCTTGCTAGAGGGTTTACAAATAAGACTGTTAAGTCCACTCGGTTAAGAGATTTTCTGTCACTTACAAAATAACAGTAATAAAAATATATTTGCAACTTCACATCTAAAATGCTAAAGCAGATTCTATTTGTTCAAAACAATCTTATCATAGGACTTATCTTGTCCCTCTACTGGGATCCTTACTCTATTATTCAAATAGGTCTTCAAGATTCTATGGTCGGTAATCACTATGTAGCATCCCTGTGCTTACACTTGCCCGCATACATTGTTTATCAACAATTCCTTATTTATAAATAATTGCTAACCGCTTAATCTCCTTGATCACATTTCCCATGATCAATCTTAGCCATCAGATCTTTGATCTTGACTAGGTTCAATGTATCCTTCGATCTAAAAAACATTTTACCTTGCCTTGGAACTTGCATACCTTCCTAGGAACTTGTGATAGGTTATTGTGGTTCAATCTGCACTGTAGAACTTCCTCCTGATTTTCCATTGCCGTAGATCCTTAACAAACTTCATGCGTGACATACCAATCATTTATTCATCTCCAGCTCATCAACATCCTTCATTAAATAATGCTTTTATCCATCCAATGTGATCTGTCATAACTCGTTTGCAACTCGGTAAATACTAAACTTTACTCGGTAGACATTCCGCCTTCATTGACCGATATCGATAACCTTAGGGTATACTGACTAGGTTCCTTAGGGTTTACCGACTAGGTTCTTTGCTCGGTGACATAGTATAGTATTAACCTTACAATCAACAACATATGTAGGATATCAAAACAATCTAAACATCATGATCTCATCATTGTCTAACTCGGGTATAGTTTCCCATTGAATAACTTATTTCTCCCCTTATGCATCACACTCTTTCTGTGTCTTTTACCAACATCTTAATTCTCTTCAAATCAATCTTGTCAAGATATGGAAACATCATACTGAATCAGAAAATCAATTTCTTGACATCAATGACAAAATAATGTTATAAAGATAGTTATCATCCTTTTTCAGTTATATCAAATAATCTTCAACGATCTTCTCAATATCCTTAATGAATATCAACAATCTCCTTCTATTGAAATGCCAACAATTAACACATGTTGGAATTAGTAAATGACATTTAATGTCTCATTGGTAGAATTATTTGCATTCCTCTGAATGGTAAACATTATGTTTTATGGAGTACAAAAGTTGGTTATTACTATTCTCTAATAGTAAGGGTGTCTATCAAACAGGTGTAGAAAGTCTTTGGTGGCCTTCAAATATGTTGAATCATGTGTTGAGATTTCATGGACATGTTTGTGTGGTTCATGCAGTGTTTCTCAGTTCATTCTCTTGTGGTGTTTTTGTTCCGAAAGTGAGTTGTATGGGTTTATGCTTGGTATATTCTGTCATGTTATGATTCAATTTGTTCGGTTGGATTATCTTGTTTGGATCATGCCTTTTGGTCTAGATATGCATTAAAGGTTGAGTTAGAACATTGTTATGGGTCTTACCATGTTGGATATAGATCCATGTTAGGAAATTTGCATTGGAAGATGTCTTTTGGATAACTAAGTGCTAAGCCTTATTGTTTATCTATAAATTTCATTTGGTGGCAACTTTGGAGGATGTGTTGGTGTGTGTGGTTCATTGGATTCAACTTGGAAGGATGTATTGCGATGTTTAAATTAGGTCCCCTCTTTCTCCTAGAGTGGTCCACTTTGAGTATTTTTGGTTTGGGTGGCTTATTTTGAGTAGTAATGTTTATTTTGTTCTCAGTCAATCCTCAATTAGGTTTTTGATGATCTATCTTATATATAAAGAGTGTAGATGTGTGGGTGGTGTATGGGATAGTGTGTGAATTGACGAGAAGTGAATGTGAGTGATACATAAGCATATCTGAGATTGCTGATGTGCAAAAGTTAGATTGTGAAGAGATTTGAAGGTGATACATTTAGTGAGAAAGTAAGTTGTGAAACTGTTGATTATTAGAGATAGATGTTGGTCTCTTGACACAAAGGTTCAAGGAAAATTTCATGGTTAGGAGATTCTTCTGATATTAGTTCTACTATTTTTTGTGTTGTCGAAAGACAATGGTCTCTTGGCAACCTCTTTTGTAGCTTGCCTTGAAGCAGTGTGCCTCAGTTGAGAAGGTGTATGTATTTTTCTCTAAGGTAGTGGACCTTAGTCTTGAAAGCCGATCAGGTGCAAGTGCTCCTTGGTTGTAAGCCTAAAAATTTGTAATATATTCTAACCGTTGTTTTCCCCTGATTAGGTATTTCATGTAGATCTAGTGTTCATGTGTTGTTGGTTGATATTTTTAGTGTTTTTGTTTTGATTAAAGGGGAAAACTGGTTTTATGTTTTTAGCGTTGTTGTTGATCATTGTTTAACATCAATTATATTAGATTTAGTTTGTAATAGACATCTATTACATATAAATTGAGGAAGCATGTATGCAATTGTATCAACAATTTTATATCCATATTACTTTATTTTTAAAACATCTAGATAAACAACCTTATAAAGAGAAAAAATATGTTAAATATTGTATATTAAAAACACAAACAAATTGAAACTAAAAAAAGATAATATAATACATACCTTTCAATCTCACATTAATTTTTTTATTAAAATAATCTACCATTACAATTTTTTAAAAGAAAGCATTAGCCGCTATTTTGACACAATAAGCATGCAAAAACATGATTTTTTAAATAAAATAGGGAGTCATTGACAACTAAATGCAATATCATGCCACAAATATTAATTAAAATAATTGTTTATTAGAAAAATACCCTTTCCAATTTATACTTTTTGTTTGAAAATATTTTATGTAAATCATATTTGAATTGTTGAAAATATAAAGTATAGGAAGTACATTTCAAGGTTTCACATATTTTGGGTATTTTTAGTGTGTTAATTTTGATTTTTTAACATATTTTGTTTGTATTTTTAATGAAAGAATGTATACATTTGTTACAATTATAATATAAATTTATTCTTGTCTAAAAGTAGTAAGAAGATAATCTCTATTTGGTTCTACTATATTATGACAACATATTATTGTTTAATCTTGCTTTATTATTTTGTAAAAAATGATTCAAGTTGTTGATGCACAATTACTATAGTAGTACCTTATTTGTGCAATACAAAAATCTTTGACCTCTACATCAAATACAATTTCAACTATCAAACCATTGACATGAATCAAACACAATGTGATCATGCATACTACAATCTAAAAATATATTACATTGAATTAACATAATGTTTGTTTTAAATCATCACAATTCTTATTTTAATAAATATCAAATAATCAATCTAAAAACATATGTTATTGAATAATCACTTGCTCATTGACAACTACTAATTTATTCATTATTACAATTCTCAATCTAATAACTTAACATTTTATAAGAAAATAGAATTTGTGGTCATAATTTTTTTTTTTTTGATTGATAAAGGTAGAGCCATATTAATTTATTGATTCACAAGAGAGATTACAACATACAAGTCCAAATTTCCAAAAAGCCCAGAGGGCCTAAAGACTGACAGTATGAAACTAAGTCCTTGAGTATGCATAGGAAGGGAAACTAACTCCAAAACGCTAAAAAAATTTCTGAGCTCGACATGAACATAAGTTTATCTCATAATGACATTTATTATGTTAAATAGTTTTAGAAATAAACCATCATAACAAATTTATTAGAAATTAATAAAAACTAAAGAAAAATGTCAAGAGGATCTCCTTTGATTTGATGATTTACGTAGTCTTTGAAGAGAAAAGGTTTGTAACGACGTGGATGGTGTTCATCTATGAGCTCATCTGGTGCACATACTTCCTTTTCCTTCAAAAATTTCCATAAAAAAACAACAGATAGTCGCGGATTCTTCCCTTCATATGCCACACGATGCTCTACACTCCAACATCTATCATTGCTCCACATCTACAACCAAGAAAATATCACCATTCACCTTATGAAAATAATTGAACAAATGTAGCTTTAGAATTTTTTTTTGAAATTAGTCTACCTTTAGAGCGTCAGCTATGATGACAGTGAATGATGAAGCTAGAGGTTTTACACTAAACCATTCACCTTGTTTGGTGCGCATTTGAAGACCACCCACTTGGTCATTATACAAAATTGAAATCACACCCAAATCCTTGTGTTCCCTGAGAACAATGTCATTTGCATCGCTTGGGTTTTCATACTCTGAGAAATAATTAAGACAAAGTAGAGCATCGCATTCTGTAAAATCAATCTCAAAATGTTTGCTGAGTCCCAGGCCTCGAAGGATAAGTTTTATCAGGGAATTTACTAAATCAGTTAACTTGGAACTGTATGTTCTTAGGCTGTCGCTGCACAACATATCCAGAAATTTTTTTTTAAAAAATTATTATTTATGGATATTTCATACTATAATACTTTAGTGTTATGGAGGAATCAACAATCACAAATTTGTTTTATATGAATTTACTATTTTTTCCCTCTAGTTAGTATCAGTAAAGAAAAATAATGATTTATCTTAAGGTAAATAAATTTAAATAATAGAGTTTGGATTCATCATAGAATATTATAAAACACTAGATGCATAAATAAATGAAAATTTAAAAATTCAAAAGCATGAATGTATGAGTTTTTAGTTTTGATTTTGATGTGATGTTTTTGTTGAGTTGTGAGAAAATAATTTGTCAATGTTTTGAAATTTTATTCTATATTATTGAATTAACAATTTGATTCTATAATGTTGCAGAAGTGATTGTGTAATCCACAAACCACATCTCATGATTCTTATCACCTAAAACTTAGTTTTGTTAATTTTTAAATGTTTGAAATGTTGTAAAGACTAGTGGTGTTTACAAGAATCTTTAGGGAATGCATTGAATTTGAGATGATTATGTTTTCCTCAATTAATTCCCTTGTTGAACCAAATTCATGACTCTGTGAAAAATAAAGGCAACAAGAAAAATTGAGAACATACACAAGACAATATCACAAGCAAACAAATGGAAAATGGATTATCCTTTAAGCTCTTGGATTTATATTTTCTTCTTATGTTCTTGCATTTTAAAATAATTTCAAACAAGTGAATTTAAGAGTTTTTAAATACAACAACCATGCCTACAAATAAATAAAGTGTCTGGTAGGTTATCTCATAATGAATAGTAAAATGGTTATCATGGTGTAAATTCCATGTTTAAATCTCAAAAGTTTGGTGATCAAATACAAAATTATAAAATCGATCTCTAGGCATAGTCCATTCTTATAGATTTGGTCCAAAGTGATGAAAAATGGTTTTAGGGATTAGGAATCATGCAAATCTAAGGACCAATAATAATTAAGAGAAGCCATGAGCGGAATTTTTATAAAACTATATCACTTGTAAACTAATTATTACACTTAGGAAACTTTAATCAATATAGGCCCAAAATATAATGGAAAAAAGGGAATCATTGCATATCTTTCAGCATTATATTTTACATCCACTTTGATGTGAAAAGGAATTATTGAGAAAATTCATGTCAAAAAGTAATCAACATAAACATTATATATTTTTTAGAAACTCAAAATGATGTCGTCACATAAATAAATATACAATGAATAACATGTATCAATAAATTTAACATAAGCTTTATCATATAAAAAGTTAAAAAGATAGAGAAGATAAGAATTATAGATTGTTTGGTATAGAATTTTTTTAAATGATCTAGCTATGCAAAATTATAAGATGACTCTAACTATGTAGATGAGGAGCTGAAACTCATCATGTAGATATAAAATAGAATCTAAATACAAATATAATGATAAAATATCTCCATCTAGATATGGCAATGAAGCTCTATTTCAAAATGATCCTAGTTGTCATAACTGCATCATTACTATCAAACTTATATTGAAAATTAGTGCTTGTATATCACCCTTCTATTTGGTTGCATTCATATGATGTAAGGAAATGGATAAGAGGAGAAAATATAAGCCTGCTAAAGCATACAATATAGTCAAAGACATTATTATGTGGTGATCATAAGAATGCATGAGCTTGACTTAATCACTAAGGCATGTGTAAAATATTGCCCCTAGTATGAAAAATGACAAGTTAAGGATGGTGATAGATGCCAAATAAGAATTATGTTTACCATATAAAGCATAAGTTAATATTGCCCCTAGTATGAAAAATGACAAGTTAAGGATGGTCATAGATGCCAAATAAGAATTATGTTTACCATATAAAGTATAAGATGTAGTGTTCATTCAAACTTGGGTTGCTTCTCCAATTACATAAATTTTAGGTTAGACATCCTCTCCAATATCTATATGCTATTAAAAAATATAGTTTGACTCCATGTACTTCAATAATAATATTGAATCACAATACCCAATAATTATTTTTAAAATTAATACAATATCCCATTATATAAACTTTAGGTTAGACCTCCTCTCTAATATCTATATCCTATCAAATAATATAGTTTGAATCTCAATACATAATTTAATAATAAAATTGAATCACAATGTCGAATAATTAATTTTTAAATTAATATAATGAAACTATTGTAAAGTCAAACTATGAAGCCTAAATCAAAAGCCTTAAGTTCAAACTTATTAAAACTATACATGCTCAACATAAATTGGGAACCCTTAATTATGAATCATAAACCTTGTTAAATAGGTCAATTATAATTAATGTTGAGAGCCATTCTACAATGACAAGGAAAGTATACCATTTAATAATAAATGACATAAAAGTAATTACATACTTCTCTATAATTTGATTTTTCAAACTTTGTTGCTACACTCATATTTAATATACAGAAACAAAACTAAAACATATAGAAGAACGAACACTAGTAAAACATGTTCTTTTTCAATACTCAAATTCTTGTTACACCTAGAGTACAAAATATTCATGGGTTTTAACCTAGATTTCCTCCCTTGCAACTATCTTGGAATCTCTCTGTTTGTTGATGCTAATAAATATCACATTGGAATCCAGTGTTTTCTTCCATTCAAAATAAGATCTCCAAAAGAGTAAATAGTTGTCTTTTGTAGGGAGAATCTTGATGATCAATTCAGTTCATAAAAGTAATAAGTAAAATAATTTTAAATCAAAATAAAATAACTTTTTAACAAATAAAATAGCTTCAAATTGATATCTCTTAACATTTTTAGATAGATGTATTTAAGATATATATGTGTGTGTGTGTTTGTGATTTCAATTTGAATGTGAGGGCTGACTTAATTTTAAATATGTATAATTTGAATATAAATCTTATTATTAGATTATTTTTAAATATTAACATTTTTTATGAAATGTAATGCCCTAAGTCATTAAAACAAAAAATATTAAAAACTTTATAGATATTTAAAAATATAAACTAACTCTCAAATAAATAAAAAAGGTTCAAGTAAAATTAAATAACTTTAGGTAAATATATTTTTTAAAATTAAAAATATTTAATATAAATAAACTAAAATATCTGCTCCAGAAACTTTTAGATTCAAGTGTGTAAGAATTTTTTGTATACAAAATAAATCTTATACATTGAATCCAAAAACTAATTGCAATATTTATTATGGATAGTGAAAATTTAATGTTTTTGAAGAAAACCATTTATGCCCATCATTCTTTAAAATTCTTGATAAATTGTCTAATTATGCAAAAGAGTGTGTCTTGGATGCTCTCATAATACTTTTGGATGATCTAAAATTGAAGTAGGATTAATCATTAAATACAACTATAAAGGTGGCAACTATAATGTTTGGTACTTCGACTCAACACACAACGACTAGTTGGGAGAGTTAGGTCATCCCTAAAGTTGAATCTAAAAACTAAAAGCTCAAAGTTCATTTTATTAAATTATATAGCTGACTTGAATTAGTTATGCAAATTATTGATTTGAACCTAGATAGAAAATTAGATGCAAAAATTAATATTTGTTACTATGGATCCTTTCCATGACTAAATTTATCTTGCACCTATAGATCTAATCTCTTTGAATTTTTTTTGTTCACTTTAGTTCACTTTGATACTTGTATATTTCTTGTGTAAGAACATGGTTGTGTGTGGTCATTAGTTTTGTTTTTGATAATGAATATGTCATCTCTTGGTCAAATTCCTAGGATACCATTGTCAATAGCATTTGGATAGTAAGCAAGTATGTAGGAGATGCCCTAGATTATGATGTAAGTATGTAATGCAATGATAAGTTCTCTAATTATACAAAGGAGTGCATCTTGAGTGCTCTTATAAGACTTTTGGATGAACTAAACTTGAACTAGGGTTAATCATTAATTTTAAGTCTAAAGGTGACAAATAAAATGTTTGATACTTTGATTCAACACGTAACAACTAGTTAGAAAGGTTAGGTCAACCCTAAATTTGAATTTGGAAAGTAAAAGCTTCAATTTCATTTTTATAAATTATATAACTGACCTAGATAAGTTATACTTGAACTTAAAAAATATGCAAAACAAAAGATTAAATCTGATCCATAAGAATGAATAATGATTTAATTAAATAAGATTTAACTTACGTACATATAAATGAATAATGATTTAATTGAATAAGATTTTATAAGAGTTAATTTATATACATAAACATATAAGTAGTGTTTAATCAGAAATGTTGACAACAACAAAATTTACACACTCGAATCCAAAAGAATAACAACAAAGAACTGTAAAATTTTTATATTGACATACCAAAATTCAGAATTTCCTTGCGGCCAAAACTTGTGTGCGTATTGCTGAAGCGAATCAGATGGCGGTACTACTGGGATACACATGGCCTCACCAATTGAAAGAGAAATGCCCTTGGAATACCCATCCAAGGGAAGATTAACGGCTCTTTCTTTTACTTGGGGTGGAAGATTGAACAGATCTCGAGATACTGAGTCCACAGCGTTTAGAAGCTCCTGTTCGACTCCATGATTCACCACACGAAAAGCTCCCCATTGTTGGACAGCTTCTTTTACTTGATTGCACAGCTTTTGAAGATCAGGATTACCTTCTTCCAACTCTGATCGAAGAGCAGAAACATCAATTATTGGGAGCTCAGCCATAGTCGCAGAGACAGATGAAAATTCAACACTACTCCCTATGTTCGCTCTTTAATTACATCGGTCGAGTAATATAGACCATTTGCATTCGCTTAAATAAGGTGGATTTTTTTTTATATTCATTCATGTTGAAGATTCTGCCGTCCAGATGCCATGTAGAAAGACAAAACAGAGGCTTTAGTATTATATTATATTGTGTAGTGACACCATAGTCATCAATTAGACTCTCTGCAAATTATATATTCTCCCTGTCATTTTTTATGGAAAAGAATGCTATTATTTGCGGGACCTGAGTTTTGAAGGTAGTTGTTCTTTATGTTTCAATCTATTCACATGTTGGAATGTGAAGGCAATTAGGACTCTTTTTTCATATGTGTCATACAAATTGTCATCAATTAGGACTCTACGCAAATTATATATTCTCCCTGTCATTTTCCATGGAAAAGAATACTATTATTGGGGGACCTAAGCTTTGAAGGTAGTTGTTCTTTATGCTTCAATCTATTCACATGTTGGAATGTGAAGGCAATTAGGACTCTTTCTTCATATGTGTCATACAAATTGTCATCAATTAAGTGATTCATAGTAGAATTATGTTGGACTCTATATGTGTCAACCTTGTAGATGATTGAGTGCCACATATAGGCTTAGTCAATAATATGGCTATAGTGGTGGCATTCGAAGAGTTAGAGGTGGCAAATTTGAGAACTTAATTATAGTATTAAGTTCCTCAAATTTGTATATATATAGAGTAGCTCTTCCTCCTTTGAAAATAAGGCCAAAATGACTTTGAGATTGTATTGTAACTGTTTTTGTTGCCGAATAATACAATGTCTCTCTAGTTTTGGAGTGTGGGGCTTTTTACCCGAAAGGGTTTACCCAACGGTAAATCTGTGTTGTATTCTTCTATCTTTTCTTCTTTTTTATGATTCTGTATTGTTGAATCTAAATTTATCCATGTTGAAACTGCGGTTCGATCTTGAAAGATCGTAAATTGCAATCACTTTTCTCTAAGGGTTAACATGGGATATAAATTGAGCCTGATTTCGCTTTATGGCATTGTAGTGTGCATTTGTGTTGGATATTGGATGCGCATACTAATCTCAAATGGCTTTTCTGGGATGCTTGATTTTCCCTACAATTGGTATTAGAGCATTGGTTCCAAGATTTGCAGGTTGCTTGCATGTGCATAATGTGATTTGCATGTACTTGCATGTGTGTTGCATGTACTTGCATGGACTCGCATGTTTCTTGCATGTGAAGATCCTTGGTGTTTTAGGTTCTGGGTGTTCCTTTTGTAAATATTTCTTAGCCTGGAAAGCTTGAGGGAATCTGAAGGAATCAACCGAATATTAATCCTTTGGTGAGTGAAAGTCTTGCAATTGTTTAAGTCTCAAGAGACAACATGCTTTTTGAAGGATGCTAAAGATGGAGTCTATGGAGTTGATCATTCGATGATCTGGAAGCTTCTGAAATAGCCTATTGACCTTGGATGCATGTACTATTGGTGGTTGTGGAGTTGGTCTACAAATGGGCATGGAGTTCCCGATCTACTTTTTCCTTATGTACGGTTGTACTTGGATGGCTCAGATTCATGTTCCTTGGGTCTGAGGGGTTTATAGTTTTTCCTTGAAATCTATGGCAATGGTCATCTATGAAAATCCATTGTTTTGGGTTAAGTTGTTTGGTGCTTTTGTAGACTTTTGAGTCTTCCAAATGTGAAGTGGGTATGGATGTGCATGAGTGTTCTCAAACATGGTGGTTTTGTAGGTTTTACATGGTCAACAAAAACTTGTGGTTTTGTGGAGCTATAGAGGAGCTATTTTCTAGACCCTATTTCTTTTGGGGTTTTATTGGATGAGATAGTTGTAGTTCTGCATGCATGCTTTGTGCATGGTGAGAGGAGGTGTGGAGATTTCTTTGCATGGATATGTTGGTATGTGATTATTCACTTAACATTCCTATGGTGGTGCTTGGTGGATTCCTAGACTATAGTGCTTGATGTGGATATGATTGGCCAATCAAATTTGTTCTTGATTTGGTGCTTGATTCATGTTGTCTACATGATTATTCTCTTTGAGATCTCAGTTTGCATGTCACTAGTGTGGTAGTGAGTTTGCATGTTTCAATGATTGGATCTATGAGTTGTGCAATATCGTGGGTTGTCTTTACCTACATGTTTGTTGTGGTAAAAATTGGATGTGGACTATCTGTCTCCATGAGGTTTGATTCAATATTTATGCATACTTGTTAACTAATCTTTTCTATGGTCACTTGTGCATTTGTGTGAATCTTTTGAGATGAGAGGATGGATGATAAGTGGGTGCTTGGATAGTCAGTTATGGTGCCCAGTAGCATAGTGTATTTCCTTGGTTTGGAGATCTTGGTTTCACTTGGTGTGATTAGCAGTACACTTGAGTGTGTCTGGACCTGGATGATTTATAGGTTTGGGATATGGTGTCTCATGTGCTTGGAGAGATCAATATCACGGTTCAGTGGGAGCTTTAGCAGTGACTGTGTATTCATCACTTGGTGATGGATGATCTTCTTTAGTGATGTATATGAATTGGAGGGACTCTTAGACCTTGTTGCTGCATAAGGGTTCTTTCACCTTTGCATGCACACTATTTGAGGATGTGTAACATCTTGGAGTCATGGAGGGCTCTTAGAGTCTTTGGTGTGAGGTGTTACTGGTGCTAGACATGTGATGTTGGTTTAGTGTATGTTGGTGTTATGTCATGGTATACTCTTGATTGTGCATTAGAGTTTGACATGAAACATTTCTCGTGAGACCATGGTATCTTCAGTTGGATCATGTGATTTCCTAGGAGAAGATGGTAAGGTCACAATGTCATGATGTGATTTCCTAGGAGGAGATGGTAAGGTCTGGTGAGTTCTTTTTGTATTGAGTGTATTGGTCATGTGCTTGAGAGCTTCATGTAAGTGCAAAGTTGCATTTGGAGTTTAGCATGGATTGATATTTCTGTTGCTACTCATGGATACATGGAGACTTAGGTGAGGTTGTGGTTCTCTTATTAGAGACATGTGTTGCGATGGTTACTCTTGATGAGATTTTAGTTAGAATTCTAAGAAGCCTACACCTTGGTTGGATGTGAATTCAATAGAGATATATGAGGAGATTGTTCTTGGATGAGTCTTGATGACTTGTAAATCTGGGAGGAGCATTCTCATTCCCCACTCTTGGTCTACTTGGTGGTTTATCACTTGAGAGGTATGCTCATTATTTCTCTTAGTTGTTTTATGATTTTCTTTCAAATTTATGGATCTTGAGCTATAGTCAGAAAGTTCTGGAGGATTCATTGTGAGAGATCGACAGTGTGGTTATCTCCTTGGAATATGTTTTCTTTTATAGTAGTCATAGGGGATGGTTGTGAGCTGATTTCCTGAAATGAGAAATGAAGTAGTTTGATCTTCTTGGAGGGCTTACATCCATGCAGATACATGATGTATATGTTATGTTTAATCTATTAAGGTTGAACAGGTTTGGATATTGTTATGGATTTTCTCTTGGGGATGTGAAGATCTTAATTGGCACAACTGACTTTAGAGGTGTTTGTAGAAGGACATGCTACATGTTTATGGTGTGCAGTTTCTCTCTTTGGTCTTAGTGTTCTTCCAGGAGGTTTATATTCACTTGGCATTGATGTGAGGTTCTATATGGAGCTGAAATGATCACTAGTTTGTAGTCATATGTTGTCATTTGGGTGATGAAATGAAAGTTCTTGTATCTCTTTCTTTTGTCAGATGTGGAGAACATAGAAGAGGTTTGTAGGCTTGTTGAGAGACATATTTCTTGCAACAATTTTGTTTGGAGGATTTGCACATCTTTGTGGATGGTCTTTGGTACTACATGGTTACACTTTTTGTGTGTTGAGATTGGTAGACTCGATATGCCTTTGATCTTTTTAGATTCGACATTACCCATGCAGTGGGAGTTCTTGAATGTGTTTGGTACTCATTGACTAGTTTGCACATGGACCTTGAGGTTGCAATTTCTGGTGTTGGTTATATCGTTGGCATGAGTTTACTAATGGTGTATACCTTCAAGGTATGGGTGATTGGATGGATTAGCACTTGTTGTGGGTGCTATTTTCAGTTGTGTGGGTTTATCAGTTGGTTGGGAGCAATCAGCTTGATTGTTGTACTAGCTGGTGTTTTATCTTGATTTGTGGAGGATTACTTCATAGTTGTGTTCTAGTTACGGTCTTTGGAGTTGATGTTGTTGATGCTTTTGTGAGCACAATGGAGTGTGGTAGTATCCTGTAGCCTTTGATATCACTGGGATCTTATGCTTTTGTTATTTGGACTGTGCATTTTCACCTCGGCTTGCTTCTTTCCTTCCATAAGTGGCATGTTGAAGGATGGTAGGGATTGTTGTCTAAGATGGTGGACATCTTGGATGTTTTTGCATATGTCTTGATGGATCATGAGAGCATGTTTTGGATCTATGTGGTTTCATGGATGACAGTGATAATTGGCAACATTAACAATGGTCTTTTAGTAGAGGAATTATTCAAGAGTTTAAAATTTGACTTCAAGTGGGATAATTTTGGAATGTGAAGTCAATTAGGACTCTTCGTCCGTATGTGTCATACAAATTGTCATCAATTAGGACTATTCTCCTGTATGTGTCATACATGTAATTGTGTGATTCATACTTACTATATTTAGTAAGTTGTCTCCAACTAGGGCTCTATAACTCGGCTGTATTGACTTAGTAAATTATTAAGTGATTCATAATATCATCATGTTGGACTCTATATGTGTCGACCTTGTAGATGATTGAGTGCCACATATACGCTTAGTCAATAATATGACAATAGTGGTGGCATTCGAAGAATTAGAGGTGGCAAATTTGAAAACTTAATTATTGCATTAAGTTTCTCAAATTTGAATATATATAGAGTATCTCTTCCTCCTTTGAAAATAAGGCCAAAACGACTTTGAGATTGTATTGTAACTGTTTTTGTTTTCGAATAATATAATGACTCTCTAGTTTTAGAGTGTGGGGTTTTTTACTCGAAAGGGTTTTCCCCATGGTAAATTTGTGGTGTATTCTTCTATCTTTTCTATTGTTTTATGATTATATATTGTTGAATCTAAATGTATGCATGTTGTTGAAACTATGGTTCAATCTTGCAAAATCATAAATTGTAATCACTTTTCTCTAAGGGTTAATGTGGGATATAAATTGTGCTTGATCCCGCTTTATGGCATAGCAGTGTATGTTTGTGTTGGATACTAAAATGGATTTTCTGGGATTCCCGATTTTCCCTACATCATATAACATAAGTATTGCAATGTTTTATATGTTTCACTTTTTGAATGTGAAGTCTATAAGGATATTCCTATTTAGTATGAGGACAATTTGAAGGGGTGCAGTGAAAAAGACCTATTTGAAGAGGCTAGACTTCACAAAATCACAGGCTTCTCGATCAAGATTTAGAATAGAAGACCTAAAAGGAAAGGAACCTGAAAAATTGTTAACAATGCTACCCTTAATTCCGTAGACTAGTGTGTGCATGTCATTAGAACTCAACCATTCATTATTGATACATCTAATAAAAAAAATTAAAACTCATCCATTCATTCAATTAATATTCATACATATAATAAAAAAATATTGTAGCTTTTTAAAAAGAAAAGAATATGTTCATAACTCACCATTCACCATTCACTACTGGACAATTTTTATATGGGTCTACACATGGCTTATAGTAATATGGGACTACCCCATACTCTTGTGAGAGGTACCTAACTGTGCTACAAACGAGGGTAAATACGTTACCCGTCGAATTAGAATTTGTGACCTTTATATCTTTCAATTATTTACAAATATAATAAAAAATATTGCATTGTTATTTATCCCATTCAATCTTGATTGTTGCTTTAGGAACTTAGATCGTGATATTGTTTGCAATAGTGGTTTAAATCTGTGACATGTGGTGATCATGAAGGGGGTACATTTGTGTTAGATATAATTTGTATCTTAAATAATAATTTGTTGTTTTTATAACAACAAATAGTTTTTTGTTTTAAACTATTGGTCTATTTGTGCAGGATATACGTTTTATTTAAATAATAATGTGTGTTTCTATTACTTTTTTTGTGTTCAACTATAGGTCCATTTATGTTGGATATAAAATTAGAGGTAACACAGATTTAAAATTACCAATAGGTATTGATATTATTTAGGTTCAAATAACAACAATAGAGATCCCATACATGTTTTTTGCCATGTAATTCATAATTTTTTTGAATGTTTCTAGGTTAATGATGAAGCATTATCATGTTGTTTTCTCTTAATTTCTTAGGTTATAATAACAAGTGAAAGTTTATAGTAATAAAAAAGATATAAATATCTTAACAAATAAAATTCTAAATAATTAATTTCTAAAATAATTTCTTTACTTTAGAATAAATAAATATTTTAGTAATAGGAATATTTAAATTTTTATTATACCAAAAATATAATTGACAAGTGCCTTGTAGTGGCTAGTACTTAATTATAAATTTAATTGAATCCTAAATTTAACACATAATTATCCCTAACCTAAATTGAACACTAATATTAGCCCTTACCCTAACCTTATTTTAACTCTAATAAAAGTATTGTGTATAATTCCTATTATAACTCTAATCTTAATTTAATTGTATTCCAAACCTCTTTGAATCCTAACCATAATTTAACCGTAACACTAAATCAAAAGTTTTACTTATAAGCCTAATTGATCCTTAATCCTAACTCAAATTTAACTTTATACCTAACCCTTACCCTGATTAAATCCTTACCCTAACCCTGTTTGAACTATAACCATAAATTAACTCTAACTAAAAAATTTATTTTATAACTTTAATTAAACACCAATTGAATCATAGTCCTAACCCTAATTGAACTCTTCTAAAATTTAATATTTATTTGATAATCTGATTAGTGAACTAATCATAAATTACACTTAAATAGTAGTAAAGAAAATTTTAATATTTATTGTAGCAAAATAGGCAGAAGCAAGAACAATTTTTATTTATATTACATTGTATTAATATTCATTATATTATTTTTCACTGATATTCATTGTATTATTATTTTTTAAATATTATTATTTTATATTATCTTACATTAATATTTATTCAATGAAATGATTTTCAATCTTAAACATAATCTAATTTTATATTTTATTTGTATTATCAAAATGTTAATTTTTTATTATTAATATTAAAATTATTAGATTATTATTTTTTACTATTCTAATTACTAATATATTATATTGTCGACTTATTATATTATTATCAATATTAATACTTTAATTATTAAAATATTTTTATTTCAAACATTATATTACAAAATAAAGCTTTAAAAGATTTATAAATTTAGATAATAAATATTATTTTAATGTACTTAAAAATTTGCCTAAAAAAATTCATGTAGAAAGTGGATCCGGGAAATCTGGTAATAAGATGCAAATTATTTGAGCCAATTAGATTGAAAAAAAAACAATTTCTATAATTTGAAAACTTAAAAATCATGCATCTTAACTATTTAAAAATTGAAAAAAAACATCGAAAGAAAAAATTCATAGATATAATCGGTGGAAAAACAATTGAATAATGAGTTAATGAAAATTGGGTGCAATAGATTACAATAGTACTAGCCTAACGACAAGTACTAATAATAAGAAAGAAAGAAAAAACATAAGATAATTAAAAAATATTTTTTCACACAAATTAAGAAATGATGGAGAGAATATAAGAGTGTGAGTCTCTTTAGTTCATAGGATTATGGATATAATAGTTTCTTTCTCTACTCAAATTTTGTGGAATTAGATTTAAGTATTTTAGTCAAATTACTAATAGTTTTGACTAAGTAAAAACAGGTTTTTGAAAGGAACCCAAACCTTTTACATAGCAGGAGAGTCAAAGAACAAGAAAAGATCATGCCTGATCACTTTAGAAACAAAAAATAATCCCATTAGAACAAAAAGGGATCTCAACACACATAACATGAAGAACCAGAAAAAGATAGCGAAAGGAAAGCAAAAAGACAACAATAAGACAGAGACCGAAACCGAGATACCTAGATATTTTTCATGATATCTTCAGCATGGAACACCATCTATTTAATGTTGTTTGTAGAGGTCTTTAAGTCATCCAGCTCATGACCTTTGATGTCACCCTTATTCCTGGTATTAGCTCTGGTCCTCTTCTCATGACCTTTTTTGTCTAGCTGATCCTTGTCACCTTCTTTCTCTTTGATGTTGTCAAATCTATTAATCAAAATGTTCATGTTGTCCACTGAGGCTTTGTGAATCTGGAAGTTCTATTCAGCTATCTTCTTTACAGTGAGTTCCATTTTGTCAATTCTGCTGCCCAGATTGTTCATAGAAATTTCCATCCCTTTCACCTCCTTATTCTCTGCCATCTCCTTAACCTTATTTTTAGTTGCAATAATTTTACTCACCATGATTTCAGTGGCTTCAACATTATTAATTGCTACCACCAACTCTTTAATATTTTCAGTCAAAGGTTTGTCGCCTATCGTTGTTCTTTTAACAACATTCATATCTTTCTTTAGGCTGCCAATGTCTTTCACCATTGTGTTGATGGTGTCGTAGAAACCCTTAATACTATCATTTTCTCCAACACAATCCCTAGATTTACCCCTTTTGTCCTCTTGATCCTCTTTCTACAGACCTTGAGTGTTCCAATCCTTATTGTTGCCCACAACCGACATCTCTTCCCCCTCCTTATCCTTCCCATCATAATTTTTATTCTCCTCTGCCTCTTCACCAGAATTAATCAAAATTTGATTAATATCTTTTTTCCCTTGCTTGCTGACGTTCTTCTTCCCCTAGGTTTTCTTGTCGGTGCCTTTCCCTTTCTTATTTTTGATGAATTTACCTTCGAAGGACTCGGCCTCAGACTCCGAAATATCTGAATCCACCACAATCCTTTTCCTCTTCGCCTTGTTCCTCGCCTTTTTACTTGGCTCCTCTGAATCGCCTTCGGTCTCCGAGTCGAAGTTAAAACCACTAACCTCACTCTGCGTGTCCTCATCTCTTTCATTTTTACCTTTAATAGGTTTTTCAATGCATTTGCCTTTCAACACTTTATAAACAAGATCCATAAGATCCTGGTGAAGAGCATGGTCTCCCTTGGGGTCTTTCTATATCTCTTTGATAGTATGGTCCATGGAACATGCAAGATAATATGGCAAACTCACCTTTTCCCCATGGCGAAAATGATTGAGCAAAACAAAGTGGTGTCCGTAAGCTCTCATGAACCTACCATCCAAAGTTATATAGGTACTTGTAGCAAATAAAATGAACCTCCATGGCCTGCATATATGTTTTGGGGAGTGATAGGAGTTGTCGACCTTCACCATTTTCTTCTTCTCACCTTCCGTGATAGAAAATTTGTCCACTACCTTATCAGAGGTGCTATAATCTCTATAAAATTTCATACCCTTTGTCATCATCCCCATGCCTTCAACAATAATCTCCTCGTCCACAGTCATCATCTGGGACCCCACCAAAATTTTTCCATTCTTCCAATTCTGGATAAAGTGTTTAGTAACCGTAGGATCTTTCCCACTAAGCCTCTCCATAAAAACACTTAAACTCCCCTTCTGAAGAATTTCCCAAACTTCCCTATTCCTCCTCCATTTCAGGCAAGAGGTAGGTTCGAACATTTTTTTATTCCCTCCCATTTTACCTTCGCAATCCCAAAATTTCCTTCTCTCGGCTCTCAGTCTTCTTCTCTGGTTTGTGTAGTTGCCCTGAAAACAACCCCGAATCCATGCCAAGCAATTATGAGAAGACACTTAAATAAATGCACATCACTGCCATTGTAAACTTGCTTCGTAATGAGTGGAAGAGGCATTTATAAATTATGGTTGATAGTGCCATGTTGCCTCATCTGGATACAGTCCAGATCGAGCAAGGATTTCGCTTCACATGTGAGTTATCTCCAACCATTAATAATTATGATTTCCTCCATTTGACAGGCCAGGTTGGCGGCCCAATCAACACACGAGTTTGCTTCCCTGTACATGTTGGCATTTTTGATGTTTATGTTGTGATTGTCATTGATGGACACACACTTGCATTAACATCCTCTTTATATGTATGAGTTAGAGCACAACCGGTATTTGTTCCAACCGGTATGTTGTAGGTATGTTGTATTATAGTCATTAGACTATTGATGTTTTGCAAAATGTGTTTACCGGTCTAAAGCAACATGTTGACCTCAAGCAGTACGAGGGATTAAAGCGGCATAACACATTTCTACTAGTCTTCATTTTTGTCAAACTGGCAACTGGCTTTTTGTATGAACCGGTAATACTCTGTGATGAGTTACCAACCGACATTTTGTGATGAGTTACCAATCCACCGATTGTTTGACGCTGCTGACACACTGGCAGTGCTTCTTGTGTCGTGTTACTGAGTATGTCTAGATTCATTGAGCCTAGGAAATTGAAATGTAATCCTATTGGACCGACATGAAATCAGATTCCTTTAAAAGGACATCATGTCTAGGGTTTTAGGTTGTTGCTGAAAGGGTTTATGTTGTTGCTAGGGTTTAAGGTGGTTGAGGAGTTGAAAAGAATATGAATGTGTAGAATACTGAAGTAATGTAGGAGTGCATTAAGAACGAGCTATCAAGGATCTAACCGAGCAGTTTATGCTATTAGAAAGATCAAACACTTGTTGATTACTCACATCTTTGACAAGTCTGTAGCCCTTAACCAGGTAGGCCCAAAAGCCTTTTGTAAAATCCTCTAACAAGGTGGTTCACCTCTGTGAATCTAAAATCCTCTAGCAAGGTAGTCCTTGATCGAACTTATCTCCTAATAGGATCTGTTCTGGTGAAGAACATTGTAAGACTTTAACCGGTCTGACCTTAACCAATCTGGTTTCTATTCTGCAGATAGTGACTTATGAGTTCCATCTCACCATAGTTTTTCCCATTTGGGTTTCCAAGTCAAATATCTTGTGTTATGGTTGTATTGCTTTTGTGGGTGAATTCTTTATTTGCATTTTGGTTTGCATGTGTGATAACTGGCCTGCCTGTTAAACTGTTTTACCAGTTTATCTTTAGACTGTTTAAGTGTTTAAGTGAAGTGTTTTTCGGTATACTAATTCACCCCCCCTCTTAGTATTCATCAATTGGTATCAGAGCCTACCTTTCTATAAGTTTAACCACTTGGAAAGAGATATGGGGGAATACACCTTGAGGGAACTTACTCTACGGCTCACTCAGTTTGAGCAAACCTATGATGATCTTATGGTCAAATACAAGGCATCTCAAGCAAAAAGGAGAGAACATGCAGAAAAGTTGATGGAGTTGTCTGAAAATAGTTCTATAGATGAAGTAGATATGGAAGCCCTAATTTCAGAAGTAAATAAGCTGAATGAATCAAACTCCAACCTGAGAAAGGAGTTGGAAGGACTGACTATTCGGATGTGTCAAGAGCTTGAGAGCCGGAGAAAAACTGAAGACCTAGTGAAAGAAAGAGATTTTGAGATCTCCAAGTTGAAACAAGAGATGAGTGCCCTAAATGCTCAACTCCATGCAAGCAAGGTGGAAAAGGAAGACATGCAAGGAGAACTAAACACTGCCATCTCTCAGAATGAAAACCTATTGAAAACAAATGCTACTATTTCCAAAGAACTCTCTAAGTCAAAGGAAATACTTGCTAAGTTCAACAAAAGTACTATCAAGCTAGAGCAAAAGCTTGAATCTGCCAAACCAGTCAAGAATACCAATTGACTTGGTTATTCAGGTCATGAGGAAGGTGAAACCTCTGGAACAAATGCTAAAGCATCAAAGAAGCAACCAACATCAAAGGATAAAGGTAAGCAAAAGTTTAAACCTATTTGTTTCAATTTTCTAAAAGAAGGACATACTGCTAATGTGTGTAGGAGTAAGGCTTACAACAATTTTCCTTATTTCCTAAATGATAAGCCTAGATCCTATAGATTCAATGGTAACTGTTATGCATGCAACAAGTATGGGCATAGAGAATTTGAATGCAGGTCTATCATGAATGACACTGGAAGATATTCTCAGAGGACCTAAGGAGTTGGTCCTAAACCTTTTGTGAACCGAAATTAGAACCGGTTTAATGTCTTCAATCATCAGCCAAGAAGCGGTGGCTATCAAGCGGCAACCGGATGGAGAGAAAATTGTATGATCTGTCATGGTCATGGTCACACTGCTGCAACATGCAGAAAGAAGAATGGAAACATGAACAATGGACCTTGGAGAGCACTTGGATTGGTTTGCTATCACTGCAACAAACTGGGTCACATTGCAAGATTCTGCCGGAGCAGAAAGAGTATATCTGATGATATACCAGTCACTCACGAAGGAGGAATTGGTGTTGAAATAGTTCAAGTGGACATGAAAAAAACCTGGAAGAGGAAACCAGTAATGTTGGAAGAGGAACCGGTTTTTGCACCTAGTGTGGAAATATCAGAACCAACAAACTAAGCTTCAAATGGCTTAGGGGGAGCAAACGGAATTTTTTTTTCAAACCCCTGGTTTATACCGGCAAAAGACCTTAACCGGTATATGATACCTGATAGTTCTGATACTTAAAGTAAGTACAGATAAAATAGCCAACAAGATGAGAGGGGGGGTGAATCATACAAACTTAATCTTCTATAAAAACATCAGATTCAACCTCGGTAACATATACTTCAGTAATATAACGAAAACTGCTAAACATGCAAACCCAAAAGCATATAAACATCATAAACCTCATAACACCAGATTTAACGTGGAAACCCAAATAGGGAAAAACCACTGTGGGATTTCGGACCCACTAAGAAATATACTCTTCTAGAGTATGCTTGGTTAAAAGCAAATCCTATTAAAGATTACAAACACATTGCTAGATGTGACCCGGTTAAGGGAATTCCCTCAGATCTGTTAGGATCTTCACCTTGTTAGAAGTGACCTTGTTAAAGGATTTCAAACACTCAATCAGAATGTCACCTTGATAGAGGGTTTTACAAATAAGATCGTTAAGTCCACTCGGTTAAGAGATTTTCTGTCACTTTCACAAAATAACAGTAATAAAAATCTATCTGCAACTTCACATCTAAAATGCTAAAGCATATTCTTATTTGCTCAATACAATCTAGACATAGAACTAATCTTGTCCATCTGCTGGGCTTCTATACTCTGTTATTCAAATAGGTCTTCAAGCTTTTGTGCTCGGTAATCACTATGTAGCATCCCTGTGCATACATTTGCCTACATACATTGTTTATCAACAGCTCCCTATTTATAAACAATTAGCCAACCACTTAATCTCCTTGATCACACTTCCCATGATCAATCATAGCCATCAGATCTTCAAACTTGTCTAGGTTCAATGTACCCTTCACTCTAAAAAATATTTTACCCCGCCTAGAAACTTGCATACATTTCTTGGAACTTGTGCTAGGGTAATGTGGTTCAATATGTGTTGTAGATCTTCATGCCGATTTTCCTTTGCCATAGATTCATTAACAAATTTCATGCACAACATACCAAACATTTAATCAGTTCCAACTCATTAGCTTCCTTCATTAAATAATGCATGTAACCATTTAATGTATTCTGTTATAGCTCGGTAACAACTCGGTAAATACTAAACTTCACTCAGTAGACATTCCGCCTTCATTAACCGATAGTGATAACCTTAGGGTTTACCGACTAGGTTCTTTGCTCGGTAACATAGTATCATATTAACCTTACAATTTTCAACATATGTATGATGTTAAAACAATCTAAACATCATCATCTCATCATTGTCTGACTTGGTAATAGTTTCCCATTGAATACCTTATTCATCCCCTTATTCATCATATTCTTTCTGTGTCTTTTACCGACATCTTTATACTCATCAAATCATACTTCTCAAGATATTGCAACATCATACTGAAGTAGAAAATCAATTTATTGACATCAATGACAAAATAATAATATTAAGACATTAAATCATCCTTAAATCACTTATATTCATAATCATCAACAACCTTCTCAATATCCTTATTGAAACGCCAACAATTTCCCATTGTCTGTTATAATGCCAAATGCCAACAATCTCCCTCTTTGGCATTGATGGCAAAACCAATTGATTTGACCTAATTGATTTGGATTGCTATGAGTTGTTTGTGAGATTCTGAAAATGCTCTCTTCCTGTCATCAGAATTCTCCTCTTTTCTCAGTCGTTTTATTCTGTTTTTTCTTCAGTCTTCTCATTCTTTTCCAGTCTTCTCCCATTTTTCTTCAATCTTCTTCTGTCTTCTCCCCCTTTGACAACAATTCCAAAAAGTAAAGAATTAAGACATAATTTCTTCTTGTATGAAGTGAATTCTTGCTGTAATGTGTCAACTTAGCCTTGGTCAGAGCATTTTGTCTCCAATTCCTGTTTCCTGCACACCTTTAGAAAACATCCTAAAGTGTGTAAATCACCATCAACTCTTAAAAGATATTTGATAGAGTCATCAAATTGATGCTTTCACCGAACTCGGTCAGTGAGTAGAAGATAGGGGTAGGACCCCAAACTTACTTCTGAGATACTCAAAAGTGTCCCTTGGTAGTGGCTTGGTGAAGATATCTGCTATTTGTTCCTTTGTGCTAACATACTCCAACACCACTTTCTTCTCATGAGCTTCTTCTCTAAGATAATGATATTTGATAGAGATGTGCTTTTTCTTAGAGTGCATAACAAGATTCTTCGAAATGTTAATGGCACTAGTGTTGTCACAGAATATAGTTACTGGCTCAGTAACTTTCTTATTTATACCTTCCAACAGTTGTTTGATCCATGCTATGTTGGTACAATTCAATGCTGCAGCAACGTATTCAACTTCTGCTATTGACTGTGAAACACATCCTTGTTTCTTGCTAAGCCAACTCACTAGTCTTTCTCCTAAAAAGAAAGCTCCTCCACTTGTGTTTTTTCTATCATCAATGTTGTCTGCCCAATCAGCATCAGTATAAACTTTTAAATCAAAATCATTTCCTTTTTGATATACTGAGCCATAATCTTCAGTGCCTTTCAAATATCTAAAAATTCTTTTGATTGTTGTCATGTGTGTTTCCTTAGGATCTGCAGAGAATCATGCAACTATACCTACTACATGTGCTATGTCTTGCTTGCTCTGAAAAACATATTGGAACTTTCCAATCATGGATTGGTAAAGTGTCTCATCAACATATGCAGATTCATCATTCTTTGATAGTTTACAATTTGTAGTCATAGGAGTACTTACTAGTTTTGAATCCTCTATTCCAAATTTCTTCAAGATTTCCTTTATGTACTTGGATTGAGTAATGAAAATCTCATTTTTCATTTGCAGTATCTGTAAACCTATAAAATACTTTATCTCACCGATTAATGACATCTCAAATTCTTTGCTCATGTCATTTCCAAAGTTCTTGCATAAAGAGTCATTTCCACAAAATATAATATCATCAACAAATATGACTGAGATTAGTATTCCATTTTCATCATTCTTCATGTACATATTGTTGTTCTCACTTGTCCTTATAAAACCAATCTTAATCAAATAAGAGTGCAGTCTTTCATACCATGCTCTAGGTGCTTGTTTCAGACCAAATAATGCTTTGTTCAATTTACATATCTGATCTTTATTCTTGTCTTCAACAAATCCTTCAGGTTGTTCAATAAAAACATCTTCTTCTAATATTCCATTTAGAAATGCAAATTTGACATCCATTTGATATACCTTGAAGTTTTTGAAAGTAGCATATGCCAACAATGTTCTTACCCCTTCAAGTCTAGCCACAAGTGCAAAAGTTTCACCATAATCAATTCCTTCTTCTTGAGCATAACCTTTGCATACTAGTCTTGCTTTATTTCGAATGACCTCACCTTTTTCATTTAGCTTGTTTCTGAAAATCCACTTTGTACCGATTACATTTTTGTCCTTCGGTCTTGGGATTAGTGTCCATGTGGCATTCTTCTTGATTTGATCAATCTCTTCTATCATAGCATTTATCCAATCTCCACTGTTAAATGCCTCTTTCACTATTCTTCGTTCAAATTCAGATATTAGACATGTGTTTTGTCTCAGTTTGTTCCTTGCCATCACTAGATCATCCTTATCTCCTATAATCTGACTTGGTGCATGATTTCTTCTAACATACTTGGCTAATACAGGCTTGGTAGGCTCTGTATGATCTTCTTCATCACTCAGTAATTGGATATTCTCTTCATTTTCTTCAACAGTTTTCTCAGTAGGACTTGTCGGTTGAACATAGACAAATTTATCATAGTCTTTTGGTTCTTTGGAATTTCCTTCATCATTTCTTTCTACAAATTCATCAATTTTCACATTTGCACTTTCTACTATTTTGTTAGATGATTTGATCAGACATTTAAATGCTTTGCTTCTAGAAGAATAACCTAGAAATGTTTCTTCTTCACTTTTCTGATCAAACTTTCCATTTCTATCATCCTTGTGTACATAGCATCTACTTCCAAAGATTTTAAAATAACTTAGATTAGGTTTCTTTTCACACCAGATTTCATATGGTGTCTTCAAAGTACCTTTCTTCAATTGTACTCGATTCAGGGTGTAAACTGTTGTGCTTATTGCTTCCCTCCAAATAGTTTGTGGCACTTTCTTTTCAATCATCAGTGTTCTAGCACAATCCACAATAGACATGTTTCTTCTCTCATCTATTCCATTTTGTTGTGGAGTTCTCAGTGCAGAGACTTGTCTCTTAATACCATGATCATTGCAGAATAAGTTGAACTCATCAGATGTGAACTCTCCTCCTCTATCTGATCTAAGACATTTCAGTTGTCTTCCTATTTCATTTTCAACTCTTGCCTTTTACCATTTAAACATTTGAAAAGCTTTTGATTTTTCTTTTAAAAACATTACTGACATCATCCTTGAATAGTCATCCCCAAATAATATGAAATATTTGTCACCATAATAACTTTTAACTTTCATAGGACCACAAAGATCAGTGTGCACAAGATCTAAAATTCCCTTAGAAGTGTAAGACTTAGTTGTAAAGCTTGATCTTGTCATTTTACCCATCTGGTCCTCGACACATAGCATTCTCAGGTTTTTCAAGACTCGGTAGACCTCTTACTCGGTGCTTCTTACTTATTTTGATCAGATTATCAAAATTTACATGACAAAACCTTTTATGCCATAACCAGGTATCATCTATATTTGCATACAGACACTTGTTTCGAGTTGAGTCAAGGTGAAATGTATTACCTTTTGTTTGTGTCCCGATAGCAGCTAACTTTCCATGCTTGTCATGAACTTTGACAATTCCTTTCTGAAATTCTATTCGGTATCCTGTATTGTGTAGTTGTGCTACACTCAACAAATTGTATTTCAGACCTTCAACCCAATATACATCATCACATTTAGCATTGTCAAGAAGTGTGATAGAACCTTTACCTTTCACAGGACATAGTGCATCATTAACAAATCTTACATAACCTCTATCATAATCTTCTAATTTAACAAACTTGTGTCTATCACCTATCATGTGATGTGAGCATCCACTATCTATGATCCAAGAATCATTATTATTTATGCTAGATATTAGGGATTTTTCTTCATACCTTCCTTCATCTGATCCATCTTTGATAGCCACATAAACTACTTCCTCTGTATCAGTTTCATCTGATTTATCATCGTTGGATTCCTCATCGGCTATTAAGCATGTCTTTCTATCTCTTCTTCTGAAGTCTCGGTGTCCTCTGTAATGATTATCTTTATGTCTGTCATCTCGATAATCTCTCTTTTCAGCAGAATATTTGTCAGGATAGTTAGAAGCCATATGTCCTATTTTATCACAATTGAAACATTTCAAAGGTAGTTTTCCTTTATACTTACCTTTGCCTCTCGGTAACCTTCTGGCTAATAGTGCTTCAAACTCTTCCTGCTTTCTAATTTCCTCATACAGTTTGTGTACTTCTTCCATGTTCTTCTGAAATATTTCACTTTCTCCACTATGATCTCCTTCAGAGTACTTGTACTTTCTTTCATTGTAATTATTAGATTCATCAAGATGAAAAGAACTGAATGCAAATTCAACTTTATTTACCGAAGATCCACTGTTATCAAAGTTACTTAACTCAAATGCATGTAGCTTACCAATAGTAGCATCTAAAGAAACTGGCATATTAGGTACAAACCTTAATTCATTGATTGCAGAGACTCGGATTGCATAAGCCAGTAGAAGGGTTCTTAACAACTTACTTGTTATAAACTTTTCTTCAATAGTTCCACCTACTCCTTTGATTTGGTTGACAATCTCCTTTAGTCTTGTACTATACTGAGTTATGTTCTCACCTTAATTCATCCTCATAGATTCAAGTTGTCTTCTTAGACTGTCTACTTTTTCTCTTTGAACATGTTCATCACTGCCATATACTGATATGAGCTTGTCCCACATTGCCTTTGCATCATTATAGCCTTCTAGATCATTAAACTCTGAGTCAGTCAATGTAGATGTTATTTCAATCATTGCTTGGATATGTTCTTGTTTTGCCTTTATTTCTTCCATAGTCAATGGATAGGTGCTTGGTGTGATGAAATCATTCTCCAGATAATATACAACATATTCTCCAATTCCTGATAGGCGCAACTTCATCCTTTTCTGCCATGTAGAGAAACTTGACTTGTTCAACTTCGGTGCATCCCTCTTAGACATCTTTGGATCTTTGCCTCAAGTACCTTTAAACTTTTTCTTCTGAAGTCCAAAGCTCTGATACCAATTGATAGTTCTGATACTTAATGTAAGTACAGATCCAATAGCCAACAAGATGAGAGGGGGGGGGGGTGAATCATACAAACTTAATCTTCCATAAAAACATCATATTCAACCTCGGTAACATATACTTCAGTAATATAACCAAAACTGCTAAACATGCAAACTCAAAAGTATATAAACATCATAAACCTCATAAAACTAGATTTAATGTGGAAACCCAAATAGGGAAAAACCACTGTGGGATTTCAGACAGACTAAGAAATATACTCTTCTAGAGTATGCTCGGTTAAAAGCAAATCATGTTAAAAATTACAAACACATTGCTAGATGTGACCAGGTTAAGGGATTTCCCTCAGATCTGTTAGGATCTTCACCTTGTTAGAAGTGACCTTGTTAAAGGATTTCAAACACTCAATTAGAATGTCACCTTGCTAGAGGGTTTTACAAATAAGACTATTAAGTCCACTCGGTTAAGATATTTTCTGTCACTTTCACAAAATAACAGTAATAAAAATCTATCTGCAACTTCACATCTAAAATGCTAAAGCCAATTCTTAATTGCTCAATACAATCTAGACATAGAACTAATCTTGTCCATCTGTTGGGCTTCTATACTCTATTATTCAAACAGGTCTTCAAGCTTCTGTGCTTGGTAATCACTATGTAGCATCCATGTGCATACATTTGCCCGCATACATTGTTTATCAACAACTCCCTATTTATAAACAATTAGCCAACCACTTAATCTCCTTGATCACACTTCCCATGATCAATCATAGCCATTAGATCTTCAAACTTGTCCAGGTTCAATGTATCCTTCAATCTGAAAAATGTTTTACCCTACCTAGGAACTTGCATATATTTCTTGGAACTTGTGCTAGGGTAATGCGGTTCAATCTACGCTGTAGATCTTCATGTTGATTTTCCTTTACCATAGATTCATTAACAAACTTCATGCATGGCATACCAAACATTTAATCAGTTCCAGCTCATTAGCTTCCTTCATTAAATAATGCATGTAACCATTTAATGTATTCTATTATAGCTCGATAACAACTCGGTAACAACTCGGTAAATACTAAACTTCACTCGGCAGACATTTCGCCTTCATTAACCGATAGTGATAACCTTAGGGTTACCGACTAGGTTCCTTAGGGTTTACCGACTAGGTTCTTTGCTCAGTAACATAGTATAGTATTAACCTTACAATTTTCAACATATGTATGATGTTAAAACAATCTAAACATCATGATCTCATCATTGTCTGACCTCGGTAATAGTTGCTCATTGAATACCTTATTCATCCCCTTATTCATCATATTTTTTTTGTGTCTTTTACCGACATCTTTATACTCATCAAATCATACTTCTCAAGATATGGCAACATCATATTGAATTAGAAAATCAATTTCTTGACATCAATGATAGAATAATAATATTAAGATAGTAAATCATCCTTAAATCAGTTATATTCATAATCATCAACAATCATCCTTAAATCAGTTATATTCATATTCATAATCATCAACAATCATCAACAAGGTGTCTCTGCCCTACTACCTTTTTCGGTCCCTTTCCAGGTCCCTTAACAAACATAGGACTAACCCTTCCAGCCTGATTCTCCATTGTGGGCTCCTGCTACTCATCTTTGAGCATTGCAAAACCCTCGCTCTGCAGGAAAATAAGCGGATTTCCGCTTCCTTGGGTAAGAGAAAGATGGAAGAGGGAGAAACTAGCAAGGAGAAGGCATCATCCAGCAAGAAAAGGAAAAGTGCCCGTGGGTTGGAAATAGGGGACATTGTCAAGGAAAGCAGTGGTATGGAGACAAACGAATCTAACGGTGAAGACAGTTGGAAAGAAGAGGAGTTGGGCAACGAGGAAGAAAGTGGAGATTTTGAGCCTAGTCAAGATAGCCCTATTCCAAGCAATCACCTTGGTAAGGACAATAGCCATCTGATGGAAGAAATGACTCCCAAGGATAATGAGAAAACCGAAGTTAATTCTGAGAAGGAAATAAACAAAGACTCTGAGAAGAACCTAACTGAGGATAGGGATAGCAAGGACAAGGAAAGTGTTGGTGAGGGGTTTATCCTGGATAATCTCAAGAAGCTCTCGGAGGCCAGAATGGATTTTAACAAAAAGACCTACGAAACCCTAAAAAACTTGGAAAAGAAAGAGGGAGGATGAAAACAGAGAGCATATTAATTGGAAGCAAGAAATGGAGAACAAGGTAAAATCACTGGAAGAGGGAGAAGAAGCGATGAAAAATTTGATGGGAGTTATCCCAAGTATCCTCTTTACTGTCACCAAAAACCAGGAGGACATCACCAAGGTCTTTGACCATACTCCTAAACCGGTTGTGTATCTTGACCTGGAGGAGGAGACCATCCAGACTGGAAGTGGTGATGCTACCCGGGTGGGCGGGACTGCGAAGAGAACCAGGGCTAGTATCAAGAAAGTCATGGTTGCTGCTGCTAAGGATCCACCCAACTTCAAAGATAACATCAAAGAGCTACAAGAAATTAGCAACACCCTGGCTAAAGCCCTAGAAAAAATCTAATTCCTGGATGGCCTGCTGGCTTTTCGGGGCTTTTGTGGGTTTTCTTTGGTTTTCCGCTGGCTTTTTCTTTTTGGTTCTATTCCTCTCTATTTCTCGTGGCTTTGCTATTGAAGTGTTGCTTGTAAAGGGTTTTGGAGCCCCTTCAAAACCTGCTTTTTCATTAATCAAAAACAACCTTCTCAATATCCTTATTGAAATGCCAACAATCTCCCATTGTCTATTATAATGCCAAATGACAACAATCTCCCCCTTTGGCATTGATGGCAAAACCAATTTATTTGACCTAATTAATTCAGATTGTTGTGAGTTGTTTGTGAGATTCTGAAATGCTCTCTTCCTGTCATCAGAATTCTCCCCCATACATTAGACTTCTCCTCTTTTCTCAGTCTTTCTTTTCTGCTTTTTCTTCAATCTTTTCCAGTCTTCTCCCCTTTTTCTTCAATCTTCTTCAGTCTTCTCCCCTTTTGACAACAATGCCAAAAAGTAAAGAATTAAGACATAATTTCTTCATGTATGAAGTGAATTCCTACTGTAATGTGTCAACTTAGTCTCGATCAGAGCATTTTGTCTTCAATTCATGTTTCCTGTATTGTATCATGCACTATTTCCTGTACACCTTTAGAAAACATTCTAAAGTGTGTAAATCAACATCAACTCTTAAAATATATTCGATAGAGTCATCAAATTGATGCTTTCACTGAATTTGGTCAGTGAGTAGAAGATAGGGGTAGGACCCCAAACTTACTTCTGAGATACTCAAAAGTGTCCCTTGGTAGTGGCTTGGTGAAGATATCTTCTATTTGTTTCTTTGTGCTAACATACTTGAACACCACTTTCTTCTCATGATATTTTTCTCTAAGATAATGATATTTGATAGATATGTGCTTTGTCTTAGAGTGCATAACAGGATTCTTTGAAATGTTAATGGCAATAGTGTTGTCACATAATATAGTTACTGGCTCGGTAACTTTCTCTTTTATACCTTCCAACAATTGTTTGATCCATGCTATGTTGGTACAATTCAATGCTGCAGCAACATATTCAGCTTCTGTTGTTGACTATGAAACACATCCTTGTTTCTTGCTAAGCCAACTCACTAGTCTTTCTCCTAAAAAGAAAGCTCCTCCACTTGTTCTTTTTCTGTCATCAATTTTGCCTGCCCAATCAGCATCAGTATAAACTTTTAAATCAAAATCATTTCCTTTCTAATATACTAAGTCATAATGTTCAGTGCCTTTCAAGTATCTAAAAATTCTTTTGATTGCTATCATGTGTGTTTCCTTAGGATCTGTAGAGAATCTTGCAACTATACCTACTGCATGTGCTATGTCTGGCCTGTTGTGAACAACATATTGCAACTTTCCAATCATGGATCAGTAAAGTGTCTCATCAACAGATGCAGATTCAACATTCTTTGATAGTTTATAGTTTGTAGTCATAGGAGTACTTATTGGTTTTGAATCCTCCATTCCAAATTTCTTCAAGATTTCCTTTATGTACTTGGATTGAGTAATGAAAATCTCATTTTTCATTTGAGTATCTATAAACCTATAAAATAATTTATCTCATTGATTAATGACATCTCAAATTCTTTGCTCATTTCATTTCCAAAGTTCTTGCATAAAGAGTCATTTCCACAAAATATAATATCATCAACAAAAATGGCTGAGATCAGTATTCCATTTTCATCATTCTTCATGTACATATTGTTGTTTTCACTTGTCCTTATAAAACCAATCTTAATCAAATAAGAGTGCAATCTTTCATACCATGCTCTAGGTGCTTGTTTCAGACCAAATAATGCTTTGTTCAATTTACATATCTGATCTTTATTCTTATCTTCAACAAATCCTTCAGGTTGTTCAATAAAAACTTCTTCTTCTAATATTCCATTCAGAAATGCAAATTTGACATCCATTTGATATACCTTGAAGTTTTTGAAAGAAACATATGCCAACAATGTTCTTACTCCTTCAAGTCTAGCCACAGGTGCAAAAGTTTCACCATAATCAATTCCTTTTTCTTGAGCATAACCTTTGCATACTAATCTTGCTTTATTTTGAATGACCTCACCTTTTTCGTTTATCTTGTTTCTGAAAATCCACTTTGTACCAATTACATTTTTGTCCTTCGGTCTTGGGATTAGTGTCCATGTGTCATTCTTCTTGATTTGATCAATCTTTTCTGTCATAGCATTTATCCAATCTTCACTGTTAAATGCCTCTTTCACTATTCTCAGTTCAAATTGAGATATCAGACATGTGTTCTGTCTTAGTTTGGTCCTTGTCATCACTGGATCATCCTTATCTCCTATAATATGACTTGGTGCATGATGTCTTCTAACATACTTGGCTAATACAGGCTTGGTAGGCTCTGTATGATCTTCTTCAACACTCAGTAACTGGATATTCTCTTCATTTTCTTCAACAATTTTCTCGGTAGGACTTGTCGGTTGAAGATAGACAAATTCATCATAATCTTCTAGTTCTTTGGAATTTCCTTCATCATTTCTTTATGCAAATTCATCAATTTTCACATTTGCACTTTCTACTATTTTGTTAGATGATTTGATCAGACATTAAATGCTTTGCTTCTAGAAGAATAACCTAGAAATATTCCTTCTTCACTTTTCTGATCAAACTTGCCATTTCTATCATCCTTGTGTACATGGCATCTACTTCCAAAGATTTTAAAATAACTTACATTAGGTTTCTTGTCATACCAGATTTCATATGGTGTCTTCAAAGTAACTTTCTTCAGTTGTACTTGGTTTAGGGTGTAAACTGTTGTGCTTATTGCTTCCCTCCAATAAGTTTGTGGCACTTTCTTTTCAATCATCAGTGTTCTAGCACAATCCACAATAGATCTATTTCTTCTCTCATCTATTCCATTTTGTTGTGGAGTTCTCGGTGCAGAGACTTGTCTTTTAATACCATGATCATTACAGAATAAGTTGAACTCATCAGATGTGAACTCTCCTCCTCTATCTGATCTAAGACATTTCAGTTGTCTTCTTGTTTCATTTTCAACTCTTTCCTTGTACCATTTAAACATTTGAAAATCTTTTGATTTTTCTTTTAAAAACATTATTGACATCATCCTTGAATAGTCATCCCCAAATAATATGAAATATTTGTCACCATAATACCTTTGAACTTTCATAGGACCACAAAGATCAGTGTGCACAAGATCTTAAATTCCCTTAGAAGTGTAGGACTTACTTGTAAAGCTTGATCTTGTCATTTTACCCATCTAGCATCCTCGACACATAGCATTCTTAGGTTTTTCCAAACTCGGTAGACCTCTTACTCGATGCTTCTTGCTTATTTTGATTAGATTATCAAAATTTACATGACAAAACCTTTTATGCCATAACCAGGTATCATCTATATTTGCATACAGACACTTGTTCCGAGTTTTGTCAAGGTGAAATGTATTACCTTTTGTTTGTGTCCCGGTAGCAGCTAACTTTCCATGTTTGTCATGAACTTTGACAATTCCTTTTTGAAATTATATTCGGTAACATGTATTGTTTAGTTATGCTACACTCAACAAATTGTATTTCAAACCTTCAACCCAATAAACATCATTGCATCTTGCATTGCCAAGAAGTGTTATAGATCATTTACCTTTCACCAGACATGGTGCATCATTACAAAATCTTACATAGCCTCCATCATAATCTTCTAACATAACAAACTTGTGTTTATCACCTGTCATATGATGTGAGCATCCACTATCTATGATCCAAGAATCATTAGTATTTATGTGAGATAGTAGGGCTTTTTCTTCATACCTTTCTTCATCTGATCCATCTTTGATAGCCACATAAACTACTTCCTCTGTATCAGTTTCATCTGATTTATCATCATTGGGTTCCTCATCGGCTATTAAGCATGTCTTTCTATCTCTTCTTCTGAAGTCTCGGTGTCCTCTGTAATGATTATCTTTCTGTCTGTCATCTCGGTAATCTCTCTTTTCAGTAGAATCTTTCTCAGGACAGTTAGAAGCCATATGTCCTATTTTATCACAATTGAAACATTTCAAAGGTAGTTTTCCTTTATACTTACCTTTGCCTCTCGGTAACCTTCTAGCTAATAGTTCTTCAAACTCTTCCTTCTTTCTGATTTCCTCATATAGTTTTTGTACTTCTTCCATGTTCTTACGAAATCTTTCACTTGCTCCACTATGAACTCCTTCAGAGTACTTGTACTTTCTTTCATTGTAATCATTAGATTCATCAAGATGAAAAGAACTAAATACAGATTCAACTTTATTTACTGAAGATCCACTATTATCAAAGTTACTTAACTCAAATGCATGTAGCTTACCAATAGTAGCATCTAAAGAAACTAGCATATTAGGTATAGACCTCAATTCATTGATTGCAGAGTCTCGGATTGCATAAGCCGGTAGAAGGGTTGTTAACAACTTACTTGTTATATTGTTTTCTTCAATAGTTCCACCTACTCCTTTGATTTGATTTACAATCTCCTTTGGGTTCAGTGAGTGACTCACGTTTCATGAGAGTCAATTCAATCAAGGATGATTTGGTGAAATATGCGTGTATGGTGATTGGATACCTGACATTCTCAGCCAGGAGGATTAACTCTATATCTACTGCAGTGGTAAATGCCACTTACCGGATGATAAAGGAGGATGCATCATTTGACCTATGCACCGGTATGTAGAGGCAACTCCTATTGAACCTGAAATCAATCAAACAAGATAATGCACTGAGGTTCAAGTTTGGACAGCTATTGGTTGGGTTGTTCTTTTACTTTCAAGGATACTTCCTAGGAGTGGGAGACATTCAGTGGTCTACGGACCAACTGGTTACCAAATAGATAAAGGAAAGTTTGCAAGCAGTGGGAACCGGTTATCCTAAAGTTCTAAACAAGTATTTTGATGAGTTTAGATGAAAAATGAGCCAAAGGATGAGGATCTCAATTGATATCATCAAGAAATAGGAAGATGACATCTGTTTCACCATCCAAGTGGACAAATGCATAATGGAGGCTGTTGAGCCTAGAATGGAAGAAGTGGAGCCAATGGGCTATGAGGTGATGTATGACATGCTGGAAGGGTATGCCTCTACCCTTATTGCCTCACCGCTTGATCCTAAGGCAGTGAAGAAGGCAAAGGCAATGCCTGCATCGTCAGCATTGGTTAGTACTGCAACTCCAAAAGTGACCAAGCAGTCACCAGCCAAAAAGAAATCGGAAGCAGCACCGGCTAAAGTCTTCGAGAGGAAAAGGAAGACAAAAAGAAACTCTCCGGACTCAAAAGAAACTCTGTCTAAGGAGCAGCCCAAGAAGGCGAGACAGACAAGAAAGAAGACAAAGAATGAACTGACATCTTCAGCACCGGTAAATATGGATATCTCCTCCTACAAACCTTTGACACATTGTCAAAGAACTATCAAAAACATTAGGAGAAAAGTATTGAATGATTTAATTGATTATTTTGATGACTTTAATGATGATGAAAAGGAGGCGGTAGAAAAAGAAATAATTCAATATTTATGTATTAATGACCGGTCCCCTTCAGAAATTAGATTTGAAACACTGAATTATTTGTATAAGTCCTTAGACAATAAATGGCTCATTGCCATAGAGCAGGAACAGGAAATGAGAGAAAAAGTTTTTGCTGAACACTTTCCTGATGTATCAAATTCGGAACTGTTTGATGTAATGAACAAATACAAAGGTCTTTTCTTCATGAGAAGAAGAAGACTCCTGTTACTAGAAGGAAAAGGTAAGGAAGTGCTCAAGGATACACACACTCATGCTCTAGATGATCTGAAGATGCATCAATTGGCTGAAGCCAACCGACAAGCTGAGAAAGAACTGGTTATATCTGAATCGGATGAAGCATTTGATGATGAAAGAAACCTGGTTGATGAACTGGTCGACATTATTGATGTCGATACCCTAGATGAAGAAGATGTTACTCAGGAAATACCATCTGAGGCAACAAGACAAGAGTAATAGGCTAAACAGGAGAAGAAAGCCAAGGATAGACAAGAAGCAGCAAAGGAAGAGGCAAACTAGAGGAAAAAGGATGAAGAAGAGAAGCAGAAGAAGCAGGAAGAAGAGAAAAAGAAGAAAGATGAAGAGAAAAAGAAGAAGAAAGATGAAGAGGAGAAAAAGAAAAAAGATGAAGACAAGAAAAAGAAGAAGGAAGAGGAGAAGAAGAAGAAGAATGAAGAGGAGAAGCAGAAGAAGGATGAAGAGGAGAAAAAGAAGCAAGAAGATGAAAAGAAAAAGAAAGAAGAGGAGGATAAGGAATAGGACAAAAAGAAGGAAGTAGAGAGGAAGAAGAAGGAAAAAGAAGATAAGGAACAGGAGAAGAAGAAGGAAGCATAAAAGAAAAAGGCTGAGGAGGACAAGGAAGAAGAGAAGAGGAGAGAAGCAGAGAAGAAGAAAACGGAAGAGGGCAAGGCAGGAGAAGCAACGAAGAGCACCTAGATGGAGACTCTGAAGGCAATCGGGAGTCAAGCCAAACCGGCTGACCTCTCCAGTCCTATAGATCTCCAGTCTGCAAGTGAATCGGAGCTAATGCAGAGCATCAAGGTTGCTCAAGAGCACCTTGAAATCATTTGAAGGAAGAAGGAGCAGGACATAATTCAAGTGGTTGTGGACACACTTACCGGTTTGTTACCTAGTACAAATCTTCCCAACACTGAATCATCACTAGCAAAGCTTAAGCTACTATGCATAGTAGTGGATGATCAGGTGCAAAGCCTGGAAGAAGTAGTTGAGGAAAATGTCAAGAAAGAGCATAAAAAATCTCTTAACATTGCTCTGGTAAAGAAGTTGAATGAGCTCCAGTCTGAATTACAGAAAGACCAATAGGATATAAGGGATGTTTTGGATGAGGGAAATCTGCTACTTAGCAAAATCTACCAACCCCATCTGTTCTATGATGATGTGCTAGCTCAGAAGCAAAAGCTTCTAACAGACTTACAGTCTTACTCGAGCACATTCAAGCCACCCTATGATTCCTTCACAATTTATGGGCAAACCGTTCACCAGTTTCATATCCAGTTCGCCAAAATGGAGCAAGAGATCAACACACGGTCTAGAGATTTGCAGGAGCTTCAACTAGTTTTAATTCCAAATCTGCAAATTCTTCAGAAGTGTTATCTGAACCTGGATGCCTTGAAAGTTACACAGGAGATGAGCACAGTTGATGCCATGGAAGAACAGGTCTCCTAGATACAAACAGAGAAAGAAGTGGCCACCTCCCTACTTGAGTCCTGGTCTCTATCAATGAAGCAATTCTTGCAGGACTATAAATCTATTTTTGACAAGTACTATTCCTTATTGTCATAAACTTTTATTATTTTTATATACCAAATGGACACAGGGTTATTTAGCGGTACTTTGTCATTGTTGGCAAAGGGGGAGAAGTATTCTATTTTGGAGAAGTATAGGGGAGAAGTATCTAGTACTTAAAATTTTGCTATATGCTTTGATATATGCTATATGCTCTAATAACTCAATGTTTATGCTCTGTATGCAAAATTGCTATACATTGTATTGATTAAGGGATAGTGTATATGCTTAGGGGGAGCAATTTTGCTAATGGCATGGTTTAATTGTAAAACACTTAGATGTCAAAATTTTATTTTCCTAAGTGTTTCCATCAATGCCAAAGGGGGAGATTGTTGGTATTTTTTATGTTTATGTTGTGATTGTCATTGATGGACATACACTTGCATTAAGATCCTCTTTATATGTATGAGTTAGAGCACAACCGGTATTTGTTCCAACCGGTATGTTGTAGGTATGTTGTATTATAGTCATTAGACTATTGATGTTTTGCAGAATGTGTTTACCGGTCTAAAGTGGCAAGTTGACCTCAAGCGGTACGAGGGATTAAAGTGGCATAACACATTTCCACCAGTCTTCATTTTTGTCAAACCGACAACCATCTTTTTGTATGAACCGATAATACTCTGTGATGAGTTACCAACTGACATTTTGTGATGAGTTACCAATCCACTGATTGTTTGACGGTGCCGACACACTAGCAGTGCTTCTTGTGTCGTGTTACTGAGTATGTCTAGATTCATTGAACCTAGGAAATTGAAATGTAATCCTATTGGACCGACATGAAATCAGATTCCCTTAAAAGGACATCATGTCTAGGGTTTTAGGTTGTTGCTGAAAGGGTTTATGTTGTTGCTAGGGTTTATGGTAGTTGAGGAGTTGAAAAGAATATGAATGTGTAGAAGACTGAAGTAATGCAGGAGTGCATTAAGAATGAGCTATCAAGGATCTAACCAAGCAGTTTGTGCTATTAGATAGATCAAACACTTGTTGATTACTCACATCTTTGACAAGTCTGTAGCCCTTAACCGAGTAGGCCCAAAAGACTTTTGTAAAATCCTCTAACAAGGTGGTTCACCTCTATGAATTTAAAATCCTCTAGCAAGGTAGTCCTTGATCGGACTTATCTCCTAACATAGATTGAGATTCCTAACAGGATCTGTTCTAGTGAAGAACATTGTAAGACCTTAACCGGTCTAGTTTCTATTCTACAGATAGTGACTTGTGAGTTTCATCTCATCGTGGTTTTTCCCATTTGGGTTTCCACGTCAAATATCTTGTGTTATGGTTGTATTGCTTTTGTGGGTGAATGCTTTATTTGCATTTTGGTTTGCATGTGTGATAACCGGTATGTCTGTTAAACTGTTTTACTGGTTTATCTTTAGACTGTTTAAGTGTTTAAGTGCAGTGTTTTTCGGTATACTAATTTCCCCCCCCTCTTAGTATTCATCAGTACACGTGTGTAAAAACACACATTTCAAATGTCTCACTTATTTTCGTAGCTGCTTTAATAGCATTGTTTATTGTCCATGATGGCGGGAACTTCTTGGTCAAATAATTGATTATATTCAATAAGTCTCCTTCACACTAGACTCTAGTGTAGTTAGCTTCCTTTGCTAGGACCATCCTGTGATAAGATTCCATAGCCTTAACAACATGATTTGTCTAATTTCCTATAGGTATGCATTTAATAATTTTGCATTTTCCTCATTCGTCCCTTAGGACCACACCACATCCCGCAATACCAGGATTACCCTTTGAGGCTCCATCAAATTTGATTTTCATCCAACCATTGGGAGGACATTCCCATATCACACCCTCTCTAGAATTGATTTGAACATGATCACTACCTTTTAATCTCCACTTCTTGAAGATTATTTGATCATTCTTATCTCGAGGATTACCTATGATATTCATTTTTTCCAATATACTTCTTTTAATTTTCTCAAACACAATTTGATCCTTAGCACCTTCTCTTTGAATACTCTTTCATTTCTCTCTTTCCATATACCCTAACACATATGGGTTAAAGCCAATTTCCACAATAAAATAATGGATTTATTCCTGGATGGGTGCTACCAAGAATTTAAAACCTCTTGATCTAAATCGGGGAAACTCCAACTGATATTGAAGTGATCCAGACATCTTCCCCAGACAGCATTAGAGAAGGGACAATGAAAGAGCGGGTGGTTGATGGTCTCCTCATTCTGCATTAAAAGAAAACAAACACTAGGCATGCACATGCCTCTTTTTTTGAGGTTATCAATAGTTAGAATTTTATCTTGAAGGGCTATCTAGAAGAAAAAATTAATTTTAGGGGTTAGGCCTTTCACCCAAGCCTTAGCCCAACAAGGACTCTCCATTTTAGAAAACTGCTGATAATAAAGAGAGGCCACAATGAATTTACCATTTGCTGTGAGTTTCTAGATTAATTGATCTTCATCTTCCACCACCACCATGGAATTCATAATTTTGTTCAAACTTCCCAAGGAAGGATCAACTTGAGATAAATCCTTCCATTGTCCTTCTTGCTAGTAGTCACCCACCATAGATCCATATTTTTCCTTGCACTGGTTCTGAAATATACTCCACTCAGGACTTTCAATCAAAGGGGACTCAAGTAACCAAGAGTCTTCCCAGAATTTGATAAGGTTCCCTTTCCCCATCTTCCATTTCACACCTTTGGCAATAAGATCTCTTGTTTTAGACACATTTTTCTAGATATTGGATCCAATTGGGATATCTTCCGCATTGAGGAAACTTAAGAGTGTAGGATAATGCCTTTTCTACTTGTTGTCCCATATCACTTTCCATTCTCCCTGGTTATTATACCCTCTCCAAATCTGCTTGGCCATAAGGAATTCATTCATGTCTCTTATTCTTCTTAGACCCAGACCTCCCTTTCTTATCAGCTTACAAACCGTGTCCCACACAATTATATTCATTCTCTTCTTCTCCTCAACCCATGTCCACAAAAAAGTTCTTTGGATCTTTTCAATAGCCTCTGCATACTTGGTGGGAATTCTGAAAAGACTAATGGCATAAAGAGGAATACTTTGAAGAGTTTATTTCAATAGCTGAACCTTACCAGCTTGGCTAAGGAGAGAGCCCTTCCAACCAGCTAACTTCTTGTGGAATTTTTCCACCAAAGCTCCCTAGAAATTATCAAGAGGATCTTGGCATAAGAGGAGCCCCAAATAGGAAGCAAGAAGGCTCCCCAATTGAAACCCCAAAATATTGCTTATTTTTATCTTTCTTCTCTCCGACGTAATGATCAAATAAACAAAGCTTTTAGACCAATTAATAAGTTGCCCAATAGCTGACCCATAACTATCCAAAGCTTTCTTTAAACTCCTAGAATCCTGCATTGAAACCTTCCCCATAATTATAGAGTCGTCCACAAACTACTGATGGGAGTAGACTTGATCAGCTGAAGATGGTCTCAATCCACAAAACTCCCCTTTCTCAACCAGCTTTCCAATGTATCTCCCCAGATATTCCGCCATGATAATATAAATAACTGGAGATAGAGGATCTCCTTGTCTAAGTCTCCTTGAGGACTTGAAAAAAGGAGAAGGAGATCCATTAATTAAAACAAAAGAAGAAGTCAAAGATACTAATTGCCTAACAAGACTAATACTTCTAGAGAAAAAACCAAAAGCCGAGAGAACTTTCATCATTAAATCCCAATCCACTCTATCGTAGGCTTAAGATAAATCAAGCTTTAGAAGAAAGCCTTCTTTTCTAGCACTAGATAAATAATTAATATTTTCATGAACCAAAATTATCGAATCCAAGATTTGTCTTCCAGGGACAAAACCACTTTGTTGAGGAGAAATG
This sequence comes from Cryptomeria japonica, assembly GCF_030272615.1. Lineage (NCBI taxonomy): Eukaryota > Viridiplantae > Streptophyta > Pinopsida > Cupressales > Cupressaceae > Cryptomeria > Cryptomeria japonica. The sequence goes on from NC_081410.1 coordinate 150,789,623, forward strand.
ATAGAAGGAAGCAACTTTAGGATTCTAGAGGTCAGAACCTTAGAGATAATCTTGTATAGAGAGTTGCATAGGCTTATGGGTCTGAAAAGATCCATGGAATCAACTCCCATCTTTTTGGGGATAAGAGAAATAAAAGTGCCATTTATCTCTTTCAAAATTCTTTTAGCACCAAAGAACTCTTTCACAGCTCTAGAAACATCATCTCCAACAATATGCCAATATATTTGAAAAAAGAACATGGGAAAACCATTCGAGCCTGGTGCCTTGTTACCTTCAAAGGAGTTGACAACTTTAAGAATCTCATTATTGGAAGGGATAGCAATTGGGTAAGAGTTCTGATCAGCCTCCACGATATATGGAATAGACTCCATTAGGTTCTTTTGAGACTGTAGATCCAAATTTTGATCCTTAGTAAGGAGGTTGGAGAAGAACTCCATGGCTACCTTTCTCATAGATTCTTCCTCTTCAACACTTCTACCATTAAGTTTAATCTATGATATCCTATAATTGGCCTTATGTTTTAAAGTAGACATATGAAAGTATTTAGTGTTTCTGTCCCCTTCCTTCAACCTTACATTTCTAGACCTTTGTTTCCAGAAAGTTTCTTCTTTTGCAATTATATCATGATATCTCATAAGAATTTCATCTTCAACTTCTCTTGAAGTATTAGTATATCCATTATTCTGAATCTCATCTTGAATATCTTTAAGCTCAAAAAGAATAGTTTCTTTTGAAGCAAAGATATTCCTGAAGCATTCCTTATTCCACCTTTTAACATTTTCTTTCACAAACTTCAACTTTTTATACATAGCGTTACCTTCAATTCTGACCTGCCACCATTTCTTGATTTTGCTTTCCATATCCGGGTGTTTAGTCCACATTCTCTCAAATCTGTAAGAGAAGTGTCTTCTTCTATTCTTGGCATTAGCCATGAAGGATATAGGATAGTGATCCGATCCCGCCCTTATGTGAGTAGATAAAGAACAAAAGTAAAGATTAAACCAATCCATAGATATAAGAGCTCTATAAAGTCTAACTTGAATTAAGTCCTCACCACTCCTTCTATTAGTCTAGTTATATTTAACTCCTTGCAAATCTAGGTCATGGAGTGCATTATTATTGGTAAAGTCCATTAAATCCAATCTGTTGTCCAGATTGGTTTGGCACCCTCCCTTTTTCTCGCTTTTCTTGAAAGGGGTATTGAAGTCCCCATAATCATCTAACCATCTTCAGCAAACCTAATTCTTAACAAGGTTAATTTTTTCCAAAAATCACTTCTGCCACTCTTAGTGTTAGGAGCATACACATTAGTTACGACCCATGATGTTCTATCTTTCAAATGCTTAAATCTGATACAAGCCAGATTGTTGTCCTAAATCAGCACTTCTCCCTCTACAGTATTTTTATTCCAAAAATAACAATACCTCCCAAGGCACCTTCTAAACTACCACCGCTAACTCCTCCATTACAAAACATTTTCAATCCCTCTACCTTATCTTTTGACATTTTGGTTTCTTGAATCAAAAAAATATCCAGTTTTTTGTCTCTAATCATACTTTTTATTAAATCATGTTTGTGAGGATTATTCAATCCTCGAATATTCCAAGAGATGATCTTCATGGTTTTTTAGAAATACATGCATCAAAGATGGTTCTTTGAGTCCCATCTGCCATGTTCTTGCTTGTTTCCATAGTCATCTTCTTTACATTTGAATATCTTCCTGGAGAAGTATGCTGAGCTCCCACATCCCCAAGTCTACTTCTGGTATTTCTAGTTGATGTACTATTGTTGTTGTTGTTATTCTTTTTTTTGTTCTTAATTTTTATTTTATCCTCCATTACTACTTCTTCTTCCTGCTTTGATTCACTCTTTCTAGTGCCTTTTTGATGTCTTCCTCATCTCCCCATTTTGGCTCATTTTCCTCCGGAAAGATCAACTTTACCTTAGCTGGAGAGACTAATTAAATCTCTAATAGCCCTTGATCTAGGATGTTATCAGGTTGTGCTTCTTGGATCCAGTCTGCTTCCTTATTTGACTCAAATGAGTTTTATACTAAATTAAAATTGTCTCCTTCCTCTTTATTGTCTTTGGACTTATGACTGTTATTTCTCTTCTCACTATTAGTTAAAACTATAGACACCTAAAAATGTCTCATCGATCTTGCACTAATTATTCATCTTATTAATTAAGTAATTCTTTGAATATTTAATTAATCTAATTAATCTTATTCTTCTAAACTAATTTAATCATTATTATTCACATTACTAATTATTCAATTTCTATCCTTACATCAATTAATCATTTAATCTTTTTTCTCAAATATTAATTCCCTTAATTAAATAATATTTATTATTTAATTAATTTCATTTCTAATGATTAAATAATTTCATTTAAATTATTTAATTAACTAATCTATTCTTTCAAATTCCCAAATTTGAATTTCACCTAATTTCATTTCTCTCAAATTAACATTTCACCAAATTTGAATTTCGATGAATATAAGTAAACCTCATGTGTATTTTAGCATTCAAAAATCCAAATTCAAATTCAAATAAAAATGAAAATGAATTTCAATTCAATCTCCTACAACACATGTTGAAAATCATAACTTATTGATCAAATTAGTTAACTCAGTTAACTTTTCAATCTCCCCTTTTTCACTTCAAATCACCTTTTCCGAGTGATCAATCAATTTAGTCTTCTAATCAATCAATTCAATCATCTGATCAATCAATTCACTCTTCTAATCAATCAATCTAGTTGACTACTCAATTAATAGAGTTTTCGATTAAGTGAAAAGAAGGTTTTGAAGGGGCCCCAAAACCCTTTACAGAAAGATAATCAAAAGATAGGGCATTAAAGACCAGCTAGAAATATCAAAACACAAAAAAGAGACAGCTGACAAAGACAAAAAGCTAGCAAGAAGCCAAAAGAGGCAAAGGGACAACACAGAGACAACTAAAGGACAACCATGAGCAATAGACCCTAAGAAAGGTTTATGATAAGCTCCACCACTTCTTGCTCTAGCAGGACCATAGAGGCAACGGTACTTTTCAAATCCTCCAGCTCCTTAGCATGCTGAGTCATCTTCCTATTAGTAGCATGAGTTCTTTTGCCATGACCAATAGTCCCCCCTTCAAGAGTCAACACATTATCCTCAGTAGTATCAATAGTGTTCTTTTCCTGTTGGACCTGTTCCAGTTTTCCGATCATCATACTGAAGCTATCGGCAAAGGCTTTCAATTTTTTTTGGCTTTGTTCTCCAATTTTCTTCAGGGTGTTCTCATGATTGAGAACTCGCTTCTCTAGATCATTGAATCTATCCTCTACAACCTTAAACTAAGAGCCATATGCTCTAGTGATAAACTCAATCAATAGAGTTACCAGATCAATCTATCCTATTAACAGATCAATCAATCCACTTAACTGATCAATCAAAATTAGTGATCTATCAATCAACACTTCAGTTCAAATCTAACCCCATCTCACCTGAAAAATATATAAATACAAGATCAATTTCTCAATTTTAATAATCACAATCTTCAAAATTATTGTGTCGAATCTATGCAGGAATCCCAATGCAATATCTAAGAGTCTATAAACCACACAATTCTGGAGAAGAGCAATGGAAGCTACAATGCAATTGAGGGGGTTTTCAATTATATTAATTGTTTAATTCTTTCATTCATGCATTTTATTTTATTGATTTATATTTGGATTTTCTTTAATAGTTAAGGATTCTATGTTTCTACTTACTACTTCCTTGCCTACACTGTGTTTGATGGGAACTACAGAGGGGCTTGCAAGAGTTCCCACATCATGGGGTTTATAATCATGGGATCCCTATGGATTCTTTAGTGCACAACCAAAAATATGACTCTTCAGTGGAGGATAATGTCCTGCGTCCATCCTCGCCCTAGTACCATCTTGATTCTTTTTTTGTGAATGAGGAACTTGTCAGATTCGTTGATAAGTTGTTAGGGGGAAGTCCCCCTAAAATGGGTAAATCCTAGTGGGATGCATCGTGAAAGATCAACAATTTGAGGTCCTTGATGTGTTTCTTAATATGACTATTGTTGAGCTCAACCTATCTCTTGTTGGTAAGTTTATGGATTTTTGACCTTCTATAGATCATGTTAGGAAATGGGTTAATGCTAGGTGGAAGCTGAGAGGTAGGGTGTCTATCAATGCTATGGAAAATGGCCTTTTCCTTTTCATCTTTGTCAATCAAGAAGATTTATCCATGATTCTCGCGGAAGGCCTGTGGACTTTTGGTAGTAATAATTTCTTATTCCTATGCAAATGGAAACCTACTCTTGACCCTTGGAAAGATCTAGGTGTGGTTTCTCCTACTTGGATCCGCATTCATGGCTTACCCCTAGAGTTTTTGTAATTTGAGAGTGTTCAAAGCGATTGCTAACTCCTTTGGTAAATTCCTAGTGGTGGATAGGATCATGCAATCCAAATCTAGAATCATGTTTGCTAGAATTTGTATTAATGTGGCCATTAACAAAGTTCTACCAACCCAAGTCACGCTCCTTTCTAGACTTGTCTCTTGGGTTCAACCTATAGAATATGAAAATGCTAAAACCTTATGTCAATCCTATATAAGATATGGCCATCTTATCTTTGAAAGTAGAAAACAGACCAGAATAAAATGTAACCTATTTCAAATGCTCCTCCTACTCAACCTGAAGTGGGATTGGTGAACATTGGCTCCCATATAGATGGGGATTCCAAATCTGTGTCTACCCCCACCATTGAGGAGATTGAGAATAATATTTTGAAAGATAAGAAAAAGAAAATGGATGACCTAATGACCTCTTCTTCTAGAGTGGAATCGAACTAAATCTCGAGGCCAAACCCCCAACCAAATTTAGATATTCCTCCACAAACTAGCCAAAAGGATAATTTGGATAAAGATGGGATTTCGGGAATGGACATGGTTATGGATTTGAACTATGTAACTCTATGATGCTTCCTCAATAGACTACTCCCATAGTCAAGCCAAGGGGAATAGGAATGGAGAATGTCATAGGCTTCTCGAACCCTAATAAGGAGAACATAAACCTGGACAATATGATTAGAACCCCTAAGGAGAAATCAGAGGCTAGGTTTGTTAACCTGAAAGAAAACTTAAATATACTTGTGTTTTCTTCAACTCCCCACCTAGTAATTCTAGGAAGATTTTTGATGGAGAAGGAGATGATGGCCTAGATTGGACTAAAGTTGGTGCTAAGAACAAAAAGAAGAAGAAAGATGATGTAGGAGGTGAGATTAAAGTTGGTCGACCATCATAGAAAGAATCCAAAAACAAGGATGCATCAAGAGAAATTGATAGTGGAAAACAAAGGACCTTAGATGGCCTCTTGGATGCAAAGAAGAAGAAAACGTAACATGTTTCACTCTTCGAGGGAGTTTGTGCTACTCAAGGATGAGTTTCTCTTTGGAACTATTTTTTGATGAAGATTCTATCTTGGACCATAAGGGGGCTTAAATAGCCCTATGAAACAACACATGCTGAAATGTATGTTGCTAGATCCAAAAGTTGACATTCTCTTGTGACAGGAATCGATAATGAGATCATTAAACTTTCAAAAAATTACTAAGTTCATTTGTCCTTCTACTAAATTCCTTATTAGTGATGTTGAAGGAGTGTCAGGAAGTATTGCTACTTTATGGAATCCAACCTCCTTTATTGGTAGATTGATTCACTCTACCAAAAATTATCTTAATTATCAAACTTAAGTTCTTGCAAACTCACTTTGAGTGGAACATCATAAATATATATGCTCCCAATGCAAGATTCCCTCATGTTGGCCTCTATTCCTCTTTAGCATCCTTTATTTCAAGCACCTCGAGTGATTTTTGGATGTTGGTTGGGGATTTCAACTCCCCCTTGTATCCTTCCAAGAGGTCTGGTGCCCTAGAAGATTATTATGAGAGTATGAATGAGCTTATAGACTTCATCTCCTTGGTGGGTCTGATGGATATATAATTGGTTGGTTCTAAATTCACTTGGTCCAATAGGAGATAAAGATAAAACCTTATCTAGGTTAGACTTGATAGATTTTTTTTCTCAAGTAATTGGAGAGATGTTGACTCCTTGGCCCTTTACTCGCTCCTAATGTCAAGATTAGACCATAATGCTATTGTTTTATCTTGGGAGAATGGTGTCAGTGGTGCATGAGCACCCTTCTAAGGTCTTCCTCCTTTTGGTTTTTGTTGGTGTTTTGCTTCTTTGAGAAGCCATTGTAAATGTAATAAGAGCCATGAGCTCATTGGTCTTATTTAGGTCCTAGTTTAGGTCCTAGGTTCTCAAGTTTTGGTTGAGGTTTCTTGTGGAGGAGAGGGTAAGTGTGCCATTGGTGAGTTTGGGGTCCTTTTAGCATGGTGGTGTCCATAGGATAGCCCAATATAGGCCTAGGAGTCAAGAAAAGCAACTTTGCAAAAGTTACTCAAAAGTTGCAAAAAGTTGCACGACAACTTTTCAAAGTTGTCAAGCAACTTTTCCACCTAATAGGTCAAAAACCTTAGTTTAGTGTGGAGAACCCTAATTTTGGCACACAGACTGAGGAAAGGATACTATATATTATTACAAACCCTAAAATGATGGGTTGGATGTTAGTTTTTGTACGGACCAAGAAAAGAGACCTTGACTGTGACTGTAATTTTCTTGCCAATCGGCACAAATGGAGCATCAAAGAGTGATAATGGATTGTTTTGTACACTAAACTATGTTAAGATATTTTTTTTGTGTTTACTCTTCCATTTTGAGCAATTAGATTTAGTGTGTTGTGCAGGTTTTGAGTCCTTTGTAAATATTTTGTAAAACACTCTTTCACTATCCAGTTTTGGACAGTTTTGTGTCAATGAGTTAACAACTCCTATCCCCATTGTGGAATCACCATGAAACCATGGGAAATTGGAGTGTAGACCCTATACATTACCATAGAGAAAGAAGGGCCCTTGAAGATGCAGGGAAGCCATCCAAAGACCCACTCCTAGGCGAGACTAGACAGTGCCCAGCTAGGAAGGGTTAAGGTTGCAGAGGTCCCTAAGGGCAAGGAAGGTCAGAGGAGGAAGAACCCTTTGGAGGAGTTGTAGAGGGGTGTGTGAAGCACCATTTGTGAGAATGAGGAGCTTCCACAAATCCAGACAAGGTGGTAGAAACACAAAACCATCATTGTGACCCTGGAAAGCCAAAAAATCCTCTTAAAAACCCTTAAAAACCCCAAAATTCACCTAGGGTAGTGTACAGAAACTTGGAGGCCCAAAACCTAGAAAATATTTGAGCTTTTTCCAATTGAACAATAGTCCTTTTGGGGAATTTCTCAAGTTGGGTCATCGTTTGCAAGAGAGAGACCTAAAAGTCCGGAATGGAGGCCTAATTGGGCTCATTCCTTGTAGCCCTATTTTGCAAGAAAGAAGCAAAATAGTGAGATCAGTAACAAATAGGAAGGTCTAAACCTCTTGGGGGCACATGAATGGATGGAAAACCATGTCTAAGACCTGACCTATCCTTGCTAGGACCTAAGAAGGTGTAGGACAAGCCAAACCCTTATTAGCCTAAATAAGGGTTCTTTTGAATCTCATGAGTAGGTGAGACCTTAGGAGAAGTATTACAAGTTGTTGGTGGGTGGACTGGGAAAGGTCAAAGGATTCCACAAGAAAGGGAAGTCTTAGAGACCCTAGGGTGTGGTTAGAACACCTGGTGATCCAAGGAAGGGATCAAGGAGCATAGAATAGGCTAGTCTATCACATACCCATTCCCATCAGATTGGTATCATAGCTAGTTAAAGATTTGGTGGACCGTGCATGTCTCTATATTCTGGTGAATCAATAGGGGAGAACATAATGGTCACTAATGTGGAGCTGGCTAGGGAGATAGAAGAGCAGAAGGAGAAAAATAGACTCCTTGAAGAAGCTATGAGTGAGATAAGGGACAAGCTACAAGAAGTGGTTGATCAGAGGGCACATGGACTTTGGGGTGAGGACACCAAGGATAAAGGCAAGAAAACTATTGATATAGATGAAATTATACTTGAACTAGACCCCTTGATCAATGAATAACCTTTTGTAAAGGCCATCAAGGCTTTGAATACAAAAGATTTTGAAGGATTGCCACATTTCAGTGGAAGGATGGATATTAACACCATCATGGAATGGATTGAGGGTATGGAGAACCATTTTGAGTGTGAGGGTGTAACAGAAGCCCAAAAGGTTAAGGTTTCCAAATCTAGACTAAGGGGAGCAGCCTTGACATGGTGGAAATACTTACAAGAGGAGAGGATTAGCATGGGGAAGCTACCTATTGCAAATTGGAAGAACATGGTGAGTAAGATCAAAGAGAACTACTTGCCAGAGGACTATGAAGTCCAACTTCATAAGAAGAGACAGGGATTAAAGTAAAAGGATCTTGATATGGCCTCCTACATAGAGGAGTTTCAAAAGCTTTGTCTTAGATCCAAAGTCTAAGAATAAGAATCCATCAAGGTGGCTAGGTATCTAAGTGGTCTAAAGTGGAACATCCAAGAGGAGATAAGCCTATGGACTCCTACCACTGTCCAAAAGTGTCATCAACTTGCTGCTAAGGTAGAAGAGAGGAACAAAAGGAAGGGTGAGTCCAACAATAGGGGTAGAGGCAGAGGTAGAGATCAAATGAATCACTGAGGTGGTTACTAAAGCAAGACAAGTGAACAAAGGAATCAAGGAGAGTCCAAGTTGATTTAGCATAACAGTGAGACCACTCTTAGAGGAGGTCATTCTCGAGCTAGAGGTGCACAAGGGGGCTCAAATAGAGGCAGAGGTATTGGTAGGAGCAGTTCCTACTTTGCAAGCATGAAATGCTACAATTATGGTCAATTGGGACACCCGGCCTATAGATGCCCTGACAAGCCTACATCATCAAATAGTGGAAAAAGGGTTGCTTATGCCCATGAAGACACATCAAGCAGCAAGACACTTGAGGTCGACCATATTGAATCAGAGATTGGAGAAAATCTGATGTTCAATAGAGTCTTGATAAGACAGCCGATTAAGGATGAACCTAAGCATAAGAGAGCATTGTTTAGGGTGAGATGCAAGATCCTTGGTAAAGTTTGCAAGGTGATAGTTGATTCAGGGTCAACTGATAACATCATATCAGATGAGGCAGCCAAGAAGTTGAAACTCACAAGGATACCCCACACTAGCCCTTACAAGGTGACATGGTTGAATCAAGAGCAGAGTGTGCTTGTCAATGAACAAACTTGGGTAGAGTTCTCTATTGGAGGATACAAGGATAAGATCCTTTGTGATGTGTTACCCATGGATTCCTGTCATCTACTGCTAGGTAGACCCTGACAATTTGATAGGAAGGTGATCTATGATGGAGAGGAGAACTCCATTTACTTGAAGAAGGACAGTAGAACCTTTAAGATTCAGTCTCTGACAGAGAATGATGAGGGAACCTCAAGAACACCTAGTGTCTTATTGAATACTAGTAAAGAGTTCTTACACTTGCTACATGAGGAGGAGACAGTGAGGTGTGCCATCTTTGTGAAGCCAAAGGAGGAGGAAGACAAGTTGTAGATAGAGGTACCCAAGGAGGTGAAGCAAATGTTGCAAGAGTATAAGGACATAGTGAGTGATGGAGCACTTGCAACACTTCCACCAAGAAGGTCTATAAGCCATCAAATAGACTTTGTTCCTGGTGCATCCCTACCCAATAAAGCTGCATATAAGCTCACACCTGATCAAAACAAGGAGGTGGCAAGGCAAGTGCAGGAGTTGTTGGATCAAGGACTGATCAAGAAGAGCATCAGCCCATGTACAGTCCTGGTAGTGCTAGCATCAAAGAAGGGAGACAAGTGGAGACTTTACACTGATTCAAGGGAAATTAATAGGATCACCATAAGGTACAGATTTCCTATTCCTAGAATAGAGGATCTGATGGACTGTTTAGGTGGTGCCATATATTTTACTAAGTTGGACCTTAAAAGTGGTTATCATCAGATTAGGATCAAGGAGGGTGATGAGTGGAAGACCGCTTTTAAGACCACAGAAGGGTTGTATGAATGGCTTGTGATGCCATTTGGACTCACCAATGCCCCAAGCACCTTCATGAGGTTGATGAATGAGGTGTTAAAGGACTTCACAGGAAGGTTTGTGGTGGTGTACTTAGATAACATACTCATCTATAGCATAACCAAAGAGGAGCACCTAGAACATCTGAGGTTAGTCCTAGAGAGGTTGCATGAAGAGAAGTTGGCAATCAACTTAGAGAAGTGTGACTTTTTGAAGCAAGAGTTGGTCTACTTGGGATTTGTGGTGTCTAAGGGAACCTTAAAGATGGATCCAGGCAAAGTGGAGGCAATCTTGAATTGGCCTACCCCTAAAATAGGGACTGGAGTTAGGAGTTTCCATGGTTTAGCCCAATTCTATAGAGAGTTTGTGAGGAACTTCAGTGGCATATGTGCACCAATACTTGACACCATAAAAGGAGGCCTAAAAACAAAATTTAAGTGGATTGAATAGGCTGATAAAGCATTCCAATTATTGAAGAAAGAAGTAGCCACAAAACCCATCCTACTCTTACCTACTTTTGACAAGCTATTCACATTGGAATGTGATGCAAGTGGCATTGCAGTAGGGGGTGTATTGAGCCAAGAGGGAAGGCCTACGACATTTTTCAGTGAGAAGCTTAATGAAGCAAAGAAGAGGTACTCATCCTATGACTTAGGGTTGTATACACTAGTTCAGTCTCTCAAAAAGTGGAGGCATTACCTACTCCCAAAGGAATTTGTGGTGTTCACAGATAACCAAGGTTTGAGTTACATTAACACTCAAGAAAAGCTTACAAATAGACATTTGAAATGGATGGAATACCTCCAATCCTTTACCTTCGCCATCAAGCATAAAAAGGGGCAACTCAACAAGGTGGCAGATGCTTTAAGCAAGAAGTTGTTGATTGTCCAAGAGTTACAATTGCAGAGCATAGGAATAGAAGGTTTCAAGGACCTCTATGAAGTAGATGAAGATTTCTCATCAGCCTACAAGGTTTTCAAGGAGTTTGAGAATCATTTTCATGGTGAGTATGTAGAATACACTCTTCAAAGTGGTCTCTTGTTCAAAGGTAATGAGTTATGTGTGTCTAGAGGATCCATGAGAGAAAATCTCATACAAGAGAAACACAATGGTAGTCTAAGTGGACACTTTGGGATCAATAAAACCCTGGATCTAGTACAAAGGTACTACTATTGGCCTAGGTTGCCAAGGGATGTGAGAAGGTATGTGGAGCAATGTGGTGTGTGTCAAAGAGCCAAAGGAGGGTCAAGTAATGCAGGCCTCTATCAACCATTACCGGTCCCAAATAGGCTTTAGGAGTGTGTAAGCATGGACTTTGTAGTAGGACTCCCCAAGACAAAGATAGGTATGGATAGCATCTATGTGGTAGTAGATAGGTTTTCTAAGATGAGCCATTTCATTCCATGTTAAACTACTCAGATGCTAGCTATGTTGCACATCTCTTCTTTAAGGAGATTGTAAGGATTCATGGACTCCCACTAAGTATTGTTTCAGATAGGGACAACAAGTTCATGGGCCATTTTTGGCAAACCTTATGGAAAAGACTAGGGACCAATTTATCATTTAGCTCAACTTACCATCCACAAACTGATGGTCAAACTGAAGTCATTAACAGGGTCTTAGGCAACTTGTTGAGGTGTCTAACCAAGGAGTATGGGCAGACACGAGATCTAGTCATTCCACAAGCGGAGTATGCCTACAATGATAGTGTAAATAGGACCACTGGAAGGAGTCCTTTTGAGGTTGTCTATGGCAGACATCCAAGGGGAGTGTGTGAACTAAGAGAACTTGGTTCCATGGAGATAAAGAGTGGGAAAGCAGAGGAATTCACTCAAACCATCAAGGAGGTCCAAGAAAAGGTCAAGAGAGCCATCCTAGAGTCTACTCAAAAACTGAAAGCTAAAGTGGATGAGAAAAGGAGAGAGGTTCAATTCAAAGTGGGTGACTATGTGATGGTCCATCTGAGCAAAGCTAGAATGCAAAGCGGCAAGCCTACTAAATTGCAAATGAAGAGGGTAGGACATTGTAGAATTCTATCCAAATATGGTGAAAATGCCTACAAGGTGGATATTCCTTTAGATTTGGCTATATCACCAGTCTTCAATGTTGCTGATCTGATACTATACAAGGGTGAAATAGTAGAATAAACTAAGAATCAAGCCAAGGTACTACAAGACTTGGATGTGAATGCTTTACCTCAAGTGAAGCAACCCATAGCAGAGGAGATCTTGGAGTCAAGGGTGAAAAATGATACTAGACACCAGGTCTATATGGAACACTTGGTGAAGTGGGCAGGTCAACCTGAGTCTGAAGCCACTTGGGTTGAAGAGGGCAGGTTCAAGAAACTTGGTATTGACCCGGCTCTCATTTCTCCCCTAGTTCCTTAATTTTGTACAAAGGGGGAGTATGGTGTAGGAGAACCTTTCTAAGGTCTTCCTCCTTTTGGTTTTTGTTGGTGTTTTGCATCTTTGAGAAGCCATGAGCTCATTGGTCTTATTTAGGTCCTAGTTTAGGTCCTAGGTTCTCAAGTTTTGGTTGAGGTTTCTTGTGGAGGAGAGGGTAAGTGTTCCATTGGTTAGTATGGGGTCCTTTTAGCATGGTGGTGTCCATAGGATAGCCCAATATAGGCCTAGGAGTCAAGAAAAGAAACTTTGCAAAAGTTGCTCAAAAGTTGCAAAAAGTTGCATGACAAATTTTCAAAGTTGTCAAGCAACTATTCCACCTAATAGGTCAAAAACCTTAGTTTAGCATGGAGAACCCTAATTTTGGCACACAGACTAAGGAAAGGATAATATATATTGTTACAAACCCTAAAATGATGGGTTGGATGTTAGTTTTTGTATGGACCAAGAAAAGAGACCTTGACTGTGACTGTAATTTTGTTGCCAATCGGCACAAATGGAGCATCAGAGAGTGATAATGGATTGTTTTGCAGACTAAACTATGTTGAGATATTTTTTTTGTGTTTACTCTTCCATTTTGAGAAATTATATTTAGTGTGTTGTGCAGGTTTTGAGTCCTTTGTAAATATTTTGTAAAACACTCTTTCACTGTCGAGTTTTGGATTGTTTTGTGTCAATGAGTTGACAACTCATATCCCCATTGTGGAATCATCATGAAACCATGGGGAATAGGAGTACAAACCCTATACATTATCATAGAGGAAGCAGGGCCCTTGAAGATGCAGTGAAGCCATCCAAAGACCCACTCCTAGGCAAGACTGGACAGTGCCCGGCTAGGAAGGGTTAAAGTTGCAGAGGTCCGTGAGAGCAAGGAAGGTCAGAGGAGGAAGAACCCTTTGGAGGAGTTGTAGAGGGGTGTGTGTAGCACCATTTTTGAGAAGGAGTAGCTTCCAAAAATCCAGACAAGGTGGTAGAAACACCAAACCATCACTGTGACCCTACTAGGCCTAAAAACCCTCTTAAAAACCCTTAAAAACCCCAAAATTCACCTAGGGCAGTGTACAAACACTTGGAGGCCCAAAACCTGGAAAATATTTGAGCTTTTGCCAATTGAATAGTAGTCATTTTGGGGAGTTTATCAAGTTGGGTCATCATTTGCAAGAGAGATCCCTAAAAGTATGGAATGGAGGCCTAATTGGGATCATTCCTTGTAGCCCTATTTTGCAGGAAAGAAGAAAAATAGTGAGATCGGTAACAAATAGGAAGGTCTAAACCTCTTGGGGGCACATGAATGGATGGAAAACCATGTCTAAGACCTGACCTATCCTTTCTAGGACCTAAGAAGGTGTAGGACAAGCCAAACCCTTATTAGCCTAAATAAGGGTTCTTTTGAATCTCATGAGTAGGTGAGACCTTAGGAGAAGTATTACAAGTTGTTGGTGGGTGGATTGGGCAACATTAGAGGATTCCAAAAGCAAGGGAAGTCCTAGAGACCCTAGGGTGTGGTTAGAACACCTGGTGATCCAAGGAAGGGATCAAGGAGCATAGACTAGGCTAGTCTATCCCATACCCATTCCCATCAGTCAGAAAAAAGATACTGCCCATTTAGATATGAGATGATGTGGACTCTTTATCGAGACTTTAGAACCTTGGTTGAGAAATGGTGGAATGTTCAGATTAATGGCACCTCCATGTTTCATGTTGTCCAAAAATTGAAATTTCTAAGAGACAAAGTGAAAGGTTAGAATAGATGCTCCTTTCGAAATATTTTTTAATAGAAAAAGACAATTTCAGAAAATCTAGAAGCTATACAGGACAAGCTTGAAAGTAATACTGCATCTGAATATGAATGTTTAGAGGATATTTCACCAAGGGAACAATTGTTTAGACTTAATAAAAAATAAGAGGTTTTTGGGAAATAAAATTCTAGAATCCAATGTCTCACGGAAGGAGACAAGAATACCAAGTTTTTTCACTAATCTACTATGAAGCATAGAAGTGGGAACAAAATACAATAGCTGAAGAAGAAAGATGAATCTAATAGATGTAGGATCCAACATTTTTTCTCTTTTAATTCAATAGAACCTGGTACCCAAATCATAATATCTTACAAACATAATTTTCTATGTAGTCCTATTGTATCATATAGAAATATAGTTTAATTCTATTTATCTAACTTATAATAAAGGTGGATATAGGCATTTTTGTTTTATTTGTAAATGATAGTAAAGGAGAAATATTTATGTATGAAGTTCAATATCTAGATTTAGTACTTACAGAGAAAAGTGTTAGTCTATTTGAAAAAAATCAATATATTTTAAATGTCGATTCCAAATCGAATAAAACAAAGAAAAAAAATTAGATTGAACTTTTCTTCAATATTAGATTAATAGGAGTCAATAGTTATCGACCTCCACAAAAGAAAGAAAAAAGAGGAAATATAAAACAAATAATGAAACATAGAATGCATTATAAATGCATGATTATTACACTAAAAGTAGCTTATTTTGTTCCACTTTTTTTTATAAAAAAATTATTTAATTTCAAACATGAACACACATAAATCTTCTCAATTCCATAGTTTCATTCCAAGAGGTGAAGGAGGCTATCTTTTCCTTTTGATCTTATAAGGCCCCTGGAGTGAATGGGTTCCCCCAACCTTCTTTCAAGAGTTTTGGGATGTTGGAATAGATGTCTTCAATGATACCAAAGAATTCTTCAGGTCTGGTAAACTCCTCAAACAATTCAATTCTACCTATATTTCTTTGATTCCAAAAAAATGATAATGTTGTTTCCATTAAGGATTTTAGACCTAGTAGCCTATATAATACTTTGTATAAAATCTTCTCTAAAGTTTTTGTTAATCGACTCAAATTAGTGTTGGACAAAATGATATATATTAACAAAAAAGGCTTTGTCAAAAGGAGACATTATGGATGTTGTTATTACTGCCCATGAAATGGTCCACTCTATGGAACATCGTAGAAACCTAGCACAACTTTTAAATAAAAAATTTCAAAAGCCTATGATACAGTTTCCTAGAACTTCCTCTTTGAAGTGCTCAAGAAGTTTGGGTTTAACCTTTTTTATAAGGATAATTGTTGAATGTGTTACCACTCTGATGTTTTTTATTCTGGTTAATGGATCACCTAATGGATACTTCTCCTATGTCCATGGCCTCCTCCAAGGGGACCCTCTCTCTCCTTACATGTTTATCATTGTTGTTGAAGTTTTGGAGAGGAATACATAAATGCTTAAAAAGGTAGGTAGATTAAAAGACATTAAAGTTACTTCTATTTTGGATCCTATTACCCACTAGTAGTTTGTGGATGCCAAGATATCTAGACAGCATATAAATTATGAAAAGAGTAAAATGTATTTTCTAAATGTTGACCCTAATCTTCAATAAAAAAAACCAAAATTCTAGCCTCCAATGCTGCCTCCTTTCCTTACTCCTATTTGGGGCTACTATTTATTTTTTAGAACCCTACAAATCTTTTTTGGAAAGGCATAATTGTGAGGTTTCAGAAAAAGATTGTTGGATGGAAAGGGAAAATTCTTAGTTTGGATAGTAAAGTCCAATTGGTTAAGTCTTGCTTACAGAACATCCCGATCTACTATCTTTCTCTTTTCAAGATGCCTTGCTGTGTGGTTGACAAAATTGAAAAAATCCAAAAATGTTTTCTTTGGACTGGTATGAAAGAAAAATCACATATGTCCTTGGTTCTTGGGAGAAAGTGTGTAGCTGTAAGGGAGGGATTGGAATAAGAAAACTTAAACCTTTCAACAAGGACTTAATTTCTAAAATCGGATGGCAACTGGTTGAAGGCATCAAAGAATGGGCCAAAATATTCAAAGCCAAATACTTAAATAATGAAAACAACACCCTTCTTCTACTAGACAAAAAGGTGTCATCTGGATTCTGCATATGGAATAATATCTCCAAACTCACAACTATATTATGAAAGGGAGCGAAAAAATTGGTTGGAAATTAAAGGTGTACAAGTTCTCGGATGACATATGGTTAAAAGATAAAGCTCTCACTCATTTGAACCAATTCAAAATGGTTAAAAAGCTCCTAATCTAGTGTTGGAATACCCTTGTTCATGGTTATCTTTTGTGGTAGGGTGATCAATTCAAATGGAGAAAATTTATGGATCAAGTTAGGAATTGCAAAAACATCTTTAATGCTAACATTTGCTAAATGGAGGAGGAGGCCTAGTCTTTGGTCTCTACCTTGGGAGACTACTCCTTTTTTTCTCCCTACCATGAGGATGAATGAGTATGGTGCCACAATCTCTGAGGAGCTTTCTCAGTTAAATCTGCCTATAATGCTATTGAGGAAGATCCAAAGGAGAAATTCAATTGGAACATGATTTGGGTTAAAGTTCTAATTCCAAAAATTAACTTCTTTTAGTGGGTTATTGCACATGGTAAAATTCTAAAAAATGATAATATGAATAAAAGAGGCTTCTCCCTTGTTAATAGGTGCACTCTTTGTTGTAAGGATCTTGAAAGTATAGATCATCTTTTTCTACATTCCCAATTTGCTAGGGAGATTTGGGATGAGTTGATCACTGATTTTATAATAATGTGGACCTTCCTAGAGAATTTGAAAGACTTAATGAAGTAGTGGAATCACAGTCCTTTTACACACCCAATTATTAGAAACCTATGGTCACAAATCCCCCTTTCATTGCATGGAATATCTAGAAGGAGAGTAACAATAGGATTTTAAGAGAGGAGGATCGAAACAACTTGAGGTTGTTCCATATCATAAAAAAACAAATTAAAAAGAATGTGAGTGATGCCTCCTTCAACCCTTCAAAGGTTATGCTAAGCCTACTAGTCTTAAGAATAAAGAAAAGATGGGTAATCACTCATAATCTTATGAACCTAAGCTGGAACAAATTTATATTAAGAAATGATTGTCTTTGGACCCCTTCAGATGAAGGCTGGTTCAAATGTAATTTTGATGGCTACTCTAAGGGAGACCTTGGCTTATCTAGAGCAGGATGCATCCTTAGAAATACTAGGGCACATCTGATAGAAGGGTATTGTATGAATCTGGGAAGAGGATCTAATAACAGGGCAAAGGCAATTGCTACTTGGCAAGGGCTCGGATGACTCTATACTTAAATTGTCAAAATGTCATCTTAGAAGGTGACTCTAAACTAATTATGAACTATTTGAATGGTAAGATAAATATCCCATGGAAATCAAAAATATTGTGGATGAAAGTATAATATTAATGTGCTTATTTTCCAATATTAAGATTCAATATAATTTTTAGGGAGGGAAATAATGTGGTTGATGAAGTTGGTAATCAAGGATGAAACCATAAGGAATGGTTCTTTTTCAATTTTCTACAGAGTCCTACTAGGATTAAAAAAAATTTGGCAAAGGAAATAACTAGGTCATACTTGACGAACTCAGTCTCCTATATTGGTATTAATGAGAAATGATGTTGATATCTTTTTATCTATTGTTGTTATGAGAATGGGCGCCAATTTTTTTTGAATTCAAATTAAGGTGATGACCTAGATGTTGACCTAGTCATTATTGTGGGGGTTGAGTTGGAGTCCTACTAGGAATTATGGTGGCATGGTAGATATTAATTTCATTTCTGATGTTAGTGGTACGTAACAGTCTTTTCACCACTTGGCCTTAATTACTAAGGATGGGGAAATTATTAGATGGAAAGGCAGTGGTTATATCTCACATATTGGCAAGACTTTTCATGATGTGAGATGTCTTTTCATTTGTGTTGGCAGCAATGAAGATCATTTTAGAAATTGCCTTTTTGGTAATTGTTTTTTATTATGGAATAAATAGGTTTTGAAGGGACCCGAAACTCTTTATCAAAGAACTACATCAAAAAGCTACATAAAGATAAATAGTTCGATTACAACCCTAAAGATAGCAAAAAACCAACACAAAATCAAAAGGAAAGAGACAAAAAAAGGATAGAAACAAGTACAAGTTCTTAAGGGCTTGAACGGACTCTGTTTCTAGTTGAGCCATGTTCAATACAATCTTCTTCTGCTCCTTAGTTTCCTGATTAGCAGATTTCTTCTTCAGGTTATCCCTTGTTCTCTTGTGTGGTCCTAGTGTATCCTCAATCTTTTTATCTAGTGCTTCCACATCCACTATAGCACCTTCTTGGTTATTGGCTTCAATATTTCCAACCATGGTATTTATACTCTCAACCGAAGTCTTAAATACTTTGTGACTGAAGGTGACTAGAGATATCAGGTTTTCATTAGCTTTTTAGAATTTTTTTTCCATCTTACTTAGTCTTCCTCCAAAATCTCTTTATTTTTTCCTCCAGCTGAGAAATCTTGCAATCGTAATCTTTCTTCATATCACTTATTGTTCCCACAATTTTTTTCCTTGAATCCACAATTTCTTTTCTTTGATCCACTATCCACTATTCATTAGTTTGACAGTCTTGTTTATTGATAATATCCCTCATTTTCATATTGATATCTTTAATTTATTGTTAGACCCATTTAAACATCCTTAAATTATCAACAACCACATCAAAACATCATCAGGATTCTCCCTTTCCATGTTGAGGAAAGGGGAGTTGCCATTGAACTCTTTTGGGAAGGGGCGTCTATCATTTCAACTCGACACCTAGACACATTTATTTAGGAGTGAATGATAAGACAAAAGGGAATCAAAATGTGAAGTGGACATAGGGGATGATCTGTCCCATTTAGCTTGGTGGTCACTCTTCAAAGAAGACCCAAAATTAGAGTCTAGGCCTTCCAAGTCTGTGTTCCATTCTTATTCCTCTGAGGAAAGATTTATATGGTCCCCTTCCTCAAAATCACTTTAAGCTTTAGGAACCCTAGCTAAGGGGGGGGGGGGAGGGTTTTGATTTCTTCATGAATGAGGAAAAGCAAACCACCATGCAAAAAATGGAATTTTTTTTCTGTTGTCCTTTATTCTAGCATTAATAGAAGACATCAAATAGAAGGGGAACAAAATTTTCTCTTTATGCCTAAAATGATTAAGAAACAAAAATGATTCCAAACAGCTCTAAAAAATATGTCATCTAGGGTTACATACTTCATCAAAACCATCAAAGCAAAGTGTCGAATGGATTTGATGTTACTCATATCATAGCTTCTTTTTTTTTACTTTCGCAAGCTTAGCCCTCTCCTTCTTGTTTCTGGGGAATTTCTTGCTATAGCATCGACCATTTTCTTGTCCCTATAAAAAATTGCCCCTTCCATTGAGAGACTCGTGACTTTAGAAATAATTTTCTCATCAATCTCCACTGTTTTGCCTTTAATTTTAATTTTTCCATCCTTATAACCCTTAGCAAATTTATTTGTCACATTTGCATGAGCGCCATGTAATGTTTGGTCAAGGGATGATCCCTCTTGATCAAGAATGCACCAAATTATTTTTTTTCTTGATCTCTTCACAATTTAAGGGCTCCACCCCCTTCCTTTCTTCATCGATCGATTCAATATTTGCAGTATTGAACAGAGTCAAATAGTTGCAGAGCAAGCTAGAAAGAACCCAGAAAGTGTGTGACCCAAGTAGGATTAACGCCAAAATCACACAATTAGTAATTGGAATATGAGCCATCAAAATAGGGTATTTTGTGATCATTTAAAATATACCTCCCTTGGGCCAAATCATATAAAATTAAGGCCTTTATATCGGCCAAAATATTATCACCTAGCCCCCATACTTTTTCATCATTACTACTAACTCCAAGGTTAGAAAAGTAATCGGCCAACCTATTTTCTTCCTGATAGGCATGAGAAATATTATGGTTTTGGAAAATTTTTAGTAAATCTCTTTATCAATCCAACATTTAATATTCCATGAGGGTTTATACTTACCCATTAGACATTGGATAATGTTATTAGAGTCCCCTTCTAATCATACTGCCTTAGCATTTGTTTTTTTGGCCAAGAATACCTCATGATAGGCAACAACAACCTCAACAAGGTGGTTAGTTTGAAATCCCAAGGGGAGTGCCACCACTACCAACAACCTACCATTTTAATCCCTTATCACTCCCCCACATCCAGTCAGCCCTAGATTTTCATTTGGTTGGGTTAGAGTTACGAGTTGTGATTTCTCTTTGTTCCTTTTAGATCTTTTACGAAGCTACCCTGTCTCTATTTTTTGGCATGGGGGGTCCATTGAAGAGGTTGGGGCCAAAAAGTTGTAAAGAGCTCCAAAAAAAATTAAGAAGTGTGGGACCTCTTCTCCAGAGTAGGGATGATGTCAATTTTATTTGCCATGAAAGGCTATAACAAAGCGCTCTCTCAAGATTCTGCAACACTTTGAAAAATGGCAAAGTTTTACTTGGTAGCATTTCCTTTGTTCTCTCATTGGAGCTAATTGTAAAGGTGACTGGGTTGAGGAACAAGGGCAAGAAAGTTGAGAAAACAAATTCTAGAGATTACAAGAGCTACTTGAAGAAATTTACCAAGAAGGGCAAAAAGTCGGTGGTGGTGCAGAATGGGTATGATCACTCGGTCCTTCCTAAACCCTATGCTATAGTCAGTTATTTTGTTAAGAAATACTTTACTTTAGAGGGATGATACACTAGTATGCACGACTACTATTTCCCTATCCTAAACAATATTAGGCATGGGGATAAAATTAACTTGCTATATTATCTTTTTACTTCGTTGTCTACTAGCATTTTGAAGGGTTCTACCCTGCCGCTCTACCAAGGGCTTATTTATGCCCTATATAGGTATATATTTGACCACTTCCCCCGTCATAACCATTTTCTAACCCTCCCTAAGAATTTTGATCAAATGATTGAGATTCAATGCTCATCTATGAAAATTGAGCTTAAAGAAACTAATCCCCTACCTTTGAATGAGAACACCCTTGTTGCCAAATCAAAAGGTAAAAATAGAATCTGAAGCTCTAGAAGTTTCCCTCCTCAAGACTAGCCCTAAAAAAATAAAATATGGAACCTCAAAAAATAACGTGACTAATGCCAGAAAGATTGAAAAGGACTCTAGCAAGAAGCACATTACAATTGACTTAGATTTGAATGAATCGGAGGAGGAAGAAGATGACCTATGTGAAAAGGAAAATGAGGGTAGCTTTGGTAAAAGAAGGTCAACTCTCCTCCTTGCCAGGGATAAATAATTGAAAAAATTGAAACCAAAAATGTTTCCCCTGAATCAGCATAGGTTTTTACCCCAGACGATGATGAAGGCTTCTCTAATGAGGACATGGAGGATGAGGAATTTTAGGTGGAAGTGGAGGAACAAGGGGAGGATAGTAAGGATGATTTAGAGGGACTAAGTGATTCTCTGAAGGACAATAAAGATTTAGAATAGAACTCCTTGCCTCAAAATACTTTTGAGGATGTGAAAATGGTGCCCTGTTCTAAAGACTCTTTGACTAATAAGAATAATTCTAGTGCCAAGAAACAACAAAACCAAATAATTTACCTTCAAGTTAATGTCATGAACCTTGAAGAAAAGGTGGAGGAATATAGGTAGGGACATCAGATAATGGGGGAGGCCTTGAATTCCCTATGAGCTATTACTAATGGAATTATGCAAAAAGCAGCCATGGGGCTTGTCTAGGGACAAAGTGGGATGAACAAAAAAGCTAAGAAGCTAAGGAAGGACGAAAACCATTAGGAGGAGGAACAGAAAGAGGACACACTATAGCCTGGGATCTAGAAGAAACAAGTGTAGCCACTTGTGTGAGACTATAACCTTATCAAGGATGTCTAGAATGCTGGTGAGTTGGTGCCCTTTTTAATCTATGTTAAGTTCAAAAGCTGATAGTTTTAGTTTTACTATGGACTTTTATATTAATAGGCTGTGCCTTATTTTAAGGTTTAATATTTGGATTAAGTACTGATAGTTTTATGGACTCTTTTCAATTATATGCTAGTAGTTATATTATGGATAGAAGGAGCCAGGATAGGGTTAATATGTTTAGTTATGTGGGCATGCTAGTTTTTTATTACTTTTGAGAGTTGTTTCTGTGGTTTTGGATGTTTGGTTGTTTGATGCCAGTTGATGTATTGTTGCTCTCTAGTTTTGTTGTTTTGTGAGGGTTCAGGGCCTTTTCCTGCTAAAGTAATAAAAAAACATTTGTATTTTCATTGTAGAAAAGATAAATATTTCTTGAGTACAATATTTTTTTACTTTAATTTGTTAAGTAACACAATTACTAATAACTAATTAAGAAATACTAATTAGAATAATATTACTTGATAATAAGTACTAATAAATTAAACTCTTCTATATATATGATTCACAACTTCAAGATTGTATTGTAATTATTAAAAGACTAAAAATCTTAAATACTAGATAATTAGAATAGATATTATAAGATAAATTTGACACATAACAAATTCCTCTATTAGTAAAAAATAATAAAATGATAACATTTTAGGTTTATATATTATAATGGAAATATAAATAATATATGAATAAGTATTATAATAAACATTTCTAATATAATCAATATATTAATATTAAACTATGAATTATAATAAATATTTAAACAATAATTTAATATATATTATAATACTATATAAATATTAATATATTTATATCATAATAATTAGTATAATAATATTATGTAAATGCATTTTAATTAACTTATTGATTAAGATAATTTATTGTATTAAAGAAAATTAAAACTGGTACAAAATGAATTTAAGTGATAAACTGAGAATATTATTACAACAAACAAAAGTGATTTGGAGTTTTGTAATAGGGTTAAAGTTTGCTACCAATTATGAAATTATGGGATTCAATACTTGTTGGTTTATGAGTATTTAGCAAACTTCCATACTTGGAAATGCATGTAAATAGGATTATTATAAAAGTTTGTGTAAAGATTAAAACGAGCAGAGGAAATGAAAACAAGACAAAATAAAAGCAGATAAAAAGAGACACGAATTTATAGTGGTTCGATAATTGCCTACGTCCATTCTCAAACATGAAAATATCATCTATTAACTGATATGCAGTACATGACTATACACATCTATTTATACATTTATTCAGCATGAAACAAAGAGTCTGGGGAAGACAAACAATCATGTGACCGTTGGGCTTCATAAACCCAATAATCTCCCTCGTGAAATCCAACTGACACAACCATGCACTGTGGCATCCCCTCATTTGATTTCAAAAATTACAGAACTAGACCCATGGAAGATTTTAACTTCCCTAGATTTTGTTTGCAAACACTTTGAATTAATATTCTAAAACTTAAAAATTGTTCAAACACTTCAATGACTCTCTGCACACACTTGATAGTTTCAACATCAAAGCTCTCATCAAACTTTCTAATTGCACACTGATCCAATCCTATCTCTTTGTATGCAAACTCCTTCAATCTTCTAGAAAAAACAATCTCAATGACACTAGTCCTAGGAAGAATACAACTAATACAACTGTCCCTGCACATATCACCATCAATTGCTCTCTCAAGATCATCCAATATACTAACAACCAAGTTTCTACCTTGTTCACATTTTTCATATCAGTTACTCTAGCACCACCTACTGAAAATAATTTAGTGAACTATGTGACACACACAACATCCATTGGAGAAAACTCAGTGAACACTAAAAGTGTGCCTTGATTGGGCCTATCACGATAAGGCCAAATCCCCTATACCAAAGAAAAAGCTATATGTTGTTCGACCAGATCAAAACCAATGTCACAACTACTCTGTTTCAGGCAACCCTTGTCAAAAAGAGCGTCCGCTTCTTCTAGGGTTTTAGAAGAGGGTTTTGACCCATTTGCAACATATTCGTTTGCAACTGTTGATCCATTCTACCGGTCCACATCGCTCACCAATCCCTCCACCGACGAACTGACAGACTTGGCAATAGTTTCATTTTATGAACCATTTTGGGCACCATGCAGGGAAGAGCTCTCAGACTGTACCTTCTCCAATTCCAAGGGCTGATTTTGAATATTTTCTTCGATTGAAATGACACCCTCGACCATGGAGGCATCGACAAGGGCTCCAGGAGAATCCATTATTGAATCAAGCATGAACGTTTTCTTACAAGTTGTAACTTCAATTAACTCATAATATATCTATTCACAATGATTATGTACAACAACTATTAGAACCATTTCGGCACACTCCTGGCCATTAACAAACTTGTCAAAGATTGAACCAACCCAGATTTCCTTTCCCGCACTTCCTCTTCCTATCCCATTGGTATGTCTACCTTCGTTCGTAATTCTTACCTCATTACATTCATTGAATATATACCATTGTTCCAAGTCATTAGATGATTTAATTTTTTCATGGATATGGGAAATGTGATGCTTCACATCCTCTGTCTCTTCATCTTCCTCAATAGATTTAATTTCTAAACATCCTCGGTGATCCTATGCAAGAGCCTCATCCTTCTCTTTGTCTTCGTTGTTCCCCAACGTACTCTTTGTCGATAATTCTGTAAGTGATTCCTCTAACACTGCAGACGCAATAGTTGCAAACCAGTATGAGGCCCTTGCTACTCATTGTCTAGGATCTAGATGCTAATCACATGCAACATTGTGTGAAGTGTTGCCTTGCCAGTCCATGTGTACACGCTCTGGCTCACACTCCTTCAATTCACCATCTGCCTCGACATGCTCTCTAAATCCATTCCATGTGCCACACCGTTCCCATTCAGATTTTCCAACAAGGTATTTCAGTTCCTTATTTTATTTAATAGAAACATTCTCACAATCATCACCAAACCTCCCAAGGCCATAAATTTGCCTCTCCTTGACAGCATTCCAGATTGGATCCTCCTCTGCAACGCTCCAGACAACATCCTCTTCATCTCGAGAGGTGAACTCAAATACTGATTCAACAACAAATTTCTAAGGATGTCCAAACACCTTTGGAACCATAGCGACCATGAGATTACTACCTTATTTCTTCTCATGGAAGTCAAAGAAAAAATAATTTGCATCTACCTCTAGTTCACTCGCCTCAGTGTCCTCTTCTTCAGCCAAATTTTCCTCATTTTTCCAGCCATCCCACCAATGTACATGATGTTTTGTTTTAACTTTTCCTTGCACAATTTAAATCTCCACTGAGTCTAAATTTGCAAGAAATTTCTCAATGCCTGAATCAGTGTCCTCATCTTTTAGTTGTCTTTAGCCTTCTTGAAAGACTAACAATTTCTTTTGACGCGGCCTCGCTTGCCACAATAGCAACAACTAGTTTTTCTAACTTTGAACTTTTGCATCTTCTTGAGAATTTTTAATCCTCTAGCTATCTATCTTTCCATCTTTGTTCAATCTAACTTCACCTAAGATCTGATACCAATTGTAAAGATTATAATTAGCAAAGAAAACAAAAAACAAAAACAGAATAAAAGCGGATATGTAGTGTCTGCCCTTGATTGAACTTGCATTTTATTTTGATAGACATATTTAGACCTTTGATTCACATTTGATGGATACATTAGACTGGATTAAACTTACATGATGCCATGGATGATTATTATGACTTCTTATATGTTTCAGTTTATTATTATGTTGTTAGACATTATGTGGACTCATGTTATTTGATGATTATATGGATGGTGATATTATTTTGCTGACCCCATGATTCATTAGATCTTACATATATGTTCATGTGTCGATAGATTATACATGCTTTGTTATGATGATGGATTATATTGATTATGCATTGATGTGATTGGATGTGCTAACCCTAATCCTTGATTTATTATGATGAGATGCTTTTATGAGATATATGTTTATTGTTCGATCATTGTCTGACTGTATTCGTGGATAATACATGTCAAATCACTCATTGCAAGTGACATGTGACATTGTGATATTCTTCCACTTGTATGTTATATGTATATGCATATGTATCGTTGATTTTGGTTGCAAGACTTATAGGTACTAGACACTTATTCCTCCTAGATCTCTAGGTGCGAGCTCCCCTGGCTTTACAGGTGTGAGTGTGTCTTCTTTCCCAATGATAAAAATGTGGTTTTAGAGATGACGTTGGTTCCCTATACACACTCTAGGTCTGAGACTGTCGCTTTGTGCATGTTGTCAGTATTGGCATGATTTGCCATGTCAACTTGGTTGCCTTGGTCTGCAAGTATGCGGTTTGGTGTGGTTGTTTATTTATTTGGCTATTAATGTAAGTATGATTATTCAATTGTGATTATTTGATTATTAACACTGGATTGGTTATTTAGTATTAATTGGTGATATTATAGTTGTAATGTTTATTTTAATTTATCAAGATTTAATAATTTTTAATTAGTTATTTGGCGATTAATATTTATTATTTTATGTCCCTTTGGATTTATTTGATATTTATTATTTAAGGTGGTTTAAGTTTTTATTTAAATATTTAATGTTTATAGTTTAATTCATTTGATTGCTTATTATTTATTTAATGTTTTAATTTGCTCTTTAATGAATTTGGTTTTGTGAGATTGATTATTTAATTTATTTTATAATCTTGTCTCTGATTTATTTAATTAAGTCCATCTCCTCATTATAATTGCTTAAAATATTTTTGAAATAAAAACTAGGGGATTAAATAATAAATATTATCCCCCTCCTTATATAAAGGTGTAGATATATATTATATTTGTGTGCAGATACTATTATTTCCTCTCTTTGATTTTTAAAATCTAATTGAAAGTCAATGGAGAGAGAGAGGCATATAAAATATATTATTAAGTTGGGGTTGAGATATATTTCAAAATGAAATAATCTCATTGGCCCAACTTGAGGTTAGGGTTTCAAATATTTTTGTCAGGCTTTTTATTTAGTTGTTGGGAAGATTTCCTTCTTCTAGTTTTCTCTCTTTTTCCTTCTTCTAAATTTTTTTTTGGTTTGCAACTTTTCTTTTGGCTTTGGAGGATCTTTGGTGTGGAGTTGAGTTGCCATGGGATTTCTGGAGCTCTTCGTCAGTTTTCAAATTCCTTTACGTAGGTTCCAGGTTGGGTTTGAAAACCCTAGTTTTTGTAGAGACTTCTTTGTGTGTTTTCTTTGTGCTTGTAATTGATTAATAATGTAAATTTTATTGCATAGTATATTGTTTGCAAATCAAAATATTTGGGAAATAGGGTTTATTTTACTGTGCATACTGAATAATTTTGAGGTTGTATGCATTTAATCCGAGGAATGTCGTTCACGATAATATTTCTCCCCTTTATATTTGTAATGGTGAATGTTTGTTTCTTTGTGGTACTAATATCTCGTATGGGTGTGTTAGTTTATGTCGTCTATGAGTTTAAATCTCTTCTGATTTGAATATATACCTTTCAAGTACTTCCTAAGCATCTTGAGTTGTATTCTGAGAGTCTCATTTTGTCGAGATCTCCAGTATCACTCCCCCATTTGAATTTATGTTTGATTTTGAGTCTTTCCAAACCTAGACAACTCTCTATTGGTAGTGTATTTGGTGTATTGTTCAAGTCTAGGTTTCTCTTTTTTTTTTAGTTTTTGTCTGCCAGTATTTTTCTATCACCGTCTTATCTTATTTGAGTGTTGCATATGAAAAATGTTGCATTTGTTGCATGTGTCCCCTCTGCTTGCATATTCAAGTGTTTAGGTTGGGTTTTGACCTTCATTCCCATGTTGTAAGCCTTTTTCTATCAGTATGCAGCAGATTGTTTGCATTTGTGCTGAAGGCGCTGCACCTAGATACCTTCTCACGACCTCCCCTTCTATTTGCTTGTTGCGCACCCACTTGTTTGTCACTTTAGGGCTGTTGAGATGGGCGTTGATTTTATCCTCCCACATCCTATGGTTTTCTGCCGCCATGCAAAAGAAGGAATTATGAGCACTGCAACCTTGCTGGTGTTGTAGCTATGCATTCATGTGACTCATTTGATGCACACATGACACCCTTTCCTTTCTATTTGAGTCTTCTTTTGTTATGTGATAGAATCATGGTTTGTGTGCTAAAACCTTGCCACCCCTACGTCTATGTACACATGCATAGCTCAGATCGAATCCCTGTTGGGTTTGTGTAATGACTACGATGGGATAGTGTGTGGGACTTTGCATTAATAGTGTGTATTTATCTGTGTTCAACCTACTTTATGTGTAACCCAATCAGTCATAAGTGTTGGCCTATATTTGAATGTAAATTTCAGTTGAGTTACTATGATGCTATAATGTTGAGTGCATGAGTATGTGATAATGCCATATCTTGTAAGTATAGGGGAATGTTAGTTGAGTAATGTAATGTTTCAGATGTTCGTAATGATATCAATTGTATGTAAGCGTGAAGCCTGCGAGTTATAGCGTAGGCCAACGTAATGTAATGATGTGATGTTCCATCGTGATTGGATTGATTTTTGGATTATCTTATTGGTTTACTAGAGCCTCTTGTGATGTTTTTGTATGGGTCCATGTAGATGGAGTGGGCTTCCTTGTGATGACTGGGTTTATGAGAGATGGGCTTTCATGAGGTTTCTTGTAAGGATACATGAAGCCTAGACCATCTGAGCACATGGGAGTTTACCTTGCATTTAAACAACTGATAACTAAATAATGAACAAGGGATGGGTAGCTAGATAATTAATAATATAATAAACTGATATGTGCCTCTTGACTTAGTCCTAGGGAGGATGTTTTAGGATAAGCATGAGAAGGCCGTGAAGATGGTAAGATAATCTCCCTTGGTCTCTCATAGGTTGAGATGGCTCCACATGACCATTAGGCTAGTCCCTTGTTATTGTTGTTATGAGGATGGCATGTAATGACACTCCCCTCCTACATGTGTCCCTTTGAGATTTACATTTGCAATTATGTGATGTTGTCTTGATAGCCTTTGGGAGTTTCTTATTGATGTTGTATGTGATGATGTTTGATTCATGTATGTGAGAGTCCTTATTGATGTTAGTCTCTTTGGTCTTGAGTGTTAGCCTAGGTATAGAGTGTGTGTTGGGACCTTACCTCATATCCTAGAACGAAGGGTTGTTCCTTGTAGGTTAAGCAAATTTGGTTGGGTGGTTGGTGATTTTTACCATTGGGGTTTTTCCTTCTTGTTAGTATTCATCTTTGTGTGTGGATTTTGGATCTTCATCATGATGGTATTGAATGATATGGCAACAGATTTATGTAATTGTAATTCATGGATTATGAGTTGTAATTTCTATGTATTAGTGGTAGGAACTACTTGTAATGAATGAGCTATGCTCACGATGTAGAGATTATGCAATTGTAATTAACATTGTAATCTTGACTATGCCTTAGAATTAGGCAAATGATGTAATTAGCTTATGTCATTGTTATGTAATGGATTGAGATGTAATATATATATATGTGTGTGTGTGTGTGTGTGTGTGTGGTTTATATTTGTAATGAAAAGGAAATGTTGCCTTAGAATAGATTCTATTATGTTATGCCTTGTGAATGAAATAAAATTAGTTCATGAGATAGATAGTAATAGCATCAGAAGAAATGATATGTGTTTAAGTGAGGGAATATGGTTAAATCTACATTAAGGCTAGCGAATGATACTATTCTATGATTTCCTAGTTAGAATGGTTGCATAGATTCTTATCATAGATAAAGAGACAATATTCTTTCCATAGCTCTTCTGTCCTATAGCAAGTGTTTATTATTGCATAAAAGATAAAGATTTAAGGATGAGACTTAGACTTTGTATTGTGCATATAGGTAGCATGGAAGGAAATAGTCATGTTAAACTTAGGAACTCATATGAATCATGAATATGGTAGGAAATAATGCATTCCATGTTATGTACTTAGTAGTGATTAATCACGGTAGTTGCATTATGCTCATATGGATAATGAATGGATAAGGGGCTAATAATATTTGGATTTAGTAATTAAAATGAATATTAGATTTAAGGGGTTAATCTTGCATATTGAAATCATGTAGTCAAGAATGCATCATGGAAGATAGAGTAAGGTGTTATGCATACATGCATAGTTGGAAAAGGGAAGCATTATGGTTGTATATCCTTGATGAGGAAATTAATGATAGATATAGAGTGCATTATTAATAATGTAGCTGCACTATAGGAATGGATAAGTATGTAGAATGCATGTGTATATGCGTGGTATCAATAGTATAGTAATGATGTTAAATAGCAATAGAGGTTATTTCTGAAATTAAGTAATGACGCTAATGTACCCTAGAGAGGTGGATGTGATTATGTTATGTTGATTTTGCTTGTGTAATGAGCTTAGTAGATAGAATATGTGTTATGATGTTAAGATCATGTTGTAATTAAACTAATGAATGCTTATTCATGTAGTTGGATAACATTAAGTGTAACATTAGTGTTTAAAGAAAGAAAAAAAAATTTACTCCTTTGGAAGTTAGATTAGTGTACATTCTCTAGGGTATTTTTAGCAGGTGTTACAAGATAACACAAGAAACGAATTTATAGTGGTTTGGCAATCACCTGCATCCACTCTCAAGCAAGAAAATCTCATCTATTAACTGATATCCAATACATGGGTATACACATCTATTTATGCATTTATTTAGCATGAAACAAAGAGTCTTAGGAAGACAAACAACCATTTGACTGTTGGGCTTCATATACCCAAAAATCTCCCCCGTGAAGTCCAAACAACACAATCATGCACTGTGGCATCCCTTGCTTTGATTTCAAAACTTATATAACTAGATCCATAGAAGATTTTAACTTCACCAGATTTTGTTCGCAAACACTTCAAATTAATCTTCTACAAATCAAATCAGAATTAATAAAACTTAATAATTGTGCAAGCACTTCAATGAGACTCTACACATGCTTGATAGTTTCAACATCAAATCTCTCAGGAAACTTTCTAATTGCACACAAATCCAATCCTATATCTCTGTCTTCTAGAAAACTCAATCTCAATGACACCAGTCCCAGGAAGAGTACGACTATCCCTACACATATCATCATCAATTTCTCTCTCAGGATCATCCAATATACTAACAGCCAAGTTTCCACCTTCTTCATTTTTCATATTAGTTTCTCTGGCACCACGAGACACCCAACATCCATTGGAGAAAACTTAGTGAACACTAAAAGTGTGCCTTCATTGGGCCTATCACGATAAGGCCAAAGCCCTTATGCCAAATAAAAACCTATATGTTGTTCGGTTATATCAGAACCAATGTCACGACTACCCTATTTCAAGCAACTCTTGTCGAAAAGAGCATCCGCTTCTTATAGGGTTTTAGTAGAGTGTTTTGACCCCTCTCCAACATCTTCATTTGTAGTTGTTGAGCCATTCTTCCCATCCACATCTCTCACCAATCCCTCCACTAATGAACTGATAGGATTGGAAACAACTTCATTTTCCAAATCATTTTGGGCACTCAGCGGGGCAGAGCTCTTAGACTATACCTTCTCCAATTATAAGGGCTGATTTTCAACGTTTTCTTTGGCCAAAATCACACGCTCAACCATGGAGACCTCAAAAGGGGCTCTAGGAGAAGCCATTATTGAATCAAGCGTGAATGTTTTCTTGCAAGTTGTTCCTTCAATTAACTCATAATATATCTATTCACAATAATTATGTATAATAATTGTTAGAACCGTTTCGACACACTCCTAGCCAATAACAAACTTGTCAAATATCTAACCAACCCAACTTTCCTTTCTCACACTTCCTTCACCTACCCCACCGGTATGCCTACCATCATTCATAATTATTACCTCATTACTATCATTGAGTATATACGGTTGTTCCAAGTCATTGGATGATTCAATGTTTTCATGGATATGGGAAACATGATGCTTCACATCCTTCATCTCTTCATATTCCTCAATAGATTTAATTTCTACATATCCTTAGTGAGCCTCTGCAAGAGCCATGTCCTTCTCTTTGTCTCCTCTATTCCCTAATGAACTCATTGTCAATGAATCTATAAGTGACTCCTCTAACACCGTAGACACAATAGTTACTGTATACACATAAAATTGGCTATGAGCAATTAAATAAATATTTTAGATTTTTTTAATAATTATTCTTCTATTAAATAGTTAATTTGAAAAGATTAATTTATTTAATTCATTTTCATGTCTATATATTAATTAATATTTTATTAATTAATTCATTTATCCTATTCCTCTAATTAATTATGTATTCAGTGAAAATGGATAACAACAATATTGAAAGACTAAGTAGATTCAACCACAAAACCCTAGCCTAACAACAACAAAGATCCACCATAATATATGAAGATTACCTAAGACAATGCGAATCAGAATAAATCACAAAGATTATACCATCAAATGTCCAATAGGGTTTGAATCTCCATTCTTACTATCTCCATTGATCTTGCTTGATATATTTGCTCTCAGATTTTATGTGTGCACAAGAGCTCAACAAAGAACGGAAATGTGGTTGCAAGTAGGCTTGATTGCATATGAAAGTTCAAAAGCATAGTTGGGAAGTCAACTGATCAGGGTTGATAATGAAGAAATCATCTCCTTATATAGAAGACACTATATGAAAAGGAGGGATAATATTGAGAGGTGTAAAAAATAAATGGTCGGCTATGATTAGAGGGTAGGCAAAGGAAATAATAAAATAATGAGAGGGTAGGTAGTGTAGGAGTTAAGAGATGAATGACATGTGTCATGGGTAGAAAAGGCTAATGAATTAATTAAATAAATAAAGATTTATTTAATTAATAGAGGAAGTGGGATCAATTAA
Organism: Cryptomeria japonica; assembly: GCF_030272615.1. NCBI lineage: Eukaryota > Viridiplantae > Streptophyta > Pinopsida > Cupressales > Cupressaceae > Cryptomeria > Cryptomeria japonica. The sequence goes on from NC_081410.1 coordinate 150,822,752, forward strand.
ATAAATAAGATATTTATTCAATTTAGGAAAAGAGGAATTTAAATAAATAAATGTATTTATTTAAATGAGAAATAAGGCTAGAAGAGGATAAATGAATTAATTAAATAAATAAAGATTTATTTAATTAATAGAAGAATTAGGATAAAGTAATTAAATAAATAAAGATATGTATTTAATTAGACTGGACAATTTTAGGTGTCTACATTTTGCCCCTCTTTGAGACAATGCAGCTTGTCGCGTTGTTTCAAAGAAGATAAGATGAACTGATACAAAGTTGCCCCAAGATGGGAATGCTATGACCCCTCAAGAGATTGGATGAAAATGTTTGAAAAGATCGTAGACAATCTCTCGATAAAAAAGAAAGGCTAGAATGGACTGACTAGATAGGATGGAGTGACAGAGTCATAGAATAAAGAAGACTAACTTGGGAGACTAGGGCTAGGGATAGGGCTAGGGCAGTCTATAAAATAGACCACGAGGGGAATATATCCTCGTTGTCATCCATACATCCAAGAGATCAGAGTGCAGAGAGAGAATAGAGCAGCAACAGTCAGCAGTGATGGCATTGGTTCACAGATTTGATCGCGTTCATCGATTTCAGAGGCCAACAGATGTAGGAGAGCTGGTAAGTACCACAAAACCTCCTTATACTTTGTTGCAATAAATTTTTTCATTAATGCATGTTAGGTAGCTATTACTGCATCATTTATTCTTCATGGCGAGAGTGGGTCATCTTTTCCTTTATATGTTGGAGTCCTAGTTCACACCATATTACCTTGGTTCAAGTCCTTAATGCATCCTCAAATCTTTTTTCTAGTCGTTTAAGTCAAGTTCAGACAATTGATTGAAATCCTTGAACATGTCGAACCATTCTAAACTAGGTTCAATAGGTTCCAAGGTGTTCAGGAAATTTTTTTTCGTACTAACATTTTCTCTAAGTATTTTGCAGCGGCTCTTCCAAAAGGTTTTTCCTGTTTGGTAATATTACGTTTGTGTTGAACTTATTGAACTAAGTTCAAAGGGTTCAAATATGTTCAACATGTTCAACATGGCAAGTGGTCAATAGTTTGATGAGGCATACATCTTGAACTACTTGAACACTCAAAAGTTGGTTCAAGATGTTCATATAGGTTCAATGTTGGTGGGTCCCACGGTTTCTAATGTTTTGAGAAGTGCATTTATTGCTAAATACGGAGAGGCAGAACCATATTGTAAAGTGATGTCATTCTTTGGCTTTTTTGAAATAAGTGAATGTTTCGGGAACTAGCAGTTTCTTAAAGTATGCCGCCATGCATTCAATGCATGCGTGCAGGGGTCTAATCTACCAATTTTCCGCGTTCGGAATGAAATTGTGAAATCATTTCATTTAATGTGTCTGTATCATTACCTTTCTCAATAAGGTATGAAAATCATTTGTGTTCTGCATTTGCTACTTGCTGCTGGATTTTTGTTTATGTTATCCCTGGGTAGGAGTCTTTCTTGCTGCTAGCCGTCGTCCAATTATACAATTGTGAAGGTGAGTCTTTCCTTATTTTCTCCAGTGTTTTCCCTTGCATTTTCTCTCATACAGAAGGTTTCACTGCAATCAAATTTAGGTTTCTTGTTTTTAGATCATGAAGTCCACCCTGCACTTGTTTGGAAATGCCTTTAGCTTGGCGTCCACACAAACCATAGTTAGTGATACTGACCTGAAAGGTGAGAACCTTGAAGATTTGAAAGAAAGGGTGTTCAAGGGTGTTGATAAGTCTTTTTGTATAGAGATTTTGAGTAGTGGACTTTTAGAAGCCGCAACCTTTCCTCCAGCAATTCCTTGTCCGGAGTTGGTTCGGGAGTGTATTGCCAGATATGACCCTATATCTGAAACTATTAAAAGGGATAATGGTGAAACCCTTCTTGCCATTAACCATGAGGTAATTGCTTCAGTTTTCAAGATACCGAATTATCAGTTTTCTAATTTCTCTCCTGCCCAGTCAATCAGTGAGTTCAATGCAGATAGAGCCGGACATAGGAATAATGTGGCAAAGTTCTGGTTGAAGGTCCCTCAGAGAGGTGGTTCTAGGCTACCTAAAAATCCTAACAAGAACCACATGTTGCCACATATCCATGATGTGATGCTTCTATTGCATCGAGCCAGAGGTTCTGCTGAAGCTTATAGCTTTGATGATTGGATATATTGCTAATTCCATGAGAAAGCAGTTGAGCCTAGCCAAGCAGTTTCAAAAAAACTTCTTCATGTCCTCGTATCTTTTGTATTGTCTGGCCTGTGTTAAAGAGTTAACTGGTATACCCAAGTAGCCCACTGAGGAAGATGTTCCGATGTATGAGTTTTATCCAATGCTGCAAAAAGACAATGCCCTACAAGATTTCAGAAGGGTACACAATGCATTCCTGGGCGATATGTGTCATGAACTGAAGGGTACAAAGGCCAAATGGATTTCAGATGATGCATAGACCTTGATTAAGAAGTTCAGTAGTTTTTACATCCAGTTCCCACGCTTTTGCTATATATGAGTAGGAGGCTTTGAAGAGGAACCCTTCAAGCTTCCGCACTTCTGTTCTGATTGTTTTGTCCTAGCAGAAGTATGCAGACAACTGACTTTTGTGGTCAAGAAGGCATAGCCTAAGGACAAGTGGGAAGGTCATTTTCCAATACAATTGGGAGTGTTATCTTCTAATTCAATGTCTGATGCACTAAGTATAGGAGCAGACCTTAGAAATTTTAATTTCTCTCTGTATTCTGAAAGAAAAGGGTTTGACAATAAAGGATTTTCTCAGAGCCTTGGCTTAATGCCTTATCTTCCCATGCCATAGTTAGAAGATTTTTGGGAAGACTGTTCAGATGAACTTGAAGTTTTCAAAAGGGAAAACATGAGATTGGTGCTGGAACAGGTTATCTCTTTGCAAATAAGGTTAGACATTAAAGGGCTTGAAGAGGATTATCTTGAACTATTTGAACTAGGGTATTTAGCCCATGCAGAGACTGAAATGCCCCCAATTAATTGGGATGAGGAGGAAAATGATGACATACAATTGAGAACCGAACAAGTTCTGGAAAGAATCATGGCATGGGTGGCTAAAAAGAAAGCAATGAAGCCAGGTGCCAAGTCCCTTTCTGCAAGAAATATATGTTCACCAAAACGTCCTTCTAACAGTGCTCCTTTTCGTGCAGGTAAGGAAATCCAGTCGGCTCAGCCTAGACACAGGTCTAGCCCAACTTTGGATTTCAGTACCCCTTGGCATACTCGATCACGCAGTGTCACCCAGAGGAAGATGGACCAGGTCAAGGATATGGGGGTAAAAGATGTCATGCTTGAGGCTCAAATATTTGAAATTGAAGATTTGGATGGTGAAGTTGCTTGTGCTCTGGACTCCCAAACGGTGACTGTGGCAATGACGCCACCACCAAAATGATTGAAGGAACTACTCATTCTGTTGTGACTCCTAAATGGTTAACAACCTCAGTGAACAAGAAAAGGAGTTTTCTTCTTGTGACCATTCCAATTCAGGAGATGGTTGCCAAGTACTCTGAGAAGAATCCAAAGCCAAAGAGGTTCAAGACCACCACTCACCTGAACAATGACAAAGAAACTGGTAAATGGACAGCGGAAATTGCCTCTTACAAACTGAAAGATGAGAACAAAGAGGCCGGTTTTGATGATTTTGAAATCACAAAAGTAGAGTTGGGAAAGATGAGCAAGGATACAAATAACCATTTTTTCCAAGTGTCAGTGAAGAAAATGCTTACCTGGTCAGAGAAGGATGGACGGGAGAAAAGAGAACTTAAAAGACACATAAGTGTTTTGGCTCAGTTCATCGATAACATTGGTTGCCTTGGAGCAATTCGAATATCCCATGCCACTGAGAATTTTGACCCAACTTCTCCGGAAAACAAGAAGTTGATGAACCAAGTTCAACAGGCTAAGAGCATCGCTAAAGCAGTTGAGAAGTGGATTGAACAAGTAATAAAAGATGGTGAAAAATACATTACCGACTCTTGAAAGTTGTGTGATGAAGTACAGAGCCTGATTTCTGAAATCCAAAACCAGCTTGTACCGTGGGAGAAAGAAGAGCACAAATGGCAAAATGTCCTGCCTCTATTTACCAAAATCGAAGAGTATGGGGCTACCAGATTTCTGACAGAACATTCAATTAAGCTAGTAGCTGATGAATGCCAACTCTTCCTGCTAAAGAAAACTATCATGTGGTGGGTGCTCACCTTTCAGTCGGTAATTACGGATGCAAGAACCTCCATCTATGAACTCCAAGATTTGCAAAGTAGTATAGTCAAGGATAATAAAGTGGTTAATCCCAATCATGACTGGGAGCTAGGAATCTGCGGGTCAAGAAAACAGGAAGTAGTCAAGTATTTCCAGTTGAACATGGAGAAGATCAAAGTCAAGAGTAGTTTCACGCCGGAGGATATAACCAAGGTAGCTAGGATCAAATCTATGGTTTTCATTGGGAATGATCAACTGTCGAAGCACTCAGAGAAGTTGGTGCAACACAAGTGGAATAAAGAAGTGGCAAAGGCAAAACTCAATGTAATGAAAGTCCCAAGTCAATCAATGATCTAGGAACTTACAGATGCTCATGACACCCGCGAAGATGGAGAAGATGACAATGATGGGATATGACATAATACATTAATTTATGATTAGTTTCCTTTATTTAAAAAAAAAAAACATTTTTCATAGTTATGCAAAAACTTCGGGACAGCTGTCCCAAAATAATTTATGTTGGTTTCGTAACTGTTTTATCAGGGAGTGGTCGAGTTTTCAGGGAGACCTCCCCCGTTTAGAATATAAATTAAGTAAAACAGATTGTAGAAGGGTTAGATTTTAGTAACTAATTCTGTGAACTTCGACTGAAGTTTTTGGTTTTTGGTATTTTATGTTCTTAATCAAAGGAAGAATCAGATAATTGGGAGTTATTTTGGAAAAGATTGGCAGATGTATTTTTGTGCCTTTGTTGCATAAGGATATATACATGAAATCTGATCATATTATTTTTGGGGAGAAGAAAGATCTGTGTATTTTGAATCCGAATAGATAACATGTCTTTGCATATGTTCATCCGATCAAGTAACAATAATTGATCATTTCATTGCAGTATTTCATTATTCCTCTGATGCTCTTTCCTTTGAATGTGTTGTTTACTCTAGAAAAGATTCATGATTGAGGGCAGATTTATTTTCCTTGAATCTGTTCGTCTTTTATTGGTCTAGGTGGAAGAAGTATATTGAACTTTGTTTCAGTTGCTGTAGTTATATGTTTTGAAAATTAAGAAAATAGTTTTCCATTATTTATGAGACATGAGAAAAGTTGTAGCCTTTCATCCAAGAATGAAATAGGCAGCCTTACACACTTTCTGGTTAAAAGCTTTCTTTCAGATATAAATAAAAATAAAACATATTTCATGAAAAACCAAGATAGGGAGCTATACCTATGCAAAAATTCAAAGGGAAGTGATTTGAACAACACTTACCCAATTGTTCAGTGAATCATTTGTTCTCAAAATAAGGTAACAGAGTTTAAGATTAATCATTTGAAAACAAAGGGAAAATCTGTTCACTAATAGATTTTTGGCGACTCTGCTGGGGAGTGAAACAAAGGAAAAAAAAAAAATCAATTTTTCAGTAGACTGGTATGCCATAGACATAACAAAAGTGAACTCAAATTGGCAAAATTGCTCTGAGTTCAGGAAGACTGTTGAGATTGAGTCTCATTTGAAGTAGTTTAGTTTTCCTACGAGTAATCACCCTAGATTCTCACCATATACTAGAGCACAAAGAAGGGAAAGACTGGTTGACAACTGTTTTGAAGAATTGCAAAATCTGTCATTTGCCCCAAGTTTTACTCCTAGAAGGAAGGCCAAAAGTAGACCTTCATCTCTTGTCAGAGTTACTCCTATATCTTCTTCTTCCCCTTGGCAAGCACTAACACTTACTGGTATTCAAGCCCCTCCTCTTGTAACCATTCATCTAGTGTTCATTATGGCTCAACCCTGGGGTGCGGCTGTTGGACCTCTTGCTCTCGTAGCCCATAATCCACTACCAAAAGGAGCAAAGGATGTTTTACCCAAATATAAAGGTGATGGGAAAGTTTTAGTTGAAGAGAATTTGAACTCTTTTAATGTAGCAACTAGAATCCTAGTAGTCTAATATGAGGACGTGGCTGTTAGGCTCTTTGTCCAAACTCTCATTGAAGGGAAAGTAGAATGGTTTAGCCAGCTGCAAGCAGGATCCATAACTGACTGGCAAACGATGAAAACCACTTTTGAAAAAAGATTCCAAAGCGCTGATGATGAACACACATTACTGGCTCAACTCACACAGATGAAGAAGGAAATTCATGAGCCGATGAGGGATTATGTAGCAAGATATAATAAGATTATTCACAAAATTCTTCAAGCCAAGAGACCAACTACAAATAATCAGTGATGTTTCTTCATAAATTCCATGCCACCTGATGTAGGATTTCACCTTAGAAGAAGTAGGCTGATGAACCTAGACACAACACAAAATGAGGCTATACAACTTGAAGATGATCTAATAATAGTTGGCAAATGGAGGAAAGATGTACAAACTCCTCAGGGACAATCTCAGGCTTCTACGTCATCTACCGATCCGGTTGTTGAGCAGCTTGTTAATGACATGATTGCTTTAAAGAGGCAGATACCTAAGCCTAGAAACTCTTATCCACAACCTTATCAGGATATAAGCAGGAGAACTTCAAATCAATATAACTATGGATGACTGTTGCAACTTCTTGTAGTTCCACAAAGATTACAGATAGAGGCACATCCTGACAAAGGTGTCATGTGTTCATTTCATCTTACCACTGATCATGATGGGTTTTCATGTCCTGATATGATAAGACACATTCAGATGCAAAACACAAAGGATGAATTAGGAGAGTTCACCGAAGTAGAAAGAATTCAAGAGGTACCTGGCGACTTTGGAACATTCTACCTTGAATATGAGTTAGATTCAGAAAAAGGTAGTAACATTTTGGTGACTCTTGAAGGTTCTTCATGTGCGATTCTAACAAGGAATCAATGAACCTCCCAGCCTTCTTCCTTTGTGAACCCTTCTGGAAGCAATTTCAAAGGCAAAGATCTCCCAGGTAATAGTTTTTCAAAGATTCCTAAGGTTAATATTTTGCAAAGGAACCATGAAGATCATAAGATCTCTTCTTCTTCTTCCTCCTTTGATATCATCGAATTCTGCAAGGCCTCTACCGTTCAACTTCCTACCACTGAGTATTTAAAGCTTAACCCAAAAGAGTTGGATAAACTGGTCAAATACATTAAAGGAGATTCCTTTTCGGAGTCTCAAGTACATGGATGTATGGAAAATAGTGATTTAGCTGCTGCAGAGGGGTCTTCATCTATCCCCTGCTCATTGGCTAATCTAGCTGATCCCTATGCTTTTCATGATACAAAGTCTGGGCATGAGGTTGAGATTCTGAAACCTGAACCTTTCTATATTTCCCTTCTCCTGAATGGCCAAAAGTTAAGTAATTGCATAATTGATTCAGGGGCTTCAAACAATATAATGCCTTCTCCTATGGTTAAATCTCTAGGTTTGACCCTCACTAAAATGTTTGGGAGATGCTTTTCAATGGATGGAAAATAGGTTCCTCTTATTGGTCAGGTAAAGGACATCCAAGCAGTGCTGGCAGCATGCCCAAACAAAAGAGTAAGATTAACTATACTGGTTGCTGATATTCCGACGAGTTACAAAATGCTTCTGAGTAGGATGTTTTGCAAAGATCTTGGAGGCGAAATCAAAATGGACTGGTCTAAAGCCGTTATTCCCCTTGGAAATCAGAAAATCAAGCTTGAACCTGAGCCCAAGAATAAGTATACTGTATTTCCCTCAGATAACCCCAAAGCCTAGATTCTGTTTCAGGAGTGTGAGTTTGGAAACTATCTTGTTCTTGCACCTAGTGAAAAGAAAACGGACGAGGTAGCTGATGAACTTGATGGACTATGGCAGATGGAGTTTGATGGAAGCTACGCCAACTCCGGTTCAGGGGTAGGGGTGGTTTTGCTGTCACCAACTGGTAATATTTTCCCCTTTTATTTCAAGTTGGATTTTAAGAACACTAATAATACTGCTGAATATGAGGCACTATTATTGGGATTAAGTGAGGCTAAATGTAAAGGAATTAAGTTGCTTAAAGTCAAAGGTCATGCGGAGTTAATCATTAGGTAGGTGAGGAATGTCTATACAGTTAAGAATGACAGGTTGAGGCATTATAGGAATAGAGTTTGGGATGAGTTAGAATTCTTTGATGCCTTCTCGATTGAAGCAATTTTGAGGGAGCAAAATAGTAGAGCAGATTCATTGGCCGTGTTAGATTCACTTTTATTACCACATCCGGATTTTAAAGATAACTCATATAGGATTGAAATGATCTATAGGCCCAGTGTTCCTGATAATGTAGATCATTGATAGGTTCTTGATGCAGATGCACAGATCAAAGATTTCCTAGAATGTGCTCAATCATTCTCTCAGTCATATTTTGGAGGCTCTGAGAATGTTTGCAAAGAGTTTAGTCTAGAACTAGAGGTAGATCCTACAAATAGCTTTATTCAGCTCAAAGGTAACAAAATTCCAAAGGGGTTAGTGACACTGGAGAGATTTTTCACCAGAGATGATGCATTCATAGGTAACAAAGTTCCCAAGGATGACGGGAAAGGAAATTGTGAGAAAATAAATTTGGGAGATGAAGTTAATCCAAAAGAAGTGACAATCGGCAGGTGTTGTTCTACGGAGGAAAAGAGAGCACCTGGTACACTGCTTAAGGAATACATTGATGTTTTTGCTTGGTCTTATGACGATCTGAAGAAGTTTAGAAATGGACTTTTTCAACATCAGATTCTACTAAAGCCAGGCGTCTCTCCTTTTAGACAGAAATTGAGGAATTTTAACCCCATCATGGCGGATGCAATTTCTAAGGAAGTTGAGAAAATGCTTAAGCCTCGAATCATATATCCTATCCACCATTCCACCTAGGTAGCTAACATTGTGCCCGTAAGAAAGAAAAATGGGGAAATTCATATCTATGTTGATTTTCAAAATTTGAATCAAGCAAGCCTGAAGGACAACTACGCCTTACCAAATATGGATCACATTTTACAGACAGTGTCTGGGTCAGAGATGATGTCGATGTTGGATGGTTTTTCTGGTTACAACCAGATTACTGTAGCAGAACATGAGCAACACAAGACATCATTCATCATTCCATGGGGAACATTCGCATACAACCGCATGCCTTTTGGTTTAATAAATGTCGGAGCCACTTTTCAAAGGGCTATGGATTCCTCTTTCAAGGATTTCTGAGACAGAATAATTGTAGTTTATCTGGATGACCTCACATTGTTTTTAAAAAAAAGGACAGATTATTTTTGGGATTTGAGTGTAGTATTGCAGCATTGTCGTGAGCACGGGATTTCTTTGAATCCTAAGAAATTAGTTTTTTGTGTCACAGAGGGCAAATTGTTAGGACATATCATCTCAAAAGAGGGAGTCAAGATTGATCCTAAGAGGGTTAATGCAATTCAACGTCTTAGCTTACCCTCTAGCTGGACTGGGGTAAGATTGTTCTTTGGTCAAGTGAATTTCTTAAGAAGATTTGTTCCTGAGTTTGCTGAGACCACAAAACACATTGTCAGCTTGCTAAGTTAGCAACATCCTTTTAAGTGGACCGAAGAGGCCAAAGATGCTTTTAAGAAAATTAAGGGATCAGTTGCAAATGCGCCCACTCTTGTTAATCCAAATTTCATGAAGGATTTCATTTTGTATTGTTAAACAACAGAACATACTATATCTGGGATTCTGTTGCAGCTAGATGAACATGGGGCTGAAATGCCTATAGCGTTCATGAGTACTCCGCTCAAGAAGCATGAGCTCAAGTATTCACCTATGGAGAAGCATGCATATGCTATTGTAAAAGCCGTGAAACAGTTTTGATACTATATCCTACATTCTCACTCTGTAGTTTTTGTTCCAGATTCAGCCGTAAAAAGTATTCTGACTCAGCAGGAGGTTGGACTAAATAAGAAAGCAATTTGGGTGACAAAAATCCAGGAGTATGACCCAGACATTTGCCCTATGAAGACAATTAAAGGGCAGGGCTTATGTAGGTTGATAGCGGAAAATGAGGTGGAAACTGAAGCGGAGTTACCATTAACTCTTTTTGTCAGATTGCAGGATCTTGACTGGGAGAGGGATAGGCTCAGGAGACAGTTGAGGGACACTGAGCGGGAGAGGGATCAGGCTATCCAATGCTATATAGAGGCTGAGACAGTACTGAGGGTAGGGAGGTAGGTGGCAAAGGACACAGGAGCTAGATATGCTTATGTTCTGTGAGCCGGGGAGGAGATAGGCTACTAGAGAGACATATACTATGGAGTCATGCCACTAGAGCAGCGGGCTAGGAGCTTCTATAGACCATCACGAATAATGACAACCACTAGAGGGAGGGAGGGACAGGAGACAGGCATCCAGCGGCTGGGTTATGGGTCCTCCACCACAACTAGATAAAGAGGGCAGGAGAGATGATCCTGAGGTGGGTCCTTCCAAGGCTCAGACTCCATCGAGGCCAGGTGGCTCCGAGGGAGGGAGTTCATGATAGCCTTAGAGGGCTCCCTATGTATCAGTTTTGTACCATTATGTATTATGATGTAGACACCTTCGGGTGATTTTGTAGCCATATGATTTTGACATCATTGTATCATGACACTTATGATTTTGATATATATGAGATGGTGCATCCTTGCGGCAACTATATGCATGTGTACCTATGTGATGCTTATGATATGGATGCAAATATGTACATGATGGAATGCAATATTTTTGTTCTTTTATGTTTTTAATAAGTTATGCAAATGTGAATGTATGAAATGTAGATAAATATGATGAGAATGTAGAATGTGCTAACATGTGTTGTGTGCAAGATGTGATGCAATTGTGATATCTATATGTATGTATGGAATGCTTATATGTGGTAATGCAGGTGCAACTACATTAAATGCAAATATTTTTGGCATGTCATTATACTTAGTCATGTGATAGCAAGCTACACGGACTCAAGAAGGACGATGGAAGTCAATCAAGAAAGGGGGATGGAAGATAGAAGATATGAAAGTGAAAGAGCTTCTTGTGCGTTATCATCATTAAGCTTTATTATGGCAAGTAGGTTATGACAATCAAGGCATATGTTTGACCCAGAAAGTCATTGTACCTGTTTGCATGGAGATAAGACAGTCTCAAACAAGGAATGCCCCAGTTCATACTAGACTCATAATGTCCTCATATCGCTGGACAAGTCATAGCATTACTAAGAGACAATCCACAGACAACAAAAGAAAAATAGGTGATGATACCCCATCCTCGCCTTTCTAGTCAAAGACATCTTGGAGATAAAATCTCTAGTTAGAGACATCTCAAAAAAGCTAAAAGACATGTCACCAAAAGATAAAATCAAAAGAAAACCAAGACTCGACACCAACATTCACTGTAGTCCTCAAGTTTAGTGTCTCTTGTTGCTTGTATAAGTCTATTTGATTGTGGTCACAATGTTTTTTCTCACAAAAGGATAAATAACACTGAACCATTATGTTGTCTGATTCTGTTGAAAGATTTGATTTGTTGAAGCCCATTGTTGCTATTGTGTCTCATCTGAAACTGATACTTTATTACAAAGAATACGAAACTTTATTGTGGAGAATACGAAACTTTATTGCGGATTGGTGATGCAAATGCTTCTTTATTGCGAATTGTGTGCGGATAGACTAAAGAAAACAAGAAGAAACTGTACTCCTCAAAACATGTGATGCTCTTAGTTCCATACCCATCACTAGACATAGGATTTGCCTTAGCCACAGATAAGAGTTGATTTATTATGGATGGAAAGGGATGAAAAGGGAGGTTTATTATGAATGGCTAACCAATCTTGGTTAGATCAATAACAAGCCATGGTGGGAATGGGTAAGTTTGTTATGAATGAATAGGTCATGAGTGTGTGCAAAGTGAAAGGATGAGTTGGAATCCTAAAGGAGGGAGGAGCAATGTCTCTACGCATGGTGTTGGTGACCCATTTTTCACCATGGTATTTGCCCAGGGCGCCATCAAAGTGGTTTTCACTATTGGACGAAATTTTTTTTCTGTTTTTCAATTTTTTTTTTGTGTTACAAGGCACCTATTTGCCAGGTTTTCACTAGGAAATGATTTTTTATTTTTATGATTTTTTTTCTATTTTTTTTTTTTTTTTGTATTTTTGAATTTTTTTGATTTTTTTGTATTTTTGAATTAGGATACTTTGAAGATATATGTGTAAAACTTGTGAAGGTGCATCCTGTTGATAGGATCCTCCAAAGGTTCACCCTCCATGGTTGAGAGCTGATATGCACTAGATCCATATGCTGCTGTGATGATGTAAGGACCAAGGCAGTTTGGTTCGAATTTGCCCTTCTTCTCTCTGTCTTGCTGATTTTTTAGGATTTTCTCTGAGAACCAAGTCCCCTACCTCAAATGTACGAGGCTTGACTTTATGATTATAGATATGACTCATTCGTTGTTGATAAGCCTTGAGATGATTAAAAGCGGTTTGTCTTCATTCATCCAATAGTTCAAGTTCTTGTAAGCGAGAGACCCTGTAGTCTTCGTCACTGATAATGTTTTGCAAGGAGACTCGTAAAGAGGGTAACTCAACCTCAATAGGCAAGATAGCTTTAGTGTCGTAGACAAGTGAATAGGGTGTAGCTCCTGTAGGTGTGTGGATGCTTGTGCGGTAAGCCCAAAGTGCAGGATTAAGTTGGATATGCCAATTGCGGACAGCGTTGTCGACTGCCTTTTTTAGGATTTTAAGGATTGTTTTATTAGATGCCTCAGCTTGACTGTTACCTTGGGGGTAAAAAGGTGTGGAAAAATGATGGGTAATATGGAAGCGGTCACAGAGTTCATGAATATCCTGATTTTTGAAGGGAAGCCCATTATCGGTGATGATAGAAATAGGAATACCATATTGACAAATGATATAGTTGAGAATGAATGTAGCAATTTGTTTTCCAGTGACTTGTGTAAAAGGCACCCCTTCGATCCATTTTGTGAAATACTCTGTGGCAGTGATGATGAATTTATGACCATTGGAGGAAGGAGGGTGAATCTTGCCTATGAGATCGAGTCCCCATTGACAAAAGGGCCAAGGAGTCACAATTGGTTGAAGTTCTTGCACTGGCACATGAATGAGGTCTCCATGAATTTGACGCTGCTAACGTTTCTTGACAAACTGATATGAGTCTTTTTCCATATTGGGCCAGTAATATCCAGTCCAAATGAGTTTCTTGGCTAAGGTGGGACCACTAGAATGTGGACCAAATATCCCTTCATGAACTTCACGTAACGCAATTTGAGTTTCATCCCTTTCTAAACATCTAAAAAGAGTGCCATCTAGACCTCGACGGTATAGGATATTGGCTAAAATAATGTATTGAGAAGATTGACGAATGAAAGTGTGATGTTGGTTATTGGATAGGTCAGGAGGAAGGGTATTGTCACGAAGGTATGTGAAAATGGAACCATATAACTGGGACTCAGGACCGATGATACATATCATCTCAGTAGGAGTGATCTCATACGAGGGAACCAAAAGGTTATCCACCAAGAACTCATAGCGGGTTTCATTTTTTGGTAGATCGATTAGTGAAGCAATTGTAGCCATGGCATCAATGGCTCGATTTTGCTCTCTTGGTATCTGCTCAAAGTCTAACTTCATGAAATGTTGTTTCAGGTCATCCACCATTCTTTTGTAAGGAATTAATTTCTCATCCTTTGTTTGGTAGTTATCAATTGCTTGATGAATTACAAGTTGAGAGTCCCCAAAAACATGAAGTTCCTGGATCTTCCACTAAACTGCAATCCATAATCTAGTTGTTAATACCTCGTATTCTACTATGTTATTAGTGCAGGGAAATGATAATCGATATGATTTTGGTATGGAATCCCCTTGAGGAGTTATGAAGAGAATGCCAGCTCTTGCCCCATGCTGTGTGTATGAGCCATCAAAGTATAGCTGCCAAGGCTTTGCATGTGACACTGTCAAGATGGATTCATGTGGAAATTCTGAAGTTAGAGGAACATCATCTATCATGGGAGCATCTGCTAACTGATCTGCTATAGCTTGTCCTTTTATTTCTTTTCTATCCACATACTCGATGTCGAATTCACTCAGGAGCATCACCCATTTGGCTAGTTGACCAGTAAGTGTTGCTTTATTGAGAAGGTATTTCAAAGGATCGATCCTTGCAACCAACTTAGTTTTATGAGTTAGCATGTAATGTCATAATTTTTGCAAAGAAAAGACCACAGCGAGACATGCATGCTCAATTGGTGTGCAATTTAGCTCATATCCCACCAATGTGCGACTGATGTAGTAGACTACCTTTTCTTTGCCCTCAACAACCCGTTGTGCTAAGAGTGCCCCCAGTGTTGTTGAAGTAGCTGATATGTATAGTAGTAGAGGTTGATCTGGAACTGGTGGCATCAAATCTTGTGGATTTAGAAGATAATCTTTGAGTATCTGGAAAGCTTGTTGGTAGTTATCATCCCATTTGAATTTGATGTTTTTATGTAGCAAGTGCTGAAAAGGATTACATTTATCTGCAATTTGTGCTATGTATCTTCGTATGGACTGGAGTCTCCCTTGCAAAGATCGAAGTTGACTAATATTTCTTGGTGGTTGCATCTCTAGGATGGCCTTAACTTTTGCTGGATCGACTTCGATTCCTCTTTTTGAGACAATGAATCCCAGGAGCTTCCCGGAGGTTACTCCAAAGACACATTTCTTGGGGTTTAATCTTACTTTATATTTTTCCAATTGATAAAAAATGACTGAAAGTATGTCGAAATGTGTATCTCTGTCTATTGATTTGCCCAATAGGTCATCAACATAATCTTCCATAGTAACGTGCATGAGATCATGAAAGATAGTAGTCATGGCTCTTTGATATGTAGTGCCTGCATTTTTTAGCCCAAAGGGCATGACATTCTAGCAGAAAGTTTCCCAAGGACAAGTGAATGTTGTTTTGTGTTGATCCTTGGATGCAATTTTTATTTGATTATAACCAGATAATCCATCCATCAAAGATAACATCGCATGACCTGCTGTGAGATCTACAATCAAGTCAATATTTGGTAATGGAAAATCATCCTTTGGACAAGCTTTGTTGATGTCTCTAAAGTCTATACATATTATGATGCCATGATTTGGTTTACTAACAGGAACTAAGTTGGAGATCCATTCAGGATAATCAATTGGGCGTATGAATCTGACATCCAATAATTTTTCAAGCTCTGCTTTGACTAATAATTCCACTTGTGGATGCATCTTTCTTAATTTCTATTTTATTGGTTTTGTCCCCGGTTTAACTGTCAAATGATGTATTACCAAATCTGGATCCAATCTAGACATATCAGCGTATGACCATGCAAAATTGATTTTTTGCTCTATGAAGGAACGTATGAAATTTGATCTTTCTGTCTCTGTCAGAGATTGAGACAGGAATATGTTATGTGGACTTTCTTCTATACCAAATTTTGTTTTGATGGTCTCCTCTACCAACATAGATGATTTTTCCTTGTATGATGTTAGGAGAATGTTGAGTCTTCCATCCTCAGGTGCCTCAAAGAGGTTTTCGCCCTTAGATTCGTCTTTTCTTTTTAGTTTTTTGGGGTCAAACAGCGCCACAATGTGGTTTTCACCATAAGACCCTTGATTTGTTTTTATTTTAATATTTTTGCGACTGGAAGGCCCGACACCCTCACCAAAATATGCCACGTTGTTGAGTTCTATAGTGTATCCTACTTTATGGTCCCCAAGGGGAAGATCATCTCGTATGCCTAGATAGTCAATAAAGGCTTCATCATTTTGGAATGTGTCAAACTATGCACGTCATTCATGGCCCCAGTCAATAAGTTGGTGGTGAACAAGGGGAAGGCCTTTGATGTCTTCAAAGTTAGCGGGGCTAAGGGTTAAGATGCAGTTATACTTAGGTATGTCGAGGTAGTTATTGAGGTCATCATTGGCACTCTCCTCATCTATCTCGATCGTGAATGAATCCAAATTGTCATTACTAATAGTGCATTCCAGGACAAGTATCCTCATTCTATATGATTTTGACCTAAAACCTAGAGGTAAGGACTATGTGGGATCCTCAGGGGTTGTTTCTTGACCAACTTTGAATTTTCTATAAAATTCCTCTTCTTTTGTGGGTTCACCTAGTTCTCTAAATGTCTCGGTGAGTTCATAGTCACTGGAGGATTTGTCTGAATCCCATTCCCATTCATTGGAGTCTGTGGAATAGTGATTCTTTTGTTGAATTTTGGTAGCTTTGATTTGTAATGCTTCTCCTATCTTTTGAGTGTTTACCTTGGAAGTCATGAAACCAAGTCCTTTTGAGCATTCCTTTTTGAATGTCAATTCAGGTTGCAAAGGTTCAATGATGCCTTCCTTTCTCAAGCCAAGAGGACTTTTTCCATCATACCCAAATTTTTGTAGGATCTTGAACCCTTTGCCATATTTCTCACATGGTATGCTGATGTGATCTTGTGTATCATTTTCAGGGTCTTTGTAAAGAATTTTGTATAAGTCTTCTTCTTCCATTTCACCCCACTTTTGGAAGATTGTAGGATCCCATTTGAGTGTAATGATAGAGACCCGCTTAGTAGGATGTGGTCGTCCATATTCTTTTGGTGAACTCATAACTTGTTGTAAACACATGGTTTGATTCAAAGTGTATTCACCCATGCCCTTATCTTGATATTTCTCTTTAATCTCACCTTGTTTTCATGTTGAAGGTTTTAATGATTCAGGATCAATGTATGCAGAAGAAGGGACAACTTCCCTATTACTTGGAATGATTGTCTTAGTTTTTGGTCTCAAGTTATTGCAATATATGAATGAATTAGGATCACCATTAACTGTTATTTCAACTCCATTGTGAGGAAACTTAATGCATTGGTGATATGTAGATGGGACTACCCTCATTTCATGAATCCAAGGACGTCCTAGTAATATATTGTATGTGAGATCTAGGTCTAGGACTTGACAAACCACATCCTTTATAATTGGCCCAACTCTGAGAGGCAAGGTGACTGTTCCTTTGGATGAACGCTCTTCATCATCATATTCCTTGATGGTAATTTTGTTTGTAGAATTCATAACTTTATTTGAATATCCCAATTGTTTAATAGTGCTCAATGTGCAAATGTTTAGACCTGCTCCTCCATCTATCGGGACTCATTTTATTTGATGTTTGTGTAGGAAGGCTTCAATATGTAATGGTGCATTATGTGGCTAACTTACAGAGGCGTCATCGACTTTTGTGAATGTAAGGGAGTGTGGAATGGAAAGATATCCCACCATGGCTTGAAACTGGTCCACATTCAGATTAGTAGGGACATTAGTGTCTCTCAAGATTTTGTCAAGAATAGCTTTATGTGTGGGGGATATGCGTAAGAGCTCAAGGATTGAGATAAGCACGGGTGTCTTCCCCAACTATTCTACAAGGTCATACTCAGGCTTGGTTGATGAGGAAGTAGTGTTTTTAGCTGGAGCACCTTGCAAGGTGAATTTACCTCAACGAGTTGTGACATTACATTCAGAGGTAGGTTCAGAAGAAGATCCAATACCTTTTAGGACAATCTTGGGTCTTTGGGTAGAATTCTCAGGCGTTTTGTCCTTGATGATAATGGTAGAGACATAATTGTCCATCGAAATGTGATTGATAGTTGAATCATAGTTATAGGATGCTCTATTATAGTTGGTTTGGTCATCTGTGGCTTTAACTTTCCCTTGTCATGCTTTGGGAATGGCTCCTTAAACATCTCACGTTCTTGATTGGATGAGTGTCCTTCAATTTCGATGTCACCTCTATCAATAAGATCTTGTATGATGTTCTTCAATCGATGGCAATTTCTTGTTTTATGTCCTTTGCTCTTATGAAATTCACAATACTCATCATCATTCCACCAATTTGGTTTGACCTTTGGCTCATATGGAGGCAAATCTGGAATTTTTATTATCTTGTTTGCCACTAGCTTCTTGAATACTGACTCAAGTGGTTCTCCAAATGGAGTGTACTTCCTTCATGACTTTGAAGTTGTTTGAGTATTCACTTGATTTCTTGTAGAGCTTGATCTAGAAAAAATGATTTTGGGTCATACTGTATTGGCATCCACAACACCATCATTGACTGTGTTCTTGTTTTTATTCTAAAATCTTGGCTTATCTTTTCCTTTAAAGTCATCTTTGTTTTCCTTGAATATCTTAATGACTCCTTGTTCAATTAGGACCTTCTCTATTGCTAAGCCTTTTTCAAAAATGTCCTTGAAGGTGGACAAACAAGCTTTTCTCAATTCATAACCAATGTCTTTGTTAACATTCTGAGTGAAAATCTCTACCATTTGTTTTTGTGGAATTTCACAAGAGCGTTTGCTGGCTAGATTTCTCCATCTTTGTAAAAATGATGAAAAAGATTCTCCATCCTTTTGTTTGGTGTTGCACAAAGTGGTGACTGATATGTCTATCTCTATGTTGTATGAGAAATGTTGGATAAATGCCTCTGCTAAGTCACCCCATGAATTAATTCCAAGTGGGAGTTGGGAGAACCATTCCATAGCTTGATCACCTAAGCTTTATGGGAATAATCTCATCAAATATGTCTCTTCTGTTGCTATCTCAATGCAGGCTATGAAAAATTGTCTTATATGTGCCTTAGGATCCCCTTTTCCTCTGTACTTATCAAACTTAGGTGTCACAAAGTGTGTAGGAAATGGAGGCATTGGAATGCTTTTGTCAAATTGATAAGGACATATGTCTTTCATTGTGTAAGCTGGATTTGGTGTATTTATGTCCATTTTCTTTTGTAAGTCCTTTATTTGTTGTTCCAAATTGTTCTTAGGTGGAGACCAACTTCTTGGACCATACCCCATGCCTGAACCACCGGGTGGAGGAGGAGCATATTGCATATATGGATGGTATTGATCATACACATGTTCATATGGAGGAGGTCTATAATGATGCTGCATATATGGACCACTTGGTATAGAGTCATGGTGAGGAATGGAATATCTTCTTTGTCCATGTATACCATACTCTAGAGGAATGTCATGAGTTTGTTCTAGTGTGTTGCCCCCAAATTTGACACGGGGTTTCCTTGTGTCCAAATTTTGAACATGCCTTTGAATATCTAATTGCTTTGGTGGTTGATCCTTAACATTGGCATGTGATTGAGTATATTTTTGTGCATAAGACTTCCATAATGGTCTGCAAAGGTGAGTATCATATGCTTGACCATGTGTGTATGGGACCTCAGGTTTTTGAAACAAAGATAATGGTGATTCAGGCATAAGATGTGGTCCTATATTGCCTCCACTATTAGGCCTCCTTTGATCCATGTTGAGGTGAGGTTTTTGCAAAGGTCGATTTTCCACTATTTGAGACATGTCAAAATCATGAGGGATCTTGGCACCACTTTGTGCCATCAATTGTAAGAAGTATTGTCTATCTTTCCTCATTATTTCCTCAACCAATCGATTGAATCGGGGATCCATAATGGAGTCTTCCACTTCTGCTGAATGTACTAAAATGTTGTCTGTATTGTCATTGTGTGTATCATTGTTGTTTATAGTGTCCATGTTCTCAACATTTGGAATCTTTCTATAGGCATCCATGTCAAGTAATGTGGTATGATCAGAATTGAAAAAGACATCATTATAATACTCATAGGAACTCATTTTTGTGGACTTGTGAACCTCTTTATCTTCTCTCCTAGATTTTTGGGAACGGATTTCAACCATGAACTAGGTCTTGACCAAGGTGTTTGAGACTAGATGAAAATGGAAAAAGTATAGAAGACCAAGAGTTTGGATGGAATGTAAATGAATCTGAGGTGTACTTGCAATGTCCAAAGTGTAAGACAGAGTATGTATGTAGTAGAGTAGGTGTGACTTCCAAAGAGATGATAGTTTCTCTTGATGAGGTAAGTTGACCTTGACTCTAAGTAAGACCAAATGAGACCCAAAGGTGATAGACCTTGATGAGGGACCACTTAGAAAAATGTTGTTGTATGTAGTGTGTTGACAAAGTATGATGAGGACAAGCAAGTGACCTTTTGACTCAAGTTTAGACAAATGTGAATGTAATGTAGGGTGTAAAGAAATGATAGACTTTGTGAGACCCAAAGATAGGTTGAATTCTAGATGAAAAACCAGAGAGATACCTAGGAAGCTCAATAATTCTGAAACTGGTTGTTCTTGTTTGTTGAACTGTAAAAGTTTTTCAATTCTGAACGCAAACATGCCTGTATACTTCACAAATGTGCTTATATGACACAGACGCTATTCTGTTAGACACATACGTGTTTCTGATATTTTGTAAATGCAATGTTGCTCAAAAGACACAGACATGTTTCTGCCCTTCACAGACGCATTTAGATGACACATACGTGGTTTTGTCAGAGACAGACTCATTTCTGAAAACTTTGTGCAATTTTTCCAATCTGTGAAGTGACTTGTTGTGACCAAATCTGAATTTTTGATTGTTTTTCGTGATAAGAGGACACAATGTTGATGAGGACTCAATGTTTGCAAGTGTTTAGACTCAAAATGACTCAAAGAAAAGTGTGTTGTTTGATGTAAAATTGTTTTGCATACACTTGAAGACACAAAAGACACAATGTTTTTATGTTTGGTCTAGAATGTTTGATTGTTCAAAATAAGACAAGCACAATTCTTATGGTTGGCCAGGACAATAGTTGTTGATTCTCACATGAGGCTACACTATTTAGAGCGGATACTTAGATGCTTGACCCTATTGGATCCACCCTCGGCACTCACTTCTCGAGGCAGCCAAGCATCAGTCCCCACGAAAACTCCTCATGGAAAACTTTGTATCTCTACTAAGAACCATATGTGTGTGGGCCGCTCCAGAGGTCCAACCTCCTGTCCCAACAACTAGAAGGATTTTGGCTTCTAAAACAAAAAGGTGCTAGTAAGGGCATCTGCTCGTGTGGCCATACATGCAGCACTTTTAGCTCTGTAAATACAAAAGGCTCCCAGCCGGTAGGGGTTACACCATACAAATGATCAAATAAATTTGATCAAATGAGTTTATGGGGAGACATAGTGTCGTTATGAACTAATCAGCACACATTATCCATAGTTTTCACCATGAATACAATTGTTTATAGTGGTTCGGAAGAGGTGGGTTTTCCTTGCTACCACTTGGGTCGTTCTCTCCTCACTAGTAGTCCTAATGACCACATGGGGAGATAGGCCCTCTAAAGATGAAACAAAAAGGGCCTATTTCCCAAGACACAAAAGACACTAGTTCAATTTTAGTGCACCAATTGAAGTGCTTGCTAATCTATGAAAACAAGGCAGACAATGAAAGATCAAAAACCCTTGCCAAGGTCTTGCAACAAAGATTTGTTAGTAGTTTGGATTGTTTCAAATGATCACCCCTTCTTGCAAGCACACAAGTTAGGTAAATTTTTAGATCCAAAAGACTATGAAATAGGGGCCTTCAACAAAATGATTTTGCTTTCAAAACAAGCTACACCAATTTCATGAGATCTGAAGATGTTAGCTTAATATAAACCAGATCTGAAATCCGAATGTCAAAAAATTGAATCAAAGAAGTCAAAATGCAACAACTGAACACAGACATGGTTCTAAGTAACACAAACACTATATAAATGCACAAACGCGACTGAATCTGTCACAGACATAGTTCCTGAACACAAAGGCGTCTGGTGACCTCACAAACGCGAATAGGGAACATAGATGCATTCCCCAGAATCTGCAAAGGAAAAATAAAATATTGTCAAAGGCGCAGACGTGATTCCAGATGTCACAGACGCGACAAAAAATCAAAAATGCGATCCGAATGTACGCAGATGTGAAAATATCAAAATGTTGTTAGAAATGTTAGATCTGCAACTTAAAAACACAAAATCTGCAACAAAAGATGTTAAATGCAAAAGGGACAAGAGTCCCACCGGGTGTGCCAAAATGTATTCGGTGAAAATGGATAACAACAATATTGAAAGACTAAATAGATTCAACCACAAAACCCTAGCCTAACAACAACAAAGATCCACCATAACATATGAAGATTACCTAAGACAATGCGAATCAAAAGAAATCACAAAGATTATACCATCACATGTCCAATAGGGTTTGAATCTCCATTATTCCTATCTCCATTGATCTTGCTTCATATATTTGCTCTTAGATTTTATGTGTGCACAAGAGCTCAACAAAAAATAGAAATGTGGTTGCAAGTAGGCTTGATCACATATGAAAGTTCAAAAGCCTAGTTGGGAAGTCAACTGATCAGGGTTGATAATGAAGAAAGCATTTCCTTATATAGAAGACACTATATGAAATGGAGGGATAAGATTGAGAGGTGTAAAAGATAAATGGTCGGCTATGATTAGAGGGTAGGTAGAGGAAATAATAAAATAATGAGAGGGTAGTTAGTGTAGGAATTAAGAGATGAATGACATGTGTCATGGGTAGAAAAGGCTAATGAATTAATTAAATAAATAAAGACTTATTTAATTAATAGAGGAAGTGGGATCGATTAAATAAATAAGATATTTATTTAATTTAGGAAAAGGGGAATTTAAATAAATAAATGTATTTATTTAAATGAGAAATAAGGCTAGAAGAGGATAAATGAATTAATTAAATAAATAAAGATTTATTTAATTAATAAAAGAATTAGGCTAAAGTAATTAAATAAATAAAGATATTTATTTAATTAGACTGGACAATTTTAGGTGTCTACAAATTAAATATCTAATATTTAATAGTTATTCTCCTATCCTATAGTCTCAAATATTAAATAAATTCTTAAATTATTTAACCTTTCTTATCCAACTCAGCCTCCATCTCCACTTCATCTTCCCCTTCGCCAACTCATCCATTATGTGGCTAAGGAAATTAATATTTCTTAAACATTAATTCATCATTTATTTTCAACTTCCAAAATTCAATGAATATTGTGTACGTACATATATTTCATAACCATTTCCTATATTCTATCCAACACCCTCTACATCTTAGGAAGGACTTGAGTCCAGTTGTCCTCTCATGCCTAAATTTCCTTCAACCATCCCTAGATTCTCTCAATCAGAAACCCAGTCAAGGTGAGATGAGTGACACTTGTCTTCTCCTTCCCCCTTTCTCTCAACCTTCACCTTTTCTCATAGCCATCCAAATCTACAGATCTGATCAGGACCATTGATCTGAGCCACCTCATCTAATCCTCTCAAAATCTATAAAATCAAGAGCTTCAGTTGAGAGAGAGTTAGTCTTAAAATTAGTCTTCAAATTGCTCATATGCATCCGTGAGTTTTTGAAGCAAGTAGCAAATAGCAAATAGCAATAGCAATTAACATATAGCATTTTAGCATAATCATGTAGCATTTGCATATCATAGCATCAATTAACTACAAGTTACCAGTCCATTCTTCATATGTCATCTTGAAAGCCATCAGTGCATTCTTTGAGAGCACATCATCTGCAACCATGAACAGTGGAGTTAGGACACAATGAGACATAAATCATGAAGGTAAAATAATGTTTTATTTTAATATGTATTTCATGTAGTTTTATTGGTTGAATTTGGATTTCATGTATGCATTTCCATTTGTATTTTGTGAAACTAACTTATTACAGGTAATATTCTAAGGATGAAATTCAAGCTCACACATTTTGGCACCCATCGTGGGGCTCATAAACCTCGCATATAATTTTAAAAATCTCACAAATAGTTAAATTAACACAATTGTAATGCAGATTCACACATGTGTGAATTCTGACAGTGTTTTTGTTTTGCATGTTAGCGCATTTGCCTTCTAGGTTAGCGCATTTGTAGCATAGGTTAGCACATGAGCATTCTAGGTTAGCGCTTTTGTCTTAAAATCTGTGCATTTGCATTATAGGGTCATGCATTTGTGCCCTAGGTTAGCGCATATGTCAAAGAAATTGCGCTTTTGTATCCACAAAGCAGCATTTTTGTAGTCTAGGTTAGCGCTTTTGATCTACAAGTTAGTGCTTTTGAGTAAAAAGATAGTGCATATGTTAGGTTGGCGCTTTTGTTTATAAAATTGACAAAATTTTCTTGCAAGTCCGAATGTCCAAGAAATCAGATTTTTCAGATTACTAACATGCATGTGCAGGATGACATTTAAGACAAAATTTATTCATTTCATCATCTAGTTAATTAAAAGTCTTCATTTGGGAAGTAATATATCATATCTTGTTCATCTAGTTTAACTAAGAGGATGAATTGACAGCATACAACTTGCATTTTAGTATTTTCTCCAAAATAGTTGCACATAGACTTTTAAAAAGGCTAAAATGAACACCATGCTTGTTGGAGCAACTTCTCCAAATAGGACTTAGCCAAACAAATTTCGTTAAAAAGGTTAAAAAAAAAACACTTGTATTTCATGTCTCGAAAGTGGTAGGTATATGCTCTCCCCTTAAATGGGTGATCAAAAAGCCAAACCCACTCTTTTACACTTTCTTTACTTTCAAGCAATTAAATCCTTTAGAGGGCCTACCTTTCTTAGCTGCCTTAAGGGGGATAGTGAGAGGGGAACGACCTAAAGTGGAAACGAGCTAATACCAAGTCCTTCCAATCCACTATAAATAAATCATGTTTGTGACAAAAGTCCCAAACAACATGTGCTGATAAGTTCATACTGACACTATGTTTCCCCATAAACCCTATGGAGAGTAACCTCTATAGGCTGGGAACCTTCTGTATTTACAGAGCTGAAAGTGTTGCATGTATGACCACATGACTGTAAGCCTTTACTAAAAACCACTTGTACTAGTTGTCAAAATCCTTCTAGTTGTTGGCACAGGACGTTGGACCTCTGAAACAACTCACATACATACGGTTCTTAGTAGAGATATAAAGTTTGCCATGGGGAGTTTTCATGGAAACTGGTGCTTGGCTGCCCTAAAGAAGTGAGTGTCGAGGGTGGAGCTAGTGGGGTCAAGGATCTAAATATCTTCTTTGAATAGCGTAGCCTCGGGGGAAACCCCACATGAGATTTGCCAACTATTCTCTTAGTCTGCCATAGGGATTTGTACTTGCTTGTGCATTTTGTTTATTAAACATTGTGTCTTATATGTCTGTAACATGTTCCAAATGGTCAAAAATTGAAGAAAATTATCATCTACAAGTGAGCAAAAATCCAACAAATTACTGGAAAAGTTTGATCAAAAAGAGTAATACAAAAAACTTTTCAACACTTGAAACACCAAATCAAAATCGAAGTGTCAAAACATCAATATCAAAATAATTCTTGAAGTAAGATTGTCTCTATACCATCACATATTGTCAAAAACTAGCTCAAACAACTAGGTCACTAATCCTACAGGTTATTCTCAAAAGGTTCTATAAACATCAACATTTAACAAGCTATCAATTCAACCATCTTAAGTGCAAAAAAATAAACATATTTGTCAAGTTTCTCATCAGGATAATCAAATCCTCTATCATGAAGCTTGATCAAATCTATACTAGGTTCCTAATCTTGGATATATCTTTCCTATTTTGAACCTAGGTTATATCAAAACCAAAATTGCACCGAAATTGGAATCAGAGAAACTTGTGAATTGCCAAATGCTTATATGAATTTTAAGTATCACTCTAAGAAAAGAAAACCTAGTTATAAAGCTACTCAGAAAAGGATAAGATTCTTGTATATCAATCACAAGATCTTATTGAAACATAGGACATTCCTACACCATTTTCATCACTACTTATGTGGCTATGGTACAAAATTTGATGGTGAAACTCTACAAAGACATGCCTTTCAACAAAGAGATGCTTTATCCCAATGAACAAACAATAGTGGTAAGATCAACAAAGCATATCTTCCTAAACCAATAATCACCTTATTGACTTTGTCCTTTGGAAATTTCAACAAATTTGAAATAATCACATGCCAGTTTGGACTAGAGCACAACATGAACAACTTAGAAAACAACAAATGGAGGAAGAAGATATTCCCATATTCCACACTCTTGGATATACCGTTGTTGATGAAGAAGCAGTCAATAGCACCATTAGAGACCTTGACTGATGTTGGCAAAATCTGGAGCTAAACTACCACAAGACTTTAACATAGAAAGCTTGAAACAAGATGTGGAGGCAAGTAACACCCAAAACACAAATGAGCCAAATAACAAGATGTGAAAAAAGAAAGCAATGAAGAAACAAGGAAGAGGGATGACAAAAGAAAAGAGCGTAGTGATAAGAGAGCTCACGAAGAAACAAGGAGAAACTATGTGGATAATCCATTATCAAGCCTTGCTCAACAAATACAAACTCTACAACAACAGATAGAAGACATGAAAAATGGGACAAGCTCCAAGAAATATTCATTAGAAGATATATGCCCATATCCTTTTGATAAAAATCTGAATATGATACCATTTCCGCAACATTGCGAGATTCCTAAATATGACAAATACGATGGAAAATCTGATCCTCAAGATCACATTAGGGAGTTTTGTACTATGATCATGGAATTCCTCATGATGAAACTTACCTTATGCGTCTTTTTCCTAGGAGTTTAAATGGACAATCAATGGAGTGGTTTTCAATATTACCATCCAGAATCAAATCCTTTGAAGAACTTGTGAATAGGTTTGTTTCACAATACTCCTACAATATAAGGAATGAAATAACAATGTTGGATCTTTGCAATGTTAAACAAAAGAATGGTGAATCCTTTATGATTTTCTTACAACGATGGAAACGCGTGTTTAACAGGTATCCCCGAGATATACCTGATCAAGAAAAAATGGACATATTCATTGATAATCTTATCAGTGAAATGAGTTATCAACTAAGGATGCAATGTCCTCCCTCTTTTTCCAAAATGATCAAGAATGGTCTGAAAATTGAGAACGCAATGGTAAAGAAAGGAGAACTAAAACTTTACAATAATTCATACAACAACAACAACAACAACAATGACAAACCCAAGTTCGGAATGTCAGCAATGAAGGGAATGACGATAATAGTACTATAAAACAACAACCAATTTTCAATCTATCAAGTCAAATCCCAAGCAATAAAAATCTAGAAAACAATAAAGCCAAGTCCTTTTTCTCCAATCCACGGAGGAAATTCACAAACATTGGAGAATCTTTGGAATCAGCTCTAAAAACTTTGCTTGCTAACAAATTGATTATTTTGCTAGAAGCAAGAAGTTATGAACCACCAGTCAAGCCCAATTGGTGGAATGACAATCATTTTTGCAATTACCATCGAAATAAAGTACACCTAACAAATGATTGTCAGAGATTGAAATACCTTATCCAAGATCTAATCGGTAATGGAACCATTACAGTGGATAGCCATAAGACAAACGAATCACACTTGGCTTTCAAAACTCCACTTTCGAATTATCACAAAGGTGAATCATCCAAATTAAAAGATGACAAAGGAAAAACCAAGGTGAATTACACTTATACATACGATGATGTGGTAAATGTGATCATTGTTAACAAAAATTCATCTTCAGATCCAATAAATGTTATCACAAGAAGCAAAGAAAAGGTTACCTTTCCAAGTATAGCAAAAGAACCAACACCTAATCCACAACAATATAATTTAGTGGAGCAATTACAACGAATACCCACTCAAATATCAATTTAGGAACTTCTCAAGGTTTCACCTATGCATAAAGAAATTTTGGAGAAAGCTTTAGTGGAAACAACAGTTTCAAAAGATTTGGATGTAGATCAGTTCCAAAACATGGTAGGACACCTTATAGATCCTCATTGCTTATCATTTTCTGAAAATGATGACGCATCCTTACAACATCCTCACAATGCTCCTTTACATGTTGAAGTCTCCACAAATAAAACTCGTGTCAAACGTGTGCTCATAGATGGAGGAGTTGGCTTAAACATTTGTGCATTAAGTTTGATATAAGCTTTGGGATACTCAGAGAATGCAGTAGAACCGAAAAGGAAAATAACCATCAAGGCTTATGATGAAGCAGAACGTTCTTCTAAAGGAACTGTTGTGCTACCAATAAGGATAGGACCTATGGAAAAGGATACATTGTATCAGGTTTTAGATTTGAACCTCTCTTACAACATTCTTCTAGGAAGGCCATGGATCCACAAGATGCAAGCAGTTCCTTCTACATATCATCAATGTGTGAAATTTCCTCATGAAGGAAAATAAATCATTATAATTGCAGATTCTAGTCAATATTGAAATAATTTGAAACCAACACAAGATACAAGAGTTCCACATAACAAAGAATCAATATATCCTACCAAAAAAATTCAAGCAAAGTTTTGGGAAACTTTTGAAGAAAAGCTCAAGTTCAATGATGAAGGAATGGCAAAGTATTCTTTGCAAAATTTTCTACTTTCCCCTAAGTCATATGGAAAGCCTACAGATATTCAATCAAAGACATCAGAAAGATCAAAACATATGTTAAAGGAACATTTGTTAGTGCTAGAACTCTTGAAGAAGAAAATGAAGACAAAGACATTCTTGGTTGGTTGTACAAGGATGAAAATAAAACTATAGCAACAACAACAGAAGTTAATGTTCCCATAAAACAATATGGAAAAGGATATGAAATCATGCAAAAGATGGGATATGAAGGAAAAGGACCAATTGGTAAGCAACATCAAGGTATTTTAGAACCTATTTGTCCGTACTCACAATCCACAGAAGAAAAATCTGGGCTTGGATAACTGAAGTCTAATCAAAAGCAACATAATCATCAACAACAAAAATGGAGAAAGAAATCAGTTTCTAAAGAAGAAAATTGGCAAGAAAAGCTACATCAAGCGACCGAAATAGTAACGAATAAACAAAAGAAGAAAGAAGAACATGAAAAGAAAGAGGAGGACATCATCATCCAAGGTGAAGAAAAATCTTGTCAACAAGTTCTGAAAATACAAACAAAGATAAAATCTGAACAAGATATTCTAGAAGCAGTAAAAATAGAGATGATAGAAATCAGAGGACTTTTTGCACCATACGACATTCCAGTATGGTATAGTGGAGTAATCTTAGATCAGGATTCAGAGATAGATTCCAATGAATATGAATGGAGTCTAGATGCCTTATCCACTACATCAAGTAAAGAACACAATGAAGATCAAGCGGCTATCACGAAAGAAGACTTGTCTATTTCAGAACAAAATATGAAGTTAGAAAGAAGACAAGAGAAACTCTGAATTTAGAGAAAAGAGGCGTATGCAAAAAGAAAAGGGAATGACAAAGACAGAGAAGCAATGCCACAAGAAGCGCAAACATGGATCAGATATGGAAGAACCATAGAAGAACTAAGAGATAGTCAAGTTGGACTAACTATTAGTCCAGAAGAAGTTGAGTTTGAAAGGAGACAAAATCTATTAAAAGAATCCACTTTACCATATGGACAAATATGTCAACCTCTAAATGCAAATGAGGTCAATCAAGAAGGGATTTGCAGTATCAAAGATGTGCGTGCAAATATAATCCATTTGTTTAAGGGACAAACGTCAATTGAAGAACCACTTGAGTGTGAACTACAAAATGCTAATACAAATTTTGTTAAGACTAATTCAGAAATGCTTGAGAAAGACAATTCTCAAATATATTTAATCTATGACAATACCTATTCTACGCTAAGTTATGATCATTATGTCATGAACATTGAAACACCTAATGATGACAGTGATTATGATTTACCCCTTCTGCATCCCGAACTGAATGTCTTTTCCAATGATCATGACTTAGCCATGTACCTTAACATCGTTGAACCCATCCATCCTAAGATATCTTCCATTGCAGAAACAAGTGATGTTTCTCGTAGTCAGGAAAATGCCAAACTTTCCAGTCATAAAAGTGAAATAAAACAAGGAAAGAGACCTGCTATTGAAAACCATTTCATGGCAACATTAGATCAATCAAAAGAGAAAAGAAAGGACGTATCTGATGGTGAAAACCTCCTTGAGGTGCCAGAAGATGGAAAGTTTGACATTTTTCCTGCATATTTTCAAGAGAGATCTGCTATCCTGATAGAACCAACAGAAGCATTAAACATTGATACATCAAAAGATCCTAAAATACTTCATTTTGCTGCCTCATTATCAGAAAGAGAGAAGAAAGAATACATGGAATTCTTTAAGCAAAGACAAATAAATTTTGCTTGGTCTTATGCAGATATGACAGGACTTAACCCAGATCTTATCATGCATCATATTAATGTGGATTTAAAAGAAAAACCTGTTAAGCATGAGCTAAGAAAGATGCATCCGAATATTGCTCTCCTTGTCAAAACCGATCTCAACAAACTATTAGAAGTGGGTTTCATAAGACCAGTTGCTTATCCAGAATGGGTCTCAAGTATTGTACCAGTATCAAAGCCAAATAAGAGCACACGAGTCTGTATAGATTTTAGAGATTTGAATAAAGCATGTCCAAAAGATGATTTCCCACTACCAAACATCGATATCATAGTAGACTTATTAGCAAGACACAAGATGTTTTCATTAATGGATGGCTTCTCAGGATATAATCAAATAAGAATCGCACCTAAAGATCAAGAGAAAACAACGTTCACCTATGTGTGGGGAATGTATTGCTAGAATGTTATGCCATTTGGGCTTAAGAATGCATGAGCAACTTATCAAAGGGCTATGACAACAATTTTCCATGATATGATGCATACATTTATGGAAGATTATGACAATGACATGCAAAATCTCACACAAGAAAAGAACATTTGAACATTTAAAGAAAGAGTTTTGAAAGGCTGGAAAGATATCAATTGAGATTAAATCCAAAGAAATGTGCATTTGGGGTAACCTCTAGAAAGCTCCTTGGGTACATTATATCAGCTCGTGGCATTGAAGTAGATCCTGGAAAAGTTAAAGCTATCATGGAGATGGAGTCACCTAAGAACATAAGTCAATTGTGATCTTTACAAGGAAGGTTGCAATCAATCTGGAGATTTGTTTCTCAATTGGCCGATAAATGTCTTCCATTTACCCATCTTCTACATAAAAATGTTCCATTCAAATGGGATTTAAAATTTGAAGAATCTTTCTTGCAAATAAAAGAATATCTTATGAGTCCTCCAGTACTGATATCACCAACCAAAGGGAAACCATTATTACTCTATGTCTCAGCAACAAGTGTATCATTAGGCGCTCTCCTAGCTCAACATGATGATGAAGGAAAAGAAAGAACAATTTATTATATCAGCAGAACACTTGTTGGCTATGAGTTAAATTATTCCTCAATTGAAAAGATATGTCTAGCAGTTATATTTGCCACTCAGAAGCTACGACATTATATGTTGATTCATTCTGTGAAACTAATAGCAAAGATAGATCCTCTCAAATATTTGTTGAGCAAGTCAACATTTATAGGGAGACTAGCCAAGTGGGCTATGATACTGAGTGATTTTGACATAGAATATGTTGACTGGAAAGCTATCAAGGGACAAGTCATCATAGATCAATTGGTTGATGCACCTTTACAAAATAACATGCCTTTGCATATCGAATTTCCTGATGTAGATATCTTGACAATAAGTACAAACTTTTGGTAATTGTACTTTGATGGTTCTTATACTCAATATGGATCAGGTGTAGGAATCTTTTTCATCACACCTCAAGGACACACAATTCTGAAATCATATAGACTGCGATTTCCATGCACCAATAATACTACAGAGTATGAAGCATTGGCTATAGAGCTCAAAATGGCCATTGAATGGAATGTCAAAGAACTACATGTCTATGGTGATTCACAACTTGTCATTAATCAAATAAATGATGAATATCAAACAAAGGATGATAAGGTTATACCATACAAACAGCTAGTGGAGGAGTTTAAAGGACATTTTAAAGAAATCACATTCACCCAGATTCCCAGAAATGAGAATAAAGCCATAGATGCAATGGCTACAATAGAATCTCTCTTGCAAAATAAAGAGAATCAATTATGAATTTATCGTGGAAGATATCTTAACCCCTACCATCCCAATCCCAGCATACCTATTGAATTTGCTATATATCAAGAACCATTCAATCATTATACGGTCAAACCTACCAATATTTGAAAGATCATATCGTTCCTCTTGAATTATCTCATAATCAACGAAGAAACTTTATCCGTTAGTCCTCTCACTATGCTATTATTGCTGATATCCTATATAGGCATGGTTTAGATGGTACATTGTTGAGATGTCTTGAAAAAGATGAATCTGAGAGAGTTCTTAATGACATTCATGTGGGTATTTGCAGTACACACTCAAGTGGTTTAACATTGGCTAAGAAACTTATTCGTATGGGTTACTTTTGGCCTACTATGGAAAGAGATTCATTCACCTATGCTAGAAAATGTAAACAATGTCAGATCCATGGAAATCTAATTCATGCACCATCACAAGAGTTATATCCTATGACAGGATCATGGCCATTTTCACAATGGGGCCTTGATTTGGTAGGAAAGACCAATCCCTCATCTTCTAATGGACATAAGTTTATTCTGATTGCTACTGAATATTTTACTAAATGGATTGAAGTAGTGCCTTTAACAATAGTGACAGGAAAACAAATATCATCATTCATCTTGAATTATATAATCTGTCGCTATGGAGTTCCTATGACCATTATCACTGATAATGGAAGACCATTCAAAAATCAAGATGTAAAAGAGCTATGTGTCATGTCCAAAATTTAGGGCCAGAACTAGATAATTTTTTTTTAAAAATACTAACTAATTAACAATAAGTTTCTAACACAAAAACACACTAACCAGTTTTGGTCTTAACTATGTTTAGAGTTAACTCAACCTACTAACTTAAATAACGAAAAAAAATATAAGATTAAATATGTATTAAAATGAACTAGCTTATTGTCGCTCCATCTATTTAATTTATAAATAATATCAATTTCATAATATTTAGTTCATAAACATTCAAGCTATTTAAAATTAAAAATAAATATTAACTTTATTAATATTTTTTTTCATGAATACCCAAATCTATTTAAGTAAAAAAAATAAAATATTAATTTCATTAATATTTAGTTCATGAACTTCTCAATCTATTTAAATTTAAAATAACTACTGACTTCATTAATATTTAAACAAGTCAACTTATTTAAAATTAAAGTCAAATATTAATTCATTATTATTGGATTCATAACATTTCAATCTCTTGAAAATTAGAATTAAATAATTCAGCCATACATATATATAAATATAAATAATATTATATATATATATATATAATATTAATATATTTTAAACCTAAATGGGTTTACCCATACAAACCCTAACCCTTATTTTAATCTATAAAATAGTCCCTTATTTTTTTTTTATTTACTCTTTACTTAATTACCCTAGCCCTAACCGGGCTAGGGTTTCATCTTATCTTTTTTTGTGTTGCAGGGTTTTTGTGTGCGAGGTCGGCGGCAATTTTGACAGTGGGCGGCCGAATGTGGGAGAGGCGAAGGGAGGCGCCGCCAGTGGGATGACCCACTGTGGGGGTCGCGGCCCACACAGTGACCTTGGCCACTATGT
This sequence comes from Cryptomeria japonica, assembly GCF_030272615.1. NCBI lineage: Eukaryota > Viridiplantae > Streptophyta > Pinopsida > Cupressales > Cupressaceae > Cryptomeria > Cryptomeria japonica. The sequence continues at coordinate 150,856,408 of NC_081410.1, forward strand.
GTGTCGCGGCCTGCACGGTGGCTGCGGCCACTGGCACGGAGCGTGGCCCACACAGGGAGCCGCAAGCCCCTGTGGGTACCGCGACCCGCACAAAGGCTGCGACCTCTATGCTGGTCGTGGCCCGCACAGGGACTGTGTGCCCTGCATGGCCCTCACCTTTCCCTTTTGCTAAAAAAATAATTTTATTTTTGTTCTATTTAAACAAAATAAAATTTGTTAAATGTTTTTTTTTTTAATAAAAAATATAATTATATATATATATATATATAGCATTTTTATATACATGTAGACGTAAATTTCTTATTTGTATTTTGGTGACCATTATTCTGATTTTAGATAGAAAAATATAAATGGTTTAATACTTTCCTAGATCATTCACAGCAAGGGTATTTTTTTGTTTTTAAAACCAAAATGCTATATTGCTAAAACATAGATGAACTATATTAACCTTGAAATTATCGTCTACATATAGTAACTGACTGAATTAAATTAATTTTATACAGCAAATTTAACAAGTTAAAATTTTATATTTACTAGATGAAATATCTATTGAGATGCTAACTTTTTGAAATAGATGAAACAATAATTTCCAGAACTTTATTGTACTATATAGCTTTTACAGAAAACAGAAATATATAATTTATTTTCAATCTACAATATGCATGCAAATCTAATTTATGCCTTTCCTGTTTTATTTTATTTTAAATGCTTAAGAATGGAATAAATTTCTTGCAAATAAATTTATCATAAACACATCAGATATACGATTTTTTTTGACTTTGGGAATACTAATTTAGGAATACTTATTTCTTTTCTGCAATAAATAAATTTACTGATTCTGCAATTACTATAGCAACTAAATAGATAATATATTTATTTATTAAAATCTATCAACAACTACAACTCATATTTTATGCAATTAAAATGAAGACAAAATCGCAAATAAAAGGAAAACACAGAATTAAAGAAAAATGATTTTTATATTTCAGTGGGCTATTGCATGCAATTCAAAAGCATTTCTTTTCAAATAGAAAGAAGAGTATATCTAGCTTATTTCATTCCAAAAAGTATTCTGCAAAATTTACAAGATGTTTCTTTATCTAAATAACAAATAACTAAATCTCATGTCTTTATTTCTAATTTACAATTAGCCTCTCATTTCAACGAATGAGGGTATATTTCTCCTTTTAAAACTAATAATTACAACTGCAAATAAATTTCTGCAACAATAACTCTTGCAACCTTCCACTTGTCCTATTCTTTTCTCCCGACAATCCTGCATATTAAATCACAACTATGACCATGGAGTGCTCACCTCCCAGCCTAGGCTAACTGGTAGCCACCCCCGAGCTCGAAGAACCAAGCCCTAGACGGGAAACAAACATGCAAACACATAGAAGACAGAATGCACACAGATTTCAAACACACTCCCATCTTGGCTACACTACACCACACTTTGGTGATGACCTTTTTAAGGGTGGTAGTGGACCAATACCTTGAGGAGAACTACAAGTATGGAAAAACATGTAGCCACCTCATGGCACAACAAATACATCAAGAATTTTCAACTCCTTATTCCTTATGCCCCCCAAGGCATTCTAGCCTTATATCCCTCCTTATGACCCCCATTGCACAAATAGGCCATGTAGCAAGGGTCACACAAAAATCCCTTGTGATCGCTCTCATAACGAGAGTCTCTCACTCGAGGGTTGTCACTACTACCACCCACAAGATCCTCCTCTCCCAAGAGTAAGAGGTCTTGAAGACTCCCAAAAACACATACAAAACATAATACAAAATACCAAATGAAAATTCCAAAAAGGACATACAAGGAAACAGATTTCTTACACCAACATACTTTCAAACACATGCAAAAAGAAGTCATTTTAAGAAGAATGTAACCAACCTTAATCTGCCCAAAGGTAGGATAGTATTGTTGAGGAAGAGCTGCCCAATTCCACAGATCTTCTCCTTCTACCCTTAGCCAGATTTCCCTATTCCAAATCTATTCTATTCTTTTCAAAATTTCTCTTGTCTCCAAAAATGGAGAGTGGGTGATTACCCTCAAATTTTCAAATTCTTGCTTAAGAAGCTCATTGTGAGAGTTCTCACAAGTTTCTAAAAAACTAAAGAGGAAGGTAAGATAGAATAGGAAAGGGAACTCTCATTTGAAAAGGAAAGTTTACAACTAGGTTCAATCTTCTAATTTCAATTTTCGCACAACTCAGAAAAGTCAAATTTTAGGGTGTCTAAAAGGTCACTTAGGAGTAGAAACTTGTCTAAAATTACCCCTAACCCTTAGGTACACCTTATGGGCTTTAGGAAACCTTATTAAACTACCCCTAGGTGTTCATTTAACCCATTTTAAACCTCACTGAAGTTTATTTTCGCATCAAACCTATGTTGACCACCCCAAAGATTTTTTACCCAAGGTATTTATGACATCACGTTACATTAATTGAAAAAGCTATAGTTGAACACTTTCCCACCAAGAGACAAAAATAAAAAAATTAAACTTAAATCCACACATGTGTCAAGTGACACAAAGAAAACATTTTTACAACTTAAAACATGAAATCGTCTCTTGTGGATTTTACACAAACCAATTAAATATACTTAACACACATGCAGCATATACTGTTACGAATAAAATACAACACAAACAGGGTGTTGTCTCTCCAAATAGACAACCCCTGGCTTACGAACATACATAGGTCTAGGTTTGGTTCTCCGTAATATTTCCATGGTCACATGGATAACTTCCTACGCATCTCAATTTACACATTAGTACTTTCAAATATCCACATATAATATAATTCAAAGGAATAATAATACACATCATCACTTGCATACAATTTACATCTGAACAAATTATATACATCTTTTATCCAAGCAATTTCACATAAGCAATTCATCCCAATTCTCATAAACTTAAACATACATCGTAATTCTATTATCATAGTAAAGTCCTACAAATTCAATAACGACATTTATCACCGTAATTTCATCTTATCTAACAATCATGTAGTGTTCTATCTCATAAAGCATATAAATAAATCATCAATATATAGCAATGTTATCCAAATCCTGAAATCATATAAGTTCTAAATTCCAAAATGCATCAAAATAAAGTATCCATAATAGTCTCAATATAAAAATCACTGAAATGCCAGACTGAGTTGAGGTGAGGCCTCACACTATGTGAATAGTTTCATATCCAACATAGGTTCTCTACTCCATATTATCCATAGGGTAATGGTCAAGCAAAGGCATCAAACAAAACTATCTTGAAAATCTTGAAGAAAACAGTCAATGAAGCTGGAAAAGACTGGCACATTCAGCTAAATACTGCTCTTTGGGCATACTGAACTAGCGTCCGCACTCCAACAGGGGCAACTCCATATTGTTTGGTCTATGGATCAAAAGCTATATTACCTATAGAAGTAGAGATACCTTCTCTACAAGTATCCTTGCACGGTCTTATACCAGAAGAAGAAGAACGAGTCTCTCGACTCCAAGAACTAAACTGATTCAGGAACGTCGCCAAAATGCAACAGAACATTTGAAAGTATACCAACAAAGAATGGAAAGAAGCTATAACCATAGAGTCAAGACACGTATTTTCCAGATTGGAGATATAGCTCTAAGGGAGAATCCAAAAAATCAGCAAGACCGAGAAAAGAAGGGAAAATTTGAACCAAATTGGCTAAGACCTTTTGTCATAGTAGCAACATATGGATCCGGAGCACACAAGTTATCTACCTCTGAAGATGATTGGTTTGATGAACCTATCAATTTTATCCATCTCAAAAAATTCTATGCTTGAGATATACAGTCCTGATAAAATCAATAAAAAGCATATAAAATCCAAAAAAAATGCAATAAATTTAGATGGTGAAAACCTGGTAAATAGGCGCTATCTAAGAAGTGAGTTCCTCCAACTATGAGATCGCTTTCTGCACCTATCCACTCCATCATATCACATTTATCAATTCCATATATCTTAGCTTATCCATTCCATCTTTTGCATCCATTGCTCTGAACCATTTAGCAAGAAATATGCAGCTTACCAACAATTATCAATCTTTGACATACTTGTCATAGTCACTATCTTAAATCTTATCAAAATTAGTCAATCTGCATTTGTATCCCGCCATGGTTTGGATCTTGATCAATTCATACATCCATAATACATTTTTGTTTCCACTGGGGGCAAAATCCTAATTCCTTTTGCTAAGGTGATCTCTTGAATATTTGAAAAATCCAAAACATTCAGAAAACTTAGAAAAACCAAAAACACCTAGGGTTTTGAAACAGATAACGAGCAACAAAGAAACAAAAATCAAGGCATTTCATAATAACTGAATCATGAAACTTAGAAACCAAAGAATTGATCATCAAGTAATAAAGGATTGTCAAAGATCATTCATTAAGATGATTATATTAGTTAATGACCATAAGAACATGTGAATGGCATGCAAGATTCAATGTTTATATCTTGATTTTATTGCTAATCATGTACTCTATGCAACTCAAGGATGTCCATGACTAGAGAAGCTATGATGAGGCATGATTATTTTTCTTTGATTGTTGTTTGTGGTTTATCTCTTACTACGGTATGAACTTTTCTCAGGATATGATCGACAAAAGATCAAGGAGGAGATTCCAAGTCATGCATTAAAGGAGATAATCCTTGTCTATTTTGAAAGTAATACTCAAGTTAGCTTGATCCATTATATCAAGTTGCTTGTATTAACTTGCTATATCAAAATCCATGTAAGGAATACTCAGGTCATCTTGAATCTTTATGTCAAGTTGTTTGTATTTTCTTACAACATTTTAAAGCTCAATGATGAAATCGAGCACTGTTACAAGATAGCATATAAAGAATGGTAGTACAATTTTTAGTTAGATGATTTTGGATTAGCTCATTATTTGTCTGCATTATAAGCATTCATTGCTTAGTTGCATTATAAGCATATCATTTTAGTAATAGATCAACAGTCATAAATAAAGATTGAGTATACTTGAACAAACAAAAAACAATTTTCATTTGATCATTATAGGTGCATTCATTTTAGAATCATTTTAGATCATTATCCATTTCATTTAGTTGTATATAAATCATTTGCATTAGTTTGCATTCAATTAAGTGCATTTCATTCATCATGTAGTGTATTATCATTATTATTTACATTACCATTCCATTAATGATCATTTAGTTGCATCTTTGCACATAGATTCATAATCATTATAAACATTACATATAAAATCACAAACATTTCATATAGATCATTTGCATCATCATAAGCATTAAATCAATCATTCTGTTGCATTCCATATAGATCATTGCATTTAAAGATAGTCATCATTTTCATTTGCATCCAAAACCAAAATTAAATACAAAAACATATAAATTGCATCCATATCATCATCCAATAGAATAACATGCATAAAGAAACATCATCCATATAATCAAAGCATATAATCACAGCATATAGATCATCATCAAATAAAAGTAAAAAAACATAATAAAGATCATCATCATATAGAATCCATGTCTACATATAGATCATCATAAAACAATAAAAGTCCAAGTATACAATGATATCAAATAAACAATACAAGTGTCTCCAAATCAAGTCATGGCTGTTTTGTACCACTACCACCTGACACTGTCCATCTCTGTGGCTATGGGCGAGAAGATCCTCTAGATGCCTGTCTCCCATGATCACCACTCCTCTAAGGAGGTCCCATGATCCCACCACTGCTAGTATCCATCAACACAGTGGTATGATAACTACCTACTCTCTAGCTCTCTGTAACTGCCTCCTCATATCATCGTCACCAGTGGGAAGTCTCCTTCCCAGCCCAAACTAATGCTCTAACAGTGTCAGTCGGGAGAGTACCTGATCCAACCTGCTGAATGTGATCAAGAAGGCCTTGAGTATCCTATTGTCTCCTAACAGCTCTATCTCACTCAGTCATAAGAGTCTAGACCTGTGCTCGAAGCTAATCAATCTATGCTCTTAGACTGTCTATAGTATCCTACCTTGACACATCATGCTCTGGTGCATCCTACTCTGGCATATCATGCACTGGTGCATCCTGCTCTGGTAAATCCTATTGTGGTGCATGAACCCCAATCCCCTCACCACCAACCTGTCCCACTGCTAGAATCTTGGTCTGAGTAACTCTCCAAACCCATCGTCTAATCAAGGGAACATGATCCTCAGGATCCTCATCATCTCCACCATGCACTACAATAACCCTAGGATCTGGCTGAATCTGTCCAAAATCAATGCCTCTCCTACAACCCCCATCAAGTCTAGTCACCTTGCCTCTTGTCAATGGCAAACCTCTCGGTGATCTCATGCCTGCCCTGCCATGCTCCCTCCCAATCCGTCCAACATCCCTCCCACCCATAGGATGTACTCTCTCAATCTTGCCAGCCGGTCCAAACGGTCCTCCATGGACTCTCAATCGACCTCCCCTCCGTCTAGGTCTCCTCCCACCACCACCTCCATCCTCACCCTCATCTCCACCTCCCCCAGCCTCTTGAGCAGCTCTAAGCTCTTGTCTCCATCTACATCTCCTAGAAACTGGATCATCTGAATCATTATCATCATCTCCTAAGCTAGGAGGAGGATCTGTTGGATCAGTAATACGAGGAAATGGATGATCTAATATGTACTGGGCATACTCTGCAGTAATCTCGAGATTAAGAATGTGTAATCTCATATCATAAGCCACTCTGAAAGTAGCAACAAACTCTGCACGAGCAATCTCAAATGACAATGAAGGTCCCCAATCTCGTCTATCTCTATAACATCAAGCATATATCGTCACACCAATAGGCATAGGTTGGATGATACCAAACTGTCTCAAAATGCGACCAATCAACTGTCACTCAACAATGAAAGGTGTCCGACCAATGAGATATCTACTTTGCATGATACATGGTAATGTCTATGCATCATCCATCCATGGCTCACAATCAACATATGGTCTCCAAGTAATGTTGTCCAATGAATCAAGCACCCAAGGCCAATACTCCATCTTACCCAGCTTATGCTGAGTAAGGATACCTACATAGAAATGTACATGTGGCTGCCTTTCTCCCCAAACTCTATGATGGATAGATCAAGTAACAGCAATGTGCTCCCAACACCAGATCTACAATAAAGTGCATCATGTAGACAAACTCGCACTCTCACCAGACACTACTTGGTGAAGATCATGATATAAGTGTGCCAACATGCAAACACCCCAAGCATATCAAGTACGATGTTGCATCATACTCAAGAGAATCTCACCCCATCCAACCAAAAAACCTCACGATCTCCTATCAGAACATATAAATCCTCCAATCAAACTAGCCAGAATCATAGGAAGAGCCTCATAATACATCACCATATCAACCCATCGGATCTCTCCTCTACTAATGCTCTCATTAGCAAACATGACTTTGCAAGCCTCTATACCAACCCGATCTTGATAATCATACTGCACTAGCTCGCCAGTCACTAGGATGTGCAAAATCCTGTAGAATCCTCAAGAGTCACACTAATCTCACCCATTGGCAGGTGGAAAGTGTTATGCTCGCTATGCCATCTATCGGCCAACACCGTCAATAATCCTCTATTATGCGTAATCTCGGGCATATACAATAAATGACATAAACCACAAACATCTATATGTCTAATCTCAGCCTGGGTCAACTCCAGAACTAAATGACGCACTGCTAGTAATTTCTCCCGACACTGGAGAACATCAAGTTTCTCCTATTTTTCAAGATAAATCAACTCAATCATCAAATCAATCTATCTATCAAATCAAACTGAAGTAAGCTATGCTACCTATCTATCAAATCAAAACTCAATCATCAAATCAATCTATCTATCAAATCAAAACTCAATCATCAAATCAATCTATCTATCAAATCAAATTGAAGCAAACTATGCTATCTATCTATCAAATCAAAACTAAATCATCATCTATCTATCTATCAAATCAAATTGAAACAATTTACATTATCAAAACATTTTAAAACCTATCAATCATGGTTTTCTATCAAACACTGAGTTCACTCAAAAATTTGCTAAGCTCTTACATCAGAAACTAAATCAGTTTCTTAGAGCTACTCTATCAATCAAGCTAATCAAAGCAATCCAATCTATCAATCAAGCTAATCAAAGCAATTCTATCAATCAATCCAACAATCAAAGCTACCTATCAATCTATCAATCACACAATCACTCAATCAAGACCCTATTTCATCATCAATGCATATTAAACATGTTAAATCTAATCATCAAAGTGATTTTTAGCCTTTGTACTTATCAAAAATATCAAATTTGAGAAAAAACACTATCTTATTGAGCATTTGCGCTAAATCTAAAGGCATTTGTGCTAACCTAGTGCATATGCGCTACCTTTTTGAGCAAAAGCACTTACAAACGATGTATTTGCGCTATCCTATGCATAAGCGCTAACAACTTTAACATATGCACTAACAAAACATGCATTTGCGCTAAAACATGCATTTGCGCTAATCCTAATTGCATATGCACTAAAACAAATTGCATTTGCATTAACCTAATGCCGAAAAAATTCAAAAATTTTGAAAATTAAAAAACGCGCCTAAAACATGAAAATTTAAACGAAAACTTGCAAATAAGGCTCGGGATAAGATACCTACCGGATATCCATGCTCGATAGGTCACTAATAATGCCGAACACGCTCAAATCGATGATTCTCCACGAGAATCACAATTTCGCCACCTCAGCAAGAATATTTTCTCCACAACCTGACAAGGATAACAATGAAATTAAAATTAGCCTTGGTTAATTTTATATTTACTATTTGAAGAGTAATTAATTTCAAATGGGGCTATTTAATTTTTTTTTTACAAATGAATTTAATTGACTAAATTTTTATCAATTATCATGAGATCAATCGTTCAAAATAGAATTTTCGACAATTTCATGATCAATCTCCTAAGGGGGCACACAATCAGGATTTTTATCTCTATCAAGCACATTATCGAGACTTGATTTAATCTTTGAAACAATGTTGTCTTGACATTATTTCAAAGAGGGGCAAAATGTATACACATAAAATTGGCTATGAACAATTAAATAAATATTTTATATTTATTTAATAATTATTCTTCTATTAAATAGTTAATTTGAAAAGATTAATTTATTTAATTCATTTTCATGTCTATCTATTAATTAATATTTTATTAATTAATTCATTTATCCTATTCCTCTAATTAATTAAATATCTAATATTTAATTATTCCTCTAACCAAGTTAATTAAATATCTAAATATTTAATTATCTTCTCCAAACAATTAAATATCTAATATTTAATAGTTATTCTCCTATCCTATAGTTTTAAATATTAAATAAATTCTTAAATTATTTAATCTTTCTCATCCAACTCACCGTCCATCTCCACTTCATCTTCCCTTTGCCAACTCATCCATCATGTGGCTAAGGAAATTAATATTTCTTAAATATTAATTCATCATTTATCTTCAACTTCCAAAATTTAATGAATATTGTGTATGTACACATATTTCATAACCATTTCCTATATTCTCTCCAACACCCTCTACATCTTAAGAAAGACTTGACTCCACTTGTCCTCTCATGCCTAAATTTCCTCCAACCATCCCTAGATTCTCTTAGTCAACAACCCAGTCAAGGTGAGATGAGTGGCACTTGTCTTCTCCTTCCCCCTTTCTCTCAACCTTCACATTTGCTCACAGCCATCCAAATCTATAGATCTCATTAGGACCGTTGATCTGAGCCACATCATCTAATCCTCTCAAAGTCTAGAAAATCAAGAGCTTCAGTTGAGAGAGAGTTATTCTTCAAATTGATCATATGCATCTGTGAGTTTTTGAAACAAATAGCAATAGCAATTATCATATAGTATTTTAGCATAATCATCTAGCATTTGCATATCATAACATTAGTTAACTACAAGTTATCAGTCCATTCTTCATATGTCATCTTGGAAGCCATCAATGCATTGTCTGAGAGCACACCATCTGCAACCAGGAACAGTGGAGTTAGGACACAATGAGACATAAATCATGAAGGTAAAATAATGTTTTATTTTAATATGTATTTCATGTAGTTTCATTGGTTGAATTTGGATTTCCTGTATGCATTTCCATTTGTATTTTGTGAAACTAACTTATTACAGGTAACATTCTGAGGATGAAATTTAAGCTCACACAGTTACAAACTGATACGAGGCCCTTTCTACTTGTTGTGTAGTATCTGGATGCCAATGATAAGAAAAATATTGGGAACCCTTTCCTTGCCAGTCCCTATGTACACCATCTGGCCTACACTCCTCCAATTCAGCATTTGTCTCGACATGCTCTCTAAATCCACTCCTTGTGCCATGCCGTTCCCATTCAGACTTTCTAGTAAGGTATTCTAGTTCCTTATTTCCTTTGATAGAAACATTCTCACTATCATCAGTAAACCTCGCAGGGCCATAACTTTTCCCCTCCTTGAAAGTGTTCCAGATTGCATCCTCCTTCATAGCACTCCAGACTGCATCCTCCTCTTCTTGGGAGACAAACTCTGATTCAACAACAAATTTTTGAGGATGTCCAAACACCTTTGGAGCCATAACAACCATGATATTGTTACCTTATGTCTTCTCATGGAATTCAAAGTGAAAATTATTTTCATCTACCTCTAGTTCACTCGCCTCAGCGTCCTCTTCTTCAGCTGAATTTTCCTCATTTTTCCAGTCATCCCACAAATGTACACGAATTTTCTTTTAGCTTTTTCTTGCACAATTTAACTCTCCACTGAGTCTAAATTTGGAAGAAATTCTTTGATGACTGAATCAGTGTCTTTATATTTTAGTTTCCTTTCAGCCTTCTTGAAAGACCAATAATTTCTTTTGATGTGGCATCGCTTGCCATAATACCAACAACTAGTTTTTCTAACTTCAAACTTCTCAATCTTCTGAATCTTCTTGAGAAATTTCAATCCTCTATCTATCTACCTTTCCATCTCTTCTAAATATAAATTCACCTAAGCTCTGATACCAAGTGTAAATATTAAAATGAGAAGAGAAACCAAAAAACAAAAACAAAATAAGAGAAAATAACAAGAGACATGAATTTATAGTGGTTTGACAATCTCCTACGTCCACTCTCAAGCAAGGAAAACTTATCTATTAATCGATATCCAGTACATGGCTATACACATCTATTTATAGATTTATTCAACATGAAACAAAGTGTCTGGGGAAGACAAATAGTCATGTGACCATTGGTCTTCATATACCCAACAATTTGTGCATGTAACAAATAAAAATTTCTTTTGAGTGAAATTTTAAATTGTGTGAAAAGAAAGATTATAGAAGCTACAATTTATCAATGTTCTTTATAAGCTTCTTTTGTTTATTTTTCATCTCATTCTACTTTCTATCACCATCATTTTAAATTATGAGCATATCTATAATACAATCTAACCTCATAATTATCTTCACCACTCAAGTATGGATAAATACTAACTATAACTAGTGGTTGCACCAAATGGAGGTGCAATGGTTATGCCGAGAGTTATATCTGACTAAAAAAAATTGAGTTTTAAATATGGTTGACTATAAATTTGTTTAGAACTATTGAAAAATGTATAATTCTTGTACAATGTAAGATATGAATCTTTGTGTTTGTGGAGTTGGGTACATTAAATACATTTTTTTTTAATGCTGAAATATGCTAGAATAATAAAACATAAGTAGATTAAGCTAGAATGGGGAACTAAAGAATACTAAGTTGTGTATATGAATCACGAAATAATTTAGGGTTCCTTGTTAAAGTGGAGAAAACAACTAAAAGCCAACAAGTTTTTTATTATCATATTCATATTTAATACTAACATTTTTTTTTGGTAATGACAAAAGTATTCAAGAATTTTAAATTTAATTTGAATTTTAGATATTTGTATTTAGATAGATAATAACTTAATTTTGTTTAAAATTTATTTTATTTTGATTTTAGTTATTCTTTTTTACAAATTTTGATGGATTGTTGTAAGATATCAATATTGTATTATATCCTAATGATATTGTTCAGAGAGTTCTTACTATGCGATGAAAAATGTGCATGCTGAATGAAGTGCTAAAAAGAAAGCTAAATAACCAAACAAACACAATGCATCATACACCTCAAGATTAGAATGGTAAAACTAAAACATAGAACAAAATGATAAATAATGCAAGCCATAATTTCTGCTTTAATTTGGTTATTACGTGATTAGATGTGTGCTCATGACTTGGCTTCAGATGTTTGATATTGTTGCATGATATCGATGTGATGATAAATGGATTAATGGATGAAAGTGATGAAATATGGGTTGAGTAATGATTTTGGCAGAGTAATGGTATGATGTATGAAAAAGTGGATGATTTGGTTTAAAATGAGGGGGATTATATAGGAGATGAGAGAATGCAACACTTATCCTCAAGAAGGACAAGTGACATTCCAAAGATATCCAAATGGAAGAAGATTCTACACTTGTCCTAAGGGAAAACACAAATGTCCCAAAGGAGGGACACATGTCTATTTGGGGAATAACCACCCAAATAAAGGAATATCTTCCTAATAAATAGGAAAATTAGTTAGAATTAGAAGGGATAGGATAAGGTTAGTTAGGATGAGATAACTAGGATAGGATAGGGTTGATTAGTATAGGATTGGTTAGGATAGGATTGGAAGGATTCTAGGGAGAAAAGTTAGGAGCCATGTGCTTAAATAGGAATTTGAACTAAATCAATCAATTAAATTAATTAATCCATGGGCTTGGAAAGGGGATATTTAATTAATTAAAGTAATTAATCAAAAGGGGTGGAGAACAAGTATAATTAATTAATTAGATTAATTAATTAGGAGGATGGGAATGGGGAACTAATTAATTAGGAATTAATTAATAGGAATAAAGGGGTTTGGGGGATTAATTAATTAGGAATTAATTAAATAGGATAGGATGAAAGGGGGATTAATTAATTAGAAATTAGTTAATTCAAAGGGATTGAAAGGGGAGAATAAATTAATCCAAGGGATGGGCTAATTAATTAAGATATCCAATTAATTAAATGGCTAAAGGGAATAAATTTGACTAAATTAACTAGCCAAATTTAAACATATACATTTTGTCCCTCTTCGCAATGGCACTAGAATAGCGTTGGTGCGAAGACAATAAGACACTTGTGAGGGAAGAAAAAAAGGGAGCGAGAAAATTCCCTAGGAAAATGAAGGAATGGTTAGGGATTCCCCCTTGAGAGGGTGCACGAGGAAAAAGGAATCGGGTGACGTCTCAAAAGAAACATTGGCCCACTGGACAAGATAGAAGGAAAGAAGCAGAGAAGGAAGGAGAGAAATATGTAAATGTAATGGATGATATGGATGAAAGGATCATGGAGCATGAGCACCCCCAAAATAGGACACCATGTACTGAGAACTTATTTTGATTTAGCAATGTTTGTGAGTCACCAAGGTGTATACACCTAAAAATGGTCTGAAGATAATTAATTAAATAAGCAATTATTTAATTAATCCCCCTTCCCAATTTATTTAAATTCATTAGAAATTTTATTAAATTCCCTATTCACCTTCTTATTAATAAATCTAAGGATTTATTTAATAAGTTCATTTCAATAGTCCCCTTTGATTAATTAATCTAATTTAATTAATCTGCCCCCATTAAATTCATTTCTTCTAATCCCATAATTAGTTAAAACAAATCAATTTATGTTGTTGAAAGTTAATTAGCCTTTTCCTATTATTTGAATTTTTAAATTAAAATTTCCCACATGCCTCCTAACTTATAACCACCTAACCTAACCACCCCCTAACCTAACCCTATCCTACCTTGCACATCCTAACCTTATATGGGTTGGATATTCTCCCCTTGAGACACATGGAACTTATGCCACATGTCTCCTTACTTGGACACTTGCCCTCTTGTGAGCAAGGTTCCTTGACACTTGTCACCACAGAGATGACAAGTGTCTATCCCACCAACCTCTTCTCCAACCTCCTCCAATTTGACCCTTGATATCTTCAGATTCAATATTGACTGTTGATTCTTGCCACCTCACCCCTGGCCTTGGAAATCCTATAAATATTCCCCATTTTGGAGCACAATGGATCCCATCTCAAGCATTGTTATTATAGGCATATCAATTCTAGCATTCTAGTTTAGCATTGTTATCATTTATTGCATCTTAGATCTAGCTTAATTTGATCATCTTCTAGCATAAATTTTTAATCATATAACATAGCCAATCTCTCATCTAGCTTAATTGAATCTATCATTTAGCATAACCATGCATATAATTAGCATAATTAGCTTCTTGGATCAATCTAGCTTAAGCATGCATTCATCTAGCTTGCACATCATATCATTTTAAATCCTCCATCTTGGTGTAGTCAATTCACTGGGATTTCTCATCTAGATCTGAGAGAAAATCCACACTCGCATCTCTTAGGAGGTGATAGGTCACTTTGCCATGGTTTATCTTTCATTTGATTCCAATTTGCTAACCATGCTTCTAATGATCTATTGAGTGTTTGTGTTGTAGTAGCAGGTATCCTACTTCACACTCACAACATTTTGGCACCCACTGTGGGGAAATAAATCTAATTTCTTGGCCTCTTGCATCTTCAAATCTTCAATCTCACAGATCTCTGGCTGTGCTATTTTTAGAATCTCGTATGAGTACCTTTACAGTACCATATGAGTTTCTTTGTGCGGTCGTATGGGTATGTGGGAATACTTGTACTGCTAGGTGAGAAAACTCATATGATTTTATGTTTCTGCCTTTGCATAAACAGAGTTCATTTTAGGCTTTTTATGCTTAAAATTGGCAATTACTACTGCTAACCTTGGTTTGTTTGTGAGTTTTCTAGCAGCCTAACTGGTTTTCTATAGAATGTTTGTCCAAGATTATGTGGGCCAAAGAATCAATTACTCAAAATAAATGTGATTACTAATGTATTGGTTTTGCAAGTTGCCTAAGGAAAATCAACCAAACTTTATGTCTTCCTAAAGTTTTCTAGGCACACTTAATCTGTTAATGGTAAATGAACAATCTTGTTTTCTATGCTTGAGAAGTTGTCTAAAAGGTAGGAGAGTATTCTCTTGTCTGTATGGACAATCAAAAATCTTGATCCTTGAAGCGCTTCTATGTTTGAGATTTGAATACCTTTAGCGGGCCTGTCATAGTGGGAAAAAGTAATCACCTTGTGAGAATGACCCAAGTGAGTACAACTAGGCCTAAGCTTTTTGACTCACTCAAAAAAGTAGGCCTCTCGGGATTAAACTTTCAGAGGATGGGATTATTTGAGTTTTCTCTTTTGATATCTCTCATATCAGACATTTAGTAGGGCCTCGTGGTCTCAATCACGCTTGCATGACTACTTCTTGTTTTGATACCTTGTTGGGCTATGTGTCTAAATCGCACTTACGTGAATGCAAGGGGTAATTCCAAATGGAAATCCTTACTATGAACCCTAATATAGAAGCTACCCGGTTCACCTCCGAAAGGGGGATAATCTTTGTGCAAGAGAGATAGTAACTCTCCCAAGACACTTGCCATATCATGCCCCCATTAGCGTTTGGAGTTGGATAATATGGTGTTGAGAATCCATTGCATGAGACTCAATGACCATATTCTGATTAGCTATTGGCTGTGTACCTAAGTTTGCAAGCAAAGGTTTTCTCTCTCAGCCAACTTCCTTAGGATTTAGCATGTTGTGCTTGAGGCCACTTATCATATTGCGTGTTTGATGTGTTTTCATCCTTGGCACTAAAACTGAAACCTCTAAAACTGGAAAACATAACCAAAATTTCAAACATAAAACATCATTGGTCAAAAATTTGTCAGTCAAAAATTTGTCTCTCCTCTATCATAAGTCATACAAGTTTCCTAGTTTGTCATACAAGAAAGCTAGTTCATCATTCTATTTTGTATAAATTGTCGTATGAGTCAGACCAATAGAAGTTCTTTGTTATCAGTTGTCATATGGTTGTCTCTAAATTGTCGTATGGGATTCATAGTTTGTCGTATGAAGCTGTCTAAATTGTCATCTAGAAGTCCTTAATCTGTCATACGAGGGTCTATCTCTATCAATCCAGAGTTGTCTTATTGCATGTCTTTTCAGGACCTATCATGTTTGCTTGGTCAATTCATAGTAAGTGTATATACTTGATATTTTTCATTCTATGCTTAGATTGTCTTCTTGGTTCGCTCGGTTAAGTAATCTTTTGTCAAAATGGATTCTAGAACTAGACACCCCAAGATTTTCAAGTATTCATCTTCAACAAGTTCAAGATCTAACATCTCAAAGTGCATTATCACCTTCTTTGATAAAATGATCACTCAAAACATAGTTTCTCATTAGGATCTATCATCCTTTATCATGAAACTATAGTGTTTGATTAGGATAACCTCATCCCATATCATAGGATATATCGTTCCTATTGGACTTGGTCTTATCAAAATCATCATCATTGCACTCCAACCTAAGATCGAAAAACTTACAAACTTACAAATACTTGAATTACCTTATCATGTCATGTCACTCTATCATATATACATTGACACTCAGTCACTTATCAAAATACCTTTTAGACAATTGATTCCTTGCACAATATTCAACACATGTGTATGCCCATTTTAACTAGAGCGCAGAGACGTAAGATCACAGAAACGGAAATAGAAACATTTGAAATAGTTGAAGACCATAGGAACATGGCATACCAAAGTGAAATACAAGAAGAGGACATATCAGATCAACATATTAGAGAAATGAAACAAGATCCTAAATTCAATAAATTTATGGAGAAAATATTGAAGGGAGAAAAAGAATAATACTTCCTAATGTTAGCAAAATCTAGTGCTACACTCCCCCAAGATTTTCATGTGAGCAATTTAGGACAAAGGAGAAGTGACCCTTTCCATGATAATTAATTACATGAGGAGGTTTACAGTCACAAAAAGGATGACACATCAATTCCAGATAACACATGAACTAATGAGGAAATGTCTGTTCCCAAAAGGGATGACGTAGAAATTCTCAACAATGCCAAATCTAATGAGGACACAAGAAAGAGTCAGGATGATATAAGAAGAGATCAAGATCATACTATAATACAAACTCATGGTTATTTAAGAATAAATTTGTTAGATAGTTCAAATATACGGAAGACAACTTAGAGGGGGGGGTGAATCAGTTGTCACGGATTACTGGAACTATTAGCAATTTAAAATTTAATACCAGAACCCAAAACATTAATACCAGAATAGTAGTTAAATAAATTAAGAATAAACAATAATCACAGAATAAATACCATCCACATGAAACCCAGATTTATACGTGGAAAACCCGATAAAGAGAAAAACCATGGTGGGAAGCCTACCCACAGTCGGATAATACTTCTGCAGTAAGTATGTGAATTACAATTGAGGGGCGTGCACTTGTAGGAAGGCCAACAACCTAGAGCACACTTCTCATCACAAAAGGAGCCTCACTAACTACATATAAATCCAGACTACAATTCGGAGAAGTGTTGAACTGCAAAAGAGAGCATCTCTTATGTCTGAGTATAGTTCCGGTTAATCTCAATATCAGAGAACTAAATCCTCTTACATAAACCCAATTAAATCTCCAATGATCGACCAACTCTTTTGCCTGAATGATATTACATTATTCACAAATTACATTCCTATGATCTTTCCCATATAATCTACAATGATATCTTACATCTATATATACAAATCCTCGACCATAAACAATTAGGTCAGCCACCAGATAATAAACCAATTACATAATTACAAACCATGTCAGCCTTAGAAATACATCAAGAGGTCCAATCCACACATTACATTAAATCCAGTCCATAACCTAGATCAACCGGGACACAGTCTAGGTCCACACACCACAACAATGATCTCCATCCGCCAAGCCTCGAACATGATCATCAACAACATCCCGAAACTCCACCAGAAGCTACACCAACACCACTTATGCAATTCAACAAATATCTTCATCAAAAGATCTCCCAGTGAAACCCTCATTGGAACCATAAGCCAAGCTTCCAAGAAAACAAGATAGCATCCAATCACCAGACCAAAACCAACTGACCAAATATGAGCATGAGTATCATGAACAAGCTAATTCTATCACCAAACTATACTGGAGCCTACTAGATCATGTCGAATCCAAATCAACCAAAAACCACTCAACCTACCGGAACCAGAAGGGTGTCGGTAAAGCATCCAAACAGCTAGTGTTGGCATCAATAACAAAACATCAATGTAAAACATAATCTATTCCACCAAATGGCCAACAATCTTCTCCTTTGGCATTGATGGCAACACTAGATGTGAAAAACATCTAAGTACCAAGAAATGCCAAACAAGTCTCCCCTAATGGAAGACAACTAACAATCTCCCACATAGAGCTCTCAATGTCAATATCTCCCCCTTTACTTTTCTTATTCATATCGCTCCCCCTTTGACATTAATGCCAGAAATATGACAAAAATATCAAAGCAAGAACATAAACCACTTAATCAAAAAGCTGACTACTCCCCCTGAGTAGTAGCATCCCATATCAGTGCCAGAATGAATAGTATCTCTGATATTGCATGTCAAACTGATGCCAAATCACATTAATCAAGTCTCTACCGGAGGGGCCAAAACTCTCAATATGTCTCTCAGGTACTCAAATGATTCCTTGGGAAAAGGTTTAGTGAAAATATTTGCGATCTTCTCTTTAGTGTTCACATAAACCAGTCTAACTTCATTTACTTCCACCTTTTCCTTTGAAACATTATACTTGATAGATATATGCTTTGTTTTAGAATGAAATACCGGATTCTTTGATATATCAATCATAGTAGAGTTATCATAGTGAATAACTACCGGTGCATCACAATTCACGTTTATATCATTCAACATTTGCTTCATCCATAAAACTTGTGTATAGTTAGTAGCAACAACAACATACTCAACTTCAGCAGTAGATAAAGAAGTACATGACTGTTTCTTGTTGATCCATGAAACCAACTTCTTTCCAAGAAGGAAAGCTCCACCAAAAGTACTTTTCCAGTCATAAACATCTCCAGCCCAATCAACATCTATATATGCACATAAATTAAAGTTATCATCCTTAGGGTACCACAAGCCATATTCTGATGTACCTTGCAAGTATCTAAAAATCCTTTTCACCGCCATCTCATGATTTTCTCTAGGATCACTCTAAAATCTTGAAACAATACAAACAACATTCATAATGTCAGGCCTAGTCTAAGTCAAATAAAGCAGACCTCCAATCATAAATTTGTATCTTGTAGGATTTACCAGTGTAGAAACATCTTTTCTTGTCAATTTCTCACTTGTAACCATAGGAGTACCTACCAGTTTAGAATCTCCCATACCAAATTTCTTCAACAATTCCTTAGCATATTTAGTTTGACAAATGAAAATGCCTTTTTCAGTTTGAGTAATTTGCAAACCTAAGAAAAATTTCATCTCACCAATCATAGACATCTCAAATTCTTTCTCCATTTTCTTAGAAAATTCTATGCATAACTTATCTTCACCTCCAAAAATAATGTCATCAACAAATACTTCAATAATCAGTATATCATCATCAGTGATCTTATAATAAAAATTACTGTCAGCACTGCCCTTAGTAAAACCAAGCTTCAAAAGATATTTATCTAACCTTGCATACCAAGCTCTAGGTGCTTGTTTCAATCCATATAAAGCTTTCCTTAACCTGCAAACCATATTTGTATCATCTGATAGTGAAAAACCATCAAGTTGCTCAATATAAACTTCTTCATCAAGATCCCCATTCAAAAATGTACATTTAACATCCATCTGATAAACCTTTTAGTTTTTATAAGTAACATAGGCAAGAAATAATCTTACAGCTTCAATCCTAGCTATAGGTGCAAAAGTCTCCCCATAAGCAATTTCTTCCTTCTAAGAATATCCTTTACAAACCAATCTAGCCTTATTCCCTATAACTTGACCATCCTCATTCAATTTATTCCTAAAAACCCATTTAGTTTCAATAATATTTTTATTTTTAGGTCGGGGAACCAAGGTCCATGTGTTATTTTTCTCAATCTGATCTAATTCTTCTTCCATAGATTTCAACTAATATTCATCTTTACATGCCTCAATTACTGATACCATTTCAACTTGTGAAATTAAACATACCTCATTAGTTGCTAGTCTTCTTCTTGTCATCACTCCATTGCTCTTATCCCCAATGATTCAATCTCACATACCTAGGAGTCTTTTGACTTTTTGTTCCTCTTCCCTGCTCTTCAGGAACTGTAGAATTCTCTCAAATTGTCAGAGTAACTAGTTCAACACTTTGTTCCGGTAAAGGTGCTACTGGTTAAGATATAATCATTTCCATTGTCAGTTCCTTCTCATAAACTCTGATTTAACTTGTGTTCATCTCATCTACTTTGACATTAGCACTCTCCACAATTCTCTGCAATCTCTTGTTATAACATCTATATGCTTTGCTTTCATTAGAATAACCAAGAAATATGCCTTCATCACATCTAGGATCAAATTTCCCAATGATATCATCTCTCATAATATAGCATTTACTACCAAAAATTCTAAAATACTTAACTGTAGGTGTATTGCCAAACCATAATTCATAAGGTGTCTTACCGGTTTCTCCTTTGATATGTACTTCGTTGAATGTGTAAACCGTTGTGCTCACCGCTTCTCTCTAGTAGTTGTGAGGTAGACTAGATTCCATCATCATTCTTCTAGCAGCATCCAAGATAGTTTTGTTCTTCCTTTCCACAACTCCATTTTGCCAAGGTGTCCGGGGAGCAGAAAATTGTCTTCTTATCCCATGCTTCTCAATAAAGTTATTAAACTCGTTAGATGTGAATTCTCCACCATGATCTAGCCTCAAACATTTAATCTTCAATCTTTTCTCAGTTTCCACTTTAGCCTTAAAGATTTTAAACTTTTCAAACGCTTCAAATTTTTCCTTAATAAAAGTAACCCACATCATTCTAGAATAATCATCAATGATTAGCATGAAATATCTATCACCTTGACAAGTTTTAACTCTAGCAGGGCCACACAAATCAGTATGAATAAGATCAAGAACATCATTTGATTTATCTTGTATACTCCTAAAAGAGGTTCTAACCTGTTTACCCATTTGACATTCTTTACATACCAAATTATAGGGCTTCATAATCTTAGGTATATCCCTAGTTGCCTTAGTTCAACCGATCTTCACAATGCAATCAAAATTCACATGACACAGCCTTTATACCATAGCCAACTCTCATCAATCTCTGTAATCAAACATGTCTTCTCACCAGAGTTCAAATAAAATATATTACCTTTTATCTCTATACTGGTTGCAATCTCCAGACCACATCTATTAATGATTTTGTATTTTCCATCCTTGAACTATAATTGAAATCCCTTATTTACCAATTGTCCTACACTCAAAAGATTATGCCTTAAACCTTCAACATAATAAACATTGTGAGTATTGTTTTAACCATCCAATGATATAGATCATTTTCCTTTGATCATACATGCTTTGTCATCTCCAAATCTAACTAGACCGCCATCAAAATCTTGCAAAGACAAAAACTTCCCTTTATCTCCAGTCATATGATGTGAACAACCGCTGTCAATTACCCATTCATCCTTGTCTTCAATTTTAGCAACAAGTGCCTTCTCTTCAGGTACATTCTCTTCCAGTGTCAGATCATCTTATTTGATAGCCAAGAACACCCATTCCTTCCCATTACCAGAACAACTAGTGGAAGCTTTTGCCAATTCATCATCAGAATCAATAATGCTTTCCTCATCCGCTATGTAGGATGACTTGTCTCTGTTTTTCTTGTAATTATATTTGTTCTAATATCCAGGGTTAGGCATAAATGATCTTCTAACTCTTTTTTCAAATCTTGAATTCCTTTTAGGACATTTAGGTGCAAAATGACCAATCTTATTACATGCAAAACATTTAAAAGGTGGTTTTCCTTCATACTTAATTCCTACCGATCCTTTAGGTACTCTTCTAGAAAATAGTGCTTCAAGTTGCTCAAACTCATCATCTTCTCTCTTCATATCTTCCAATTCCTTTGTATACAGAGCTTCCAAGTCTTGCTTACCGATTGCAGATGTAGATGCATGAAAAGCAGGCCAGACTTCACAACTCCAGAAGGTCCAAATTTTTCAAGCTCAAAAGAAAATAGTTTCCCAACCAAAGTATCTTTGTTGACAGATGTATTAGCCATTTTTCTCAACTCATTAATAGAAGTAGCCTTCATTTTATAAGATGGTGGTAGGGCTATCAAGACTTTAGAAATAATTTCATCTTCACTCAGAGTTCCACCACAACATTGAATTCCCATTACAATCTCATTTTCCCTTTCCATGAATACAATAATTCTTTCACCTTCTTCCATCTTCAAGTTTTCATATCTCACCCTGTAACCATCAAGTTTAGCAATCTTTACTATAGGGTCACCTTCATTAAGATCCTCCAACTTATCCCATATAGCCTTTCTAGATGATTTATCGATTAATCAAATAATTGTTGATCAGAAAGTGTACACAAGAGGGCTTCTCTTGCTCTACAATAATTTTCAAGCTCCTTGTCCAGGTTTTCTGAAGGAGGATTGCCAGATCTCGGATTATAAGGTGTGACACCATTCTGTGTGATCTCCCAAATCTCCTTGCCAAGACATCTCAGATGTGTCTCCATTTGAATCTTGCATCAAGACTTAGAATGTCCCTCTGAAAGATAGCTCCAGAAGAACTGGATGAACTTGAACTATTAGTTGCCATAGAATCTTCCTCAACCAGTTAAGCTTTCTGCAGAGAGGAACAAAGCTCTGATACCAATAGTTAGACATTTCAAATAACCGGAAGACAACTGAGAGGGGGGGGGGGGGGTGAATTGGTTGTCACAGATTACCGAAACTATTAGAAATTTAAACTTTAATACTCGAACCCAAAACATTAATACCGGAATAGCACTTAAACCAATTAAGCATAAGCAATAATTACAGAATAAATACCATCCACATGACACCAAGATTTATATGTGAAAAACCCGATAAAGGGAAAAACCACGGTGGGAAGCCTACCCATAGTTAGATTGTTAGGACCCAGAGGCAAATAAGAGGGGGGAGGGGGGGGTGAATCAGTTGTCTATTAATTTCAACCCAAATATAACTTAATCAAACTTGATGCATAATATCAGTAAACCAAACTTAATGCATTAATAGTTTAACAGTTAATAACAATATCGGTGAAGCTTAATGCACGAAACAGAAAGGGAGATAACATCCACAACACATAACATAGATATTTGTACGTGGAAACCCTGTAAGGGGAAAAACCATAGTGGGAAACCTTACCCACAATCAAATGATACTACTACAGATAGTATGTGTATACAAATGGGGTCTGCACATGCAGAAAGGCCAACTGCCTAGAGCTCACTGTTCATAACACAAAATGAGAGTCACACTGACTGCAATTGGATGATTAAATCCAATGATAATGTACTACTCAAAATAGCATCTTCATATGCTGGATTCAGTACTGGTTAAGCTCTGATTGTCTTCTTCAAACCTTCCTTGAATCTTGAAATGATGTCTATGTAAGTAGCTCTGCTTATATTCACATATACCGAATATCACAACCTTATAATACCTTATGTCACTCCTCTACCACATAATCTCACAAATGAGATCTTACATATATACCAAAACCTAAGACCAAATGTGTAGGTCGACTCACTAAGAATATTACAATAGAATCAATTACAAATGAATCAATATGTGATGCATCATGTCAGCTCAATGCATTTACAATAATAACCAGTCAATAAATCAGCTCCATAATGTGTCATGTTGATCTGGAATAGATAACGCATGCCAGTCCATAACCTAGACCAATTTGCCGGTAACAACAAATATGCCAACTCGACTAGACCAATAACCAAATCACCAAAACCAAGTGTCCAAACCATGTCTTCAACATAACCAAGTAATCTCCAGATGATAATAGATCATCCTCAGTGTCGATGAACAATATAACCTGTCGCTGACCCAAAGATCGGTGACTGTGCATAAGTCATTGAACATGCCGATGAACATAACCAAATATCTTTAGAAAGATAAGTGTTGATAAGTGTTGAAAAGTGTTGACATCAATGAAAAAACCAATGTAACACTTCCATAATACCAACAATCTCCCCCTTTGGCATTGATGGCAACACAAGATGGAAAAACCATCTAAGTGCCAAAGTCAGAATGCCAAAAACCCAAAGCCAACAATCTCCCAAAGAGATCAATTACCAGAAATCAAAATACAAGTGCAGAGAGTAATAATCTCTCCCCAAAAGATAATGATTCGTAAATGCAAAGTTTTTCCATAGATATCTCTCCCCCTTTGACATCAAATGCCAAAGCAATACAAAAACTAGATACAACCAATTCATAGAACTAATTACAAATACCAACTACTCCCCTTGAGAAGTAGCTCTCCTTCATCCAAGCTGAAAAAAGGTTTCTCTATAAATTTTGTTGGTTTGATGCCAAGCATCAACTGTCTAAGTATCTACCGGTGAGGGTATAACCCCAAGCTGCTCTCTGAGATATTCAAAAGTTTCCTTAAGAAAAAGCTTAGTAAAAATGTCTGCAATCTGCTCTTTAGTATTCACATAAACCAATTTCACTTCTTTTGCTTCAACATTCTCTTTCAGAAAATTGAATTTGATAGAAACATGTTTAGTTTTACAGTGAAATACAAGATTATTAGATATATCAATTGCTGCCATATTATCATAGTATTTAAATAAGTATAGGCTCTTTTCATTTTACCTTTATGTCCTTCAACATTTTCTTAATCCATAATACCTAAGTAAAATTAGTTGTTGCTGCAACATTTTCTAATTCTACTGTTGATAATGATGTACAACTCTGTTTCTTGCTCAACCATGAAATCAATCTGCTATCAAGAAAGAATGCTCTGCCGGTGGTTCTCTTTCTGTCATGTATATCTCCTTCCCAATTAGCATCGATGTATGCACATAAATCAAAATTTTCATCTTTAGGATACCATAAACCAAGATTTTTTGTGCCTTGTAAATACTGGAAAATCCTTTTAACTGCGGATTCATGATTTTCCTTAGGATTACTCTGAAATATTGAAACAATACATATTGCATTCATAATATCAAGTCTTGTTTGTGTCAAATATAGTAAACCTCCAATCATAGATTTATATCTTGTTAGATTAATAGGAGCTGAATCATCCTTCAATTATAGTTTATCAGTTGTAGTCATAGGAATACTTACTGATTTAGAGTTTTCCATACCAAATTTCTTTAGTAGTTCCTTCAAGTACTTTGATTGACATATGAATATACCTTTATCAGTCTATGAAATCTGCAATCCTAAAAATAATTTTATCTCCCCAATCATAGACATTTCAAATTCTTCCTGCATCTTATTAGAAAAGTCTTTACACAATCCATCTTCTCCTCCAAAATGATATCATCAACAAAAACTTCAATAACCAAGATTTCATCATTAGTCACTTTGAAATATAAGTTGTTTTTTGCATTACCTTTAGTGTAACCAAGCTTCAATAGATATTTATCCAATCTAGCATACCAAGCTCTAGGAGCTTGCTTCAATCCATATAAAGCTTTCCTTAAACTGCAAACCATATCTTTGTCATTTGTAAAAAAAAACCCATCAGGTTGTTCAATGTAAACTTCCTCTTCAAGATCACCATTCAGAAATGCACATTTAACATCCATTTGATATACTTTATAGTTCTTGTGTGCTGCAAATGCTAGAAATAGTCTGACTGCCTCAATTCTAGCTACTGGTGCAAAGGTTTCATTGTAATCAATTCCCTATCTCTGTAAATATCCCTTACACACTAATCTTGCTTTGTTTCTTATTACCTTACCATCTTCATTAAGTTTATTTCTGAATACCCATTTAGTTCCAATTACATTTTTGCTTTTAGGCCGAGGAACCAATGTCCATGTGCTATTCTTTTCAATTTGTTCCATTTCATCTTCCATAGCTTCAATCCAATGTTTATCTTCACATGCCTCATTAACTGATGTTGGTTCAATTTGAGAAATTAAACATACCTCTTCATGTTCCAGTATTCCTCTTGTCATAACTCCTTGATACTTATTCCCAATTATCTAACTTTCAGAGTGATTCAGTCTTACATACCTGGGTGCATTCACTTGCTGCTGTTCTTCAGTCACTGTGGAATTCTCTGATGATGTCGGTGTGACTAGATCAACATTTTGTACTAGTGCACTCAGAGTAGGTTCATATATGATCATCTCAGCTGCCAGTTCAGAGTCCATAGACCTTGAATCTCTTCTAAACTGTTCATCAATCTTCACATTTGCACTCTCAATTATTTTCTACAATCTTTTATTAAAACATCTATATGCCTTACTCTTAGATGAATAACCAAGAAATATTCCTTCATCACTTCTAGGATCAAATTTACCAATATACTCATCTCTCCTAATATAACATTTGCTTCCAAATATTTTAAAATATTTAAGAGTAGGAGTATTACCAAATCATAGTTAATAAGGGATCTTATCGGTTTCACTGCTTCTCTCGAATACACATGAGGTAGATTTTCTTCTGATATCATGCTTCTAGCTACATCCGAAATAGTTATGTTCTTCCTTTGCACAAATACATTCTGCTGGGGTGTCCGAGGTGCTGATAGCTATCTTCTAATTCCATTCACTTCACAGAATGTATTAAATTCCTTAGATGTGAATTCACCTCCTTGATCTGACTTAAACATTTGATTTTCTTACTGGTTTCATTCTCTACCATTGTGTTGAATAGTTTGAATTTCCCAAAAGCTTCTGATTTCTCCCTAAGAAAAGTAACCCAACACATTCTAGAATAATTATCATAGATTAGCATAAAATATCTATCTCCTTGTAGACTTCTAGTTCTTGTTGGACCACATAAACCAATATGAATTAAATCAAGAACATTATTGGATTTGTCTAGAATACTCTTAAAGGTTGTTCTAACTTGCTTTCCAAATTGACATTCCTTACATACCAGATTGTGAGGTTTTACAATCTTAGGTAAATCCCTTACTGCCTTAGTTGTATTGATCTTTACAATGCAATCAAAATTCACATGACAAATTCTCTTATGGCATAACCAACTTTCATCAATATGTGCAATCAAGCATGTCTTCTAATTGTTATTCAAATGAAAGATATTACCACTAGTCTGATTGCCGGTTGCAATTTCCAAACCAGTTCTGTTCAAGATTTTTCATTTACCATTCTTGAATTGTAACTGAAATCCCTTTTCAACTAATTGACCAACACTCAAAATATTATGCTTCAAACCTTCAACATAATAAACATTGTCAGTATTGTGCTTACCATCAAAAGATATGGTGCCTTTTTCTCTGATCAAACAAGCTTTGTCATCTCCAAACCTTACTAGACCTCCATTGTATTCCTGAAAAAGTTAAGAATTTTCTTTTATCACCAGTCATATGATGTGAACATCTGGAATCAATGATCCATTCATCATTTTCTTCAATTTTAGCTACCAGGGCCTACTCTACCGGTTGTACAGTAGGTGTCGATTTATCTTCTGTTATTGCAACAAAAGCCCATCCATTGTCTGTTGGTTCCTAATCAGAATCATCAGTAACTCCTTCATCAACATAGTAACATGATTTGTCTCTAATCTTCTTAAATCTATATCTCTAATATTCAGGGTTAGGCTTGTATGTTCTTTTAGCTTCTTCTCTTAATATTGCATGTCTATCAAGACACCTAGATGCCACATGACCAATTTTATTGCAGTTAAAACATTTAAAAGGTGCTTTACCTTCATACTTACTTCCAACTGGACCTTTAGGCATTTTTCTTGTGAATAGTGCTTCAAGTTCTTCTAGTTCTTCATTTTCCTTTCTGATGTCTTCAAGTTCTCTTGCATAAAGTGCTTTCCAACCAGATTTCTCAGATGACGATGGTGATGTTGCAGATGATGATGATGCTTTGAAAGCTAAACCCGTCTTAATTGATAGTTTAATAGTTAATAACAATACCAATGAAGCTTAATGCATGAAATAGAAAGAGAAATAAAATCCACAACACATAACACAAATATTTGTACGTGGAAACCGTGTAAGGGGAAAAAACACAGTGGGAAACCTTACCCACAATCAGATGATACTACTGCAGATAGTATGTGTGTACAAATGGGGTCTGCACATGTAGAAAGGCCAACTGCCTAGAGCTCACTGCTCAAAACACAAAATGAGAGTCACACTGACTATAATTGGATGATTAAATCCAATGATAATGTACTGCTCAAAATAGCATCTTCATATGCTGGATTCAGTACCGGTTAAGCTTTGATTGTCTTCTTCAAACCTTCCTTGAATCTTGAAATGATGTCTATGTGAGTAGCTCTACTTATATTCACATATACCAAATATCACAACCTTATAATACCTTATGTCATTCCTCTACCACATAATCTCACAAATGAGATCTTACATATATACTAAAACCTAAGACCAAATGTGTAGGTCAGTTCCCTAAGAATATTACAATAGAATCAATTATAAATGAATCAATATGTGATGCATCATGTCAGCTCAATGCATTTACAATTATAACCAATCAATAAATCATCTACATTACGTGTCATGCTGATCTAGAATAGATAACGCATGTCGGTCCATAACCTAGACCAATTTGTCGGTAACAACAAATATGCCAACTCGATTAGACCAATAACCAAATCACCAAAACCAAGTGTCCAAACCATGTCTTCAACATAACCAAGTAATCTCCAAATCATAATAGATCATCCTCAGTGTTGGTGAACAATATAACCTGTCAGTGAACCAAATACCGATGACTGTGCATAAGTCATTGAACATACCATTGAACATAACCAAAGATCTCTAGAAAGATATGTGCTGATAAGTGTTGACAAGTGTTGAAATCAATGACAAAACCAATACAACACATCCATAATACCAACATAGATAATACTTATGTAGTAAGTATGTCAAGAAGGCCAACAACCTAGAGTGCACTGCTCATCACAAAAGGAGCCTCACTGACTACATATAAATCCATATTACAATCCGGAGAAGTGTTGAACTACAAAAGATAACATCTCATATGCCTGAGTATAGTTCCGGTT
The DNA here is from genome assembly GCF_030272615.1 of Cryptomeria japonica. NCBI lineage: Eukaryota > Viridiplantae > Streptophyta > Pinopsida > Cupressales > Cupressaceae > Cryptomeria > Cryptomeria japonica. Next base: position 150,885,739 of record NC_081410.1, read on the forward strand.
AAGATCAATCCTGGAGGACTAAATCCTCTTAAATAAACCCAATTCGATCTCAAATGATCAACCAGCTCCTCTACCTGAATGATATTACATTATTCACACATTACATTCCTATGATCTCTCCCATATAATCTACAATGAGATATTACATCTATATATACAAACCCTTGACCATAAAAAATTAGGTCGGCCACAAGATAATAAACCAATCACATAATTAAAAACCATGTCGGCCTTAGACCAAAAAAATAATATCCAACACATAAGATATCCCAGAAATACATTGAGAGGTCCAATCCACACATTACATTAAAGTTGGTCCATAACCTAGATCAACCGGGACCCAGTATAGGTCCACACGCTACAACAATGATCTCCATCCACCAAGTCTCAAACATGATCATCAATAGCATCCTGAAACTCCACCAGAAGCTACACCAACACCACTTATGCAATTCACCAAAGATCTTCATCAAAAGCTCTGCCAGTGAAACCCTTGCCAGAACCAGAAGCCAAGCTTCCAAGCAAACAAGATAGCATCTGATTACCAGACCAAAACCAACTAACCAAATATGAGCATGAGTATCATGAACAAGCCAATTCCATCACCAAACCATACCGGATCATGTCTAATCCAAATCAACCAGAAACCACTCAACCTACCAGTACTAGAAGGGTGCCAGTAAAGCATCCAAATAACTAGTGTTGGCATCAATGACAAAACATCAATGCAACACATAATCATTTCCACCAAATGGACAACAAAATCATGTGGATAATCCTCTCACAGCTCTTACGTACACAACAAATAAAAACATTGAAAACATAGATTCAAGATATGCAGAGAGGAACTGTTAGAAGATATTCGCTTCAAGAAATCTATGCTTACCCATTCAACATAAATAGAAACATGAAACAATTTCCTATAGGTTGTGAAACTCCTAGATATGATAAATATAATGGAAGCATGGATCCCCAAGATCATATACCATAATTTTGCATGATGAGTATGGAGTTTGCACATGAGGATACATACCTGATGATATTATTTCCAAAGAGCTTAAGTGGACTAGCTATGGAATGGTTCTCCAAACTTCCACCTGGAATTAGATCATTCACAGAATTGGTGGATAAGTTTATTTCACAATACTCTTACAAAATACAACATGAGGTCACAATGCTAGACCTATGTAATACTAAATAAAAGAGTGGATAACCTTTCATGATGTTTCTATAGAGATGGAGATGGTTAGCTTTATGATATCCCCATATGGTGCCAGAATACTAGAAAATGGGCATATTCATCGACAAACTAAATGAGAAAATGAGTTATCATCTAAAAATACAATGTCATCAAAATTTTAGAAAGATGATTGATAATGGAATCAGGATGGAGGAATCCATGATAAAGAAGGGCAAGTTGAAGCTATACAAAGAAGGAGTTCATCCTCCTAACAACAATGCTAACAACAAAAATGATAAGCCCAAATTTTGGAATAGAAATCAAAATGTTGTCAATAATGGGATAGTGGATAACTATTAGGAATCCCATAGATGCTGAGAGGGGGGGGGGTGAATCAGTATCTGACTGGTATATAGAATTTCTTAACTTAAAACATGCAGAACATAATATAACAGTGTACCAGTATGCAAGAAATAATGCAATAAACAGAATCAAGAACATCCACATGAAAAGAACACCATAACACAAGGTTTTAACGAGGAAACCCAGTGTGGGAAAAACCTCAGTGGGATTCGTGACCCACATTACTCACTCATTGGCCAATAAGAGAATATTACTTACAATAGGGGCTTGCACATGTGGGAAGGCCAACTTCCTAGAGCTCACTACTCAATGGAAAGTCTCACTGACTTACAATGAGGATTATACAAATCCAATATCTTGTACTGCTTTACAATAGCATCTTCAATGCCTAATTCAATACCGGTTGTTGCTTTGCTGCTCACATAAACCCCTTAACCTATATTTTGCATAATAGGTCTACCTAATATTTTTCCTTAATGCTTACATCTCCTATATCAGATGTCTACAATGATCTCTTTTATATATAAGAGTCATTTTTCAATTTGCCAAGTCAGCTTACAAAGTTTTTCAATAATAAACAAAATATAATATAAGAAAATCCTATCAGCCTCTGTGTCAGTATACTTCATTTCTTCTGTGCTGGTGTCGGTGTCCTGAGTGCCGATGTAGAGTGTGATATGTTGATGTTGGTATAATGCCTTTGCCGATGCCATAGGATTGTAAGGTTTCCATCAATGACAAAACCTTCAATCACATACAATGTCTCATTGGAGTGTGCATATGCCAACAATAACAACCATGTGAAACCAAAGCAACCAGTTTTCAATTTATCCAATCATTGAGCATCAACTCAACAAAACAACAATCACCAAAAATCAACTCTCAATAATTTCTTTTGAAGGAAATTTACAGACATTGGCGAACCACTTGGGTCAACATTAAAGACGCTTCTCACAAACAAGTTGATTACTTTTCCAGAAGGAAGAAACTTTGAACCTCAAGTGAAACCCTCTTGGTGGAACAACAACCATTATTATGATTTTCATCAAAACAAGGGACACCAAATGGATAATTGTCAGTGGTTGAAACATGTCATCTAAGATTTGATTGATAATGGAATGATAATGGACTGATAACTATGGATGGACATGCGACAAACAAATCTCATACAATTTTCAAAACTCCACTTCCTAACTATGAGAAGGGTGAATCATCAACAACATATAATGGTAAGGGTAAAGCAAAGGTGAACTATGCTCATGCATATGACAATGTGTTAAATGTGATTGTGGTTAAAGAGAAACAACATCAGGAACCTGCTCATGCTATCACAAGAAGCAAAGCCAAAGTTGTTTTTTTAGGTCCTACAACTAACACGTCATCCACTTCAAAACAATACAGTCTAGTGGATCAACTACAGAAAACTCCCACTCAAATATCCATCTTATAACTTTTAAGGCTTTCACCTACACACAAATAAATTCTAGAAAGAGCATTAGTAGATATGATAGTGTCCTAATATCTTGATGTAGATTAATTCCAAACCATGGTGGGACACTTCATAACCCCTCACTTCTTATCATTCATTGAAGAAGATGACATGTCCTTGCAACATCCCCATAATGCTCCCTTGCATATTGAAGTCCTCATTCATAAAACACACATTAAACTTGTCCTAATAGATGGGGGAGTTGGCCTAAATATTTCCTCATTAAGTTTTGTCCATGCTCTAGGTTATTCTAAAGATGTAGTTGATCCCCAGAAAAATATCACAATCAAAGCATATGATGAAGAAGAGCATTCCTCCAAAGGAATTGTGGTACTACCCATTAGAGAGGGACCTTTGCCCAAAGACATAGCATGCCAAGTTCTAGACTTGGACTTATCATACAACATACTTTTGGTAAGACCATGGATACATGACATACAAGATATTCCATTAACATATCATTAGTGCCTGAAATTTCCATACAATGGAGAGGAAATCATAATCTCAGTAGATTCAAATCCATTCCAGTACTGTAGTAATCTAAAACCAACTCAAGAGGTCATTGTTCCTCATAATAGGGAGGAATTGTCTTCAAACACAAAATCCAAGGAAAAATTATTTTCCTCAATTTTGTCAAGTACGGGAAAACAAATGCAGCTAAGAGATCGAGGGAATGAAGAATATTCACTGTCATAGTTACCATTTTCTCCTAAATCTTATGGAAAACCATCAAACTCTAAACATCAACCAATTATGAAATATCTTCCAATATTTGATGAAGCATTTGTTAGTGTTGGGACCTTATTAGAGGAAACATAAGACAAACATGTGCTACAATGGCTATACATGGATGAAGAAGTTCAACAAAAAATTAACAATGTCAAAATACCCACCGAAAAATATGGAAAAGGATTTAGCATCATTCAAAAAATGGGATACACTAAAACGGGACCTGTAGGAAAATGAAAAGAAGGTGTCTCAAAACCTATACAACCTCATACTTAGTAGGCTACAGATAAATCAGGCTTAGGGTATGGACAAGTTACTCTACAAGAGGACACATCTTCTAGACAACAAAAGGATGGACATGAGAACAAACAAGAACAACTTGCAATTGAAAGGGAAGAAACATTTTCCAAACAACCAGAATAGGCAAACATAAAATGGTAAAAGAAGAAAGCTTCTAATCAACAGGAAAAACAAACTAAAGGCACTTCCCAAGCAGAGTTAACTCCTAATCAAAACAGACAAGAAGCTGGTACAAATCGAGGAGAGCTAATAGCAAGGTTGACAAAACTCAATATCAGCCCAGAGGAAGCTGAATATGAGAGAAGAAAATATATAGCAAGAAAAACAGAAGAAACAAATCAAACGCTACATTAACAAATCTGCAGATTGCAAGCTGCAAGTGAGATAAATTCTAATGAATGGGAATGGGATTCCTATCATTTTGAACAATCAGCTAAAGAAACTTGATTTAAGGAAGATTTAGGTGTCGATGTAGTTCATGCATATGTAGGACAAATGTTAGGAACTAGCCCACTTGAATTAGAGTCACATTCAATTGACTTGGGCTTAATCGAGGACAATCAGGAGCTACTGGTGAGAGGTCATTCTGATGAGAGTATCATTCTAGACATTGAAACACATATCAAAAAATTTGACATCTCTATCATGACCCTTAATACCTTTGAAGCATCTCAACCCAAGGACCCCTTACCTCTAATCCATCCTAAACTTATTGACTGGGAAAATGAAGGACATACTTCCATTGATACCTTTCCTAATGACCATGCCATATCCTTATATCTTAATGCAATCGAACCTGCAACAAATTTCACCAGGGATTTAAACAATGCATCTTCCAGTCAAGTGGGTGCCAAATCTCCCAGTCGCAAAAGTGAAAACAAAGAAAATAATATCAGGTCTCATGTTGAAAACCATTTATTGGCAACATTAGACCAAGGAAAAGTAAAAAGAAAGGACACATCTAATGGTGAAAACCTCCTCGAGGCGCTGAAAGATGGGAGATTTGACACCTTACCTAAATATTATCAAGAAAGGTCCTCCATATTGATCGAACCAATAAAGGCAGTTAACATTGGGACAACACAGTAACCAAAGATTATACATCCAACAACCTCTCTATCAGAACAATAAATGCAACAATATATGGAATTCTTCAAAAGATGGAAAATCAATTTTGCTTGGTCATATGCAGACATGCCAGCGTTGGATCCAAACCTTATTATACATCACTTAAATGTCAGTCTAGGAGCCAAAAAAGTTAAACAGAAATTGAGAAAGATGCATCCTCATGCAGCTCTTCTTGTCAAAGCAAAACTGAAGAAATTATTGGACATGGGATTCATTGGACTTGTAGCATATCCTCAATAGGTATCAAACATAGTTTCTATTTCTAAACCAAATAAAAGTATCAAAGTATGCACAGACTTCAAAGATCTCAATAATGCATGTCCAAAGGATGACTTTCCTTTGCCTAATATGGACATCATTATGGATTTAATTGTTGGAGATTCCATGTTTTCTCTAATGGACGGTTTCTCAGGATATAATCAGATTAAAATAGCTCCAGAAGATCAAGAAAAAACAACTTTTACATGTCCATGGGGTAATTTTTGTTGGAATGTCATACCATTTGGACTAAAGAATGTAGGTGCTACATATTAGAGAGCCATGACAATGATATTCCATGACATGATGCATGCATTCATGGAAGACTATGTGGATGACATATTGGCAAAATCATATGACAAAGAAGAACATTTTGAAATAGTGGAAAATATCTTTGACCGGTTAGCACAATACAAGCTACGACACAATCCCAAGAAATGTACCTTCGGTGTTACTTCAGGTAAGCTATTGGGATACATTGTTTTAGCTAGGGGTATCGAAGTGGATCCGGTCAAGGTCAAAGAAATAATGGAAATGGCATCTCCCTAGAATATTAGTCAACTTAGATCACTCCAAGGAAGAATGCAATCAATCAAAAGATTTGTTACTCAGCTAGCAGATAAATGTCAACCATTTACACATCTATTATACAAGAATGTCCATTTCAAGTGGGAAAATCAATGTGAAGAAACATTCAACAAAATCAAGGAATATCTCATGCAACCACTAGTCCTAATGTTACCAATTCAAGGAAAGTTGTTACTATATGTATCAACCACAAAAGTATCATTAGGAGTTTTGCTCACACAACAAGATAATGAAGGAAAAGAAGGAGCTTAATACATCAATAGAACATCAGTGGGTTACAAGCTCAACTACTCATCAACAAAAAAAGCATGCTTGGTGGTAGTGTTTGCATCTCAAAAATTGAGACACTATCTACTATCTCACTCTATCAATTTGATTGCTAAAATTGATCCATTGAAGTATTTTCTCAGCAAGGAGACATTAACAAGAAGATTAGCAAAATGGATCATGATCTTGAGCAAGTTTGATATTGAGTATGTGGACATAAAAGCTATCAAGGAGCAAGTCATTGCAGATCAACTAGCAGTGGCACCACTTCAAGATGATCACCCTTTACACATTGAATTTCCAAATGCTGATATACTAACGGTCACCGCAAAAACATGGTAATTGTACTTTGATGGTTCATATACACAACATGGATCATGAGTAGGCATTCTATTCATCACACCACAAGGTCATACAATTCTAAAGGCATACAAATTAATCTTTCCATGTACCAATAATATAAAAAAATATGAAGGTTTGGTCACAAGAATCAAAATGGCCATAGAATGGAACATTCAACAACTTCAAGTTTTTGGGGACTCTTAGCTTGTCATCAATCAAATCAATGACGATTATCAAACAAAGGATGAAAAGATAATGCCTTATAAGAAGATGGTTGACGATGTCAAGAAGTACTTCTTCGAAATAACTTTTGAGAAGATTTTGAGGAATGACAACAAAGTAGCAGATGCCATGGCAACATTTGCTTCTCTACTTCAGACATAGGAAAATCAAGAGCATTACGAATTCCTAGTGGAAGAGTTGTTTTACCTTGCTCATAATTGTCCTGATTCCCAAACTATTTGTCACCTTGTTGGGCATGATTCTTCCTACTGTGGCCAAACTTATACATACCTGAAAGATAATATCTTCCCTCTTGACTTTTCAAAGAACCAAAAGAGAAACTTTATTCCCCAATCCTCCCATTATATTCTTATCATAGATACCCTTTTTAAATGAGGTCTAAACGATACTATTTTAAGATATCTCGAGCAAGAAGAATCTGAGAAAGCCTTAAATGAAGTCCATAATGGCATTTGTGGAACTAATTCAAATGGTCTTACCCTTTCAAAAAAGCTCATATGCTCAGGCTATTATTGGCCAACTATGGAATGAGAGATAGCTAAAACATGCAAACAATGTCAGATCTATGGAAATTTAATTCATGCACTAGCACAAGAGCTTCAAGCTTTGGAAACCTCTTGGCCTTTTTTCCAATGGGGTCTTGATCTAGTAGGAAAGATAAATTCCCATTCATCCAATGGCCACAAATTCATCCTTGTAGCTACAAAATATTTCACAAAATGGATTGAGGCGGTACTTCTCACAAATATCACAGGAAAACAAATTGCTGCATTTATCTTGAACTACATCATATGTTGCTATGATATACCCATGACCATTATCACTGATAATGGGCGACCGTTCAAGAATCAGGATGTACAAGAGCTATGTGAGAAATTCAAGATCCAACACAGATTCTCCACACCCTACTATCCACAAGGGAATGGACAAGTAGAAGCATCAAACAAAACTATTCTGAAAAATCCTTAAAAAGATAGTAAATGATGTTGGCAGAGATTAGCATATTCAATTAAACCCTTCTCTATGGGCCTACCATACTAGTATTTGCACACCAATAGGTACCACACCTTTCTCTCTTGTCTATGGATTAGAAGAAATGCTACCAATAGAAGTAGAGATACCTTCTCTATGAGTATCATTAAAAGGCCTTATCCCAAATGAAGAACAACGAGTATCTAGACTACAAGAGTTAGAATTGATACATGAACAAAGACAAAATGCCTTTGATCATTTAAAGGTGTATCAACAAAGAATGTGCCGAAGTTATAATCACAATGTCAAACCAAGAGCCTTTCAAGTTGGAGAACTAGTACTAAAGGAAAATCCACACAACCAGGCAGATCGAGAAAAGAAAGGGAAGTTTGAACCAAACTGGTTGGGTTCATTTGTGGTCACAATAGTATTTGGGTCAGGAGCCTATCAACTATCAATGACAGATGGGGATCAGCTTGAATAACCCATCAATAGCATGCATCTGAAGAAGTTTTATGTCTGAAAAAGTAGAAAATCCAAAAACAATGGAAAAACATAAAAAATAAAAAAATAGTGAAAAAGAAGAAAAAGCTAAAAGCAGTGAAAAAGCAGAAAAATCAAAAACAGTGAAAAAGCAAAAAAATTAAAAACATTGAAAAAGTAGAAAAATCAAAAACAGTGGAAAAGAAGAAAATACAAAAACAACAAAAACAAAGAAAAAAATCAAATATGAGAAATGTGCAATAAAAATAGATGACGAAAACCTAGCAACAAGTGTTATCTATCAGCTATCTCTTCCATCTATTAGTTCATTCATCCTTCCGTTTGTATTTCATTTTCCATCGACATTTTGTTCATATCCACAAATAAGACTTTGTACATATGCTAGCATTGTAGCTTATATCTCACCATGGTTTGGATCATTGGGTATATCATAATAAATTTGTTTCTAGGCTTGGGGCAAAATCTTGCACCTAGTTGGGGGCAAAAGTTTCCATCATTTGAGCTTAATCAAATAGGTAGAACAACAGTTAGCCACTGCTTGTTGAGAAAAAACTGAGACACATCTAGCATTGCACACATGATCAAATTATCAACCATCAAACTATCACATATCAGTCCAAGCACATCACACACATATCAATGGATGGTATCTTTTGACTAATGATTTTAGCACTTTAATCTATGATTGTTCAACTTTTCTATCTTTGATTTTTGCTATCATGATTTCTGAGTGACTCCAGGATGTCTTTGACTAGAAGAACAAGGAAGGAACATGATATTTTTCTTGTCTGTTGTCTGTAAATTAATCATTAATATGTACAAATTTGTCTCAGGACATGATCATTGGAGTATCACCGAAGATATTTCCAATTTTCAGATAAAAATGGTTAATACTACCCGTTTTAAGCAAGCAACACTTAGGTCATCTTGGTTCAATTATACCTCAATGCTTGTGCTAACTTGCAATATAAAAATCTAGGAAAGTAGTGCTCAGGTCATCATGGTTTAATTATACCATCAATGTTTGCACTCACTTCCCACATTTAAAAAAAAATCTCAATGATGACACAAAGCAATAACCTAGTGACTGGTCTGATCACAACATTGCATTTCATTTGCATTTATCTTGCATTTCATTCTTGCATAGGATCACAAAAGATCATCTTATCCAACGCCAAATCTATCACAAGAATCATCAATGTATCATCATAGGTGTATACACAATCAGATCCATGACTCATCTCTCTTGAGATGTTGTTGACCCAAAGTGAATCTTATGCTTTTCCACTGAATGCACCAACATCAACACATCTGACTCTTCTTGCAATAGGATATCAACAAAATGTCAATTCTTTATCCAATCGATCTTATCAATTCTATCAATCCATCTCATCTGATCCATTCTATCTTGTCTTATATAGGATGTATCTTTCCTAGAACCAGATGTTTTGATCAAGTCTTATACAGGATATATCATTCTTGACACCACATGCTTTGATCATCTTTGTCTTATATATGAGGTGTCATTCCTGAAACCGGATTTGATATCAATCTTATCAGTTTTGATCAATCTCATCAATCTAATCAATCTTATCAATTCAATCAAACTTCTATCAATCATCACATCAAGAATCACATGATAATGATCGAAGAATTCACACTTTCATCATCCACAGTTGTAGAAATCAACCAATAATCTATCGAGCAATCAATTTCGCAAAGATCCAAACACTCCAAAGGTCAATTATCTCAATTGATCTCCCAAGGGGGCATCATCATATCACAATTTATCAATCAATGTTTAGGGCATCCTATCAAATCAATATCACATCAACATCATCAAATTGATATTATTCTTTGAATCAACGTGTCATCACACCTCTCTTCAAAGGGGCAAAATGTATACATCTAAAAAAGGTTTGAAGATAATTAATTAAATAAGCAATTATTTAATTAATCCCCCTTCCCAATTTAATTGAATTCATTAGCAATTTGATTAAATTCCCTATTCGCCTACTTATTAATACAACTAAGGATTTATTTAATAAGTTCATTTCAATAGTCCCCTTTAATTATTTAATCTAAATTAATTAATCCCCCCCCATTAAATAAATTTCTTCTAATCCCCTAATTAATTAAAACAAATCAATTTATGAGTTCTTGAAAGTTAATTAGCCTTTTCTTATTATTTAAATTTTTAAATTAAAATTTCTCACATGCCTCCTAACTTCTAACCACCTAACCTAACCACCCCCTAACCTAACCCTATCCTACCTTGCACATCCTAACCTCCTATGGGTTGGATATTCTCCCCTTGAGACACATGGAACTTATGTCGCATGTCTCCTCCCTTGGACACTTGCCCTCTTGTGAGAAAAGTTCCTTGACACTTGTCACCATAGAGATGACAAGTGTCCCTCCCTCCAACCTCTTCTCCAACCTCCTCCAATTTGACCCTTGATATCTTCAGATTCAATCTTGACCATTGATTCCTGTCACCTCACCCTTGGCCTTGGAAATCCAATAAATATTCCCCATTTTGGAGCACAATGGATCCCATCTCAAGCATTGTTATTATAGGCGTATCACTTCTAGCATTCTAGTTCAGCATTGCTATCATTTATTGCATCTTAGATCTAGCTTAATTTGATCACCTTCTAGCATAATTGCTTAATCATATAGCATAATCAATCTCTCATCTAGCTCAATTCCATCTATCATTTAGCATAACCATGCACATCATTAGCATAATTAGCTTCTTGGATCAATCTACTTGCACATCATATCATTTTAAATCCTCCGTCTTGGTGTAGTCAAGTCACTAGGATTTCTCATCTAGATCTGAGAGCAAATCCACACTTGCATCTCTTAGGAGGCAATATGTTTCTTTGCCATGGTTTATCTTTCATTTGATTTCAATTTTATAACCATGCTTGTAATGATCTATTGAGTGTTTGTGTTGCAGTTGCATGTATCCTACTTCACACTCACGACACAAGGTATAAGGAACTAGGGTGGAATTTCATAGACAATGCCTGGACTGAAACATATATACAGACACACAAGCTAATCTAGCACCACACAAAGTTACAGAGACCCTGTAGACAATGGTACTAGAAGAACCCCAAGCAGAAGATATGCCCCAAATGTAACATGAGATGACAGATACCTCATGAGAGTACAATAAGGGACACATACAAAAGACATGCAAAGAAAAGCCAAAAGGAACAAGATCACATTCTTAGCCTTGTTATTCCTAGCACACCATGATATAAGGGATCATGGTGACCAAGAGGAAATAGAGTCCTCAGGAGCTTAAAAAGATAAACAGAGATAAAAGAGTCAATGCCAACACGAGTGTCTCAGATGTCTTTTGTTGAAAGGATAACCAATGGGATGAGAATTGGATAATGTCTGACTTGAGGAAGGTTACATCCTGTGCAGACTGATGATGGGTCTTGGTGAGAAGGATAAATATTAGAACAACACTAGGATAAAAGATTGATGATGGGATGACAAAAGATACTTGATATGATCATGATGACAAAGATGCTCTAGGATGATTATTGAATAACCAGCTAATAGGATATGATCTTAGAGGAAATGACTGATGCAAAGGATGAGACCTAAGGAAACCTATATACAAGATAGATAGATGATGGAAGAAGACCCAGGGATAGGAATGATCCTACCCCAGTCAAGATGAAAAGACATGAGAGAATGATGATGAATGGGGTGTTGTGGATGTGTGAATGATATATCTCAAAACAACACAAGGATTGGGAAGGATGCATCCTGATTATGATGATTGGATTGTGATCAAGGCTTGCAACAATGCTGGGAACAAGACCATGGATGTGATTCGATGATTGGATTGGTGCTTGACCTTTGATAGTTGAGGAAGATGGATAAGATTGAAATGCAATGGCGGATTGTGAGGAGTAGATAGATGCAAGAGGAATGTGAGTACCATGGGATACCACATTGAAAAGATGCAGATGCAATATAGATGAAGACAGGTTGATTGAATGGAATAAAATTGGATTGCATGGGGGTATCCTAGAGCTAGATACCAATGAAAAGGGATGAAAGAGGCAATGGAATGATAGGAGCAGAGGGATGAAAGGATGGAAGAAATGATGAAAAGGATTTGGAGATGGAAGCATTGTGGATGTGGCTAGGAGATGAAAGGATGAGGGACAAAGGGATGAACGTAAAAGAGGATTGGAAGAGGAACCGGTTATGGATGAAGGGATGGAGGAACTTGAAGATAAGGATAGTGGATGGATCTGATTATGGATGAAGAGATGGGGGAACAAGGAGGTAAGGATAGGTGGATGAATGGATATGGTAAGATAACTGACAGGAGGATAGGAATCTCAATGGAAATGAATGGAAGGTAGGGAGATGGGTGGATAAGGACTATGAAGAAAAAGTGTGATAGGGAAGTGGAATCTAATGAATACTAAGAGGGGGGGTGAATTAGTATGCCAAAAATCAATGTACTTAAACAATTTACTAGTCTAGCAGTAAACCGATAAAATAGTTTAGTAGAAAAACTGGTTACTACACATGTAAACCAAATAGAAAATAATGCATTCACCCATAGAAGCACAAACATCATAACACAAGAGATTTTGATGTGGAAACCCAAATGGGAAAAACCACGGTGAGATGAAACTCACAAGTAACTATCTGTAGAATAGGAACCAGACTGGTTAAGGTCATACAATGTTCTTTACCAGAACAGATCCTGTTAGGAATCTCAATCTCTATTAGGAGATAAATCCGATTAAAGACTACCTTGCTAGAGGATTTTAGATCCACAGACGTGAACCACCTTGTTATAGGATTTACAAAAGGCTTTTTGGGCCTACCCGGTTAAGGGCTTCAAACTTGTCAAAGATGTGAGTAATCAACAAGTGAGTGATCTAGAAAATAGCACATATTGCTTGGTTAGATCCTTAATAGCTCATTCCTAATGCATTCCAGCATTACTTCAGTCTTCAACACATTCAAACTCTGTCTTCTCTCACAGACCTGAACTTCTCTTCTATGATCTCTCTTACAAAAAACTCTTCAACCACCTTAAACCCTAGCAACAACCTAAAACCCTAAACATGATGTCGTTATAAAGGAATCTGATTTCATGTCGGTCCAATAGGATTACAATACAATTTCCTAGGTTCAATGCATCTAGACATATTCTGTAACACGACACAAAAAGCATCGTTAAAGTGTCGACACCGCTAAACAATCGGTGGATGGTAACTCATCACAAAATGTCGGTTGGTAACTCATCGCAAAGTATTATCGGTTCATACAAAATACCGATTACCGGTTTGACAAAATGAAGACTGGGAAATATGAGTTGTGTCGCTTTGTTCCTTCATACCGCTTGAAATCCTCGAACCACTTGGGGTCTTCATACCACTTTAGATCAGTAAACACTTTCTGCAAAACACTGATAGTCTAAAGACTATAATACATCATACTAGTTGGAACAAATAGTGGTTGAGCTTTAACTCATACATACAAAACATGATCTCATAGCAAGTGTGTGTCCATCAATGACAATCACAACATAATCATCAAAAATGCCAACAATCTCCCCCTTTGGCATTGATGGCAACACTTAGGAAAATTTTGACATCTAAGTGTTTTACAATAAAGAATATGCCATAATCAAAATTACTCCCCCTAAGCATATACACTATCCCTTTTGCAAAAAATGCAATGTGTACTACTCCTTAATAGAAATAGCATGAAAGTATACATCAAAGCATCAAAATTTATATACTTCTCCCCATTTGCCAACAATGACAAAAAAATATTGCAGACTAACCCCTATTTTATTAGTATAAAATAATAAGTGTTTATGATAGTAATGAGTAAAACTTGTCAAAAACTGATTTAAAGTCCTGCAAAAATTGCTTCATGGATAAGGACCATGAGTCAAGTAGGGATGTAGCCACTTCTTTCTTTGTCTACATCTGGGAGACCTGTTCTTTCATGGCATCTATCGTGCTCATTTCTTGAGTGACCGTTAGGGCATCAAGATTTAGATAGCACTTTTGGAGAATTTGTAGTCTTGGCAATAGGACTAGTTGAAGTTCCTGCAAATTTCATGTCCAGTTGCTTATCTCTGCCTCTAGTCTTGCAGACTGCAGTTCAAGCTGGTAAACAATTTGTCCATATGTGGAAAAGCAATCATATGGCATCTTGAAGGTGCTAATAAATGACTGCATATCAGTTTGTAGTTTGTCCTTTTGAGTGAGCACATCATCACAAAATAAATGAGGTTGGCAAATCTTGCTGAGTAGAAGATTTCCCTCATTCATTGCATCTCTAATGTCCTTCTATTCCTTCTGGAGATTAGACTAGAGCTCTGTTAATTTTCTCAGCAAGGCAATGTCTAGAGCCTTTTGATGTACCTTCTTGGCATTTGCTTCTGCGACCTCTTCCAGGCTTTGGACCTAGTCTTCTATAACTGTACATACGAGCTTCAATTGAGAAAGTGAGGAATTGGTACTGGGAAGGTTTGTACCGGGTATCAAACTGGTAAGTGTCTCCACCATAGTTTGGATAACATCTTCCTCCTTTTTCCTCCTTAGAGCATCCAATCCCTCTTGAGAAAGCTTAATGCTCTATAGCAGCTCTGATTCATTTGTAGACTAGAGGTCAATAGGACTGGTAATTGCAGTCGGTTTAGCATGACTACTGGTATCCATTGGATCCACATGTGTGCTCTTTTCCACTCCTTCCTTGTCCTTGGCTTTTTGATTATCTTCTTTAGCCTTCCTTTGCTCCTCTTCTTATTTCTTTCTTTTCTCTTCTTCTTGTCTCTTCTCTTCATCTTTTCGCTTCTTCTCTTCTTCATCCTTCTTCTTCTCCTCTTCCTTTTTCTTCTTTCTCTTTCCGCTTCTCTTCTTCTTTCTTTTCCTCTTCCTTTTTCTTCTCTTCCTCTTTCCGCTTCTCCTCTTCTTTCTTTTCCTCTTCCTTCTTCCTCTTCTCTGCTTCCTGTTTCTTCTTTTCTTCTTCATTTTTCTTCTTCTCCTCTTCTTTTTGCTTGTCCTCTTCCTCTTTCTTCTTTTCCTCTTCTTTTCTCTTATCCTCTTCATCTGCTTGTTTCTTCTTTTCTGCTTCCTGTTGCTTCTTTTCTTCTCCTATTCATTCTAAAGGTGTGCTCTGAGTAACATTTTCACCATCTAAGGCATCAACATCAATGGGGTCCATTTGGTCTGTGACCGATTCTTCTTCACTGTTATACTCCTCATCCGGTTTTCTAGTTTCTAGTTCTTGCTCAACTTTTATGTTGGCTTCAGCCACTTGATGCATCTTAAGAGCTTCTTGAGCATGAGTATGTGTATCCTTGATCACTTCATGACCCTTTCCTTCCAGTAAGAGGAGTCTTCTTCTTCTCATGAAGAAGAGGCCTTTGTATTTATTCATAACTTTGAAAAGTTTTGAATTTGATACATCAAGAAAATGTTGAGCAAATATTTCCTCCTTGATTTTCTATTCCTTTTCTATGGCAATGCGCCATTTATTGTCTAAAGAATTATACAAAGAATCAGGTGTCTCAGATCTAATTTTTGAAGGCAACCGGTCATTAACACACAAATACTTAATGATTTCCTATTCAACTTCTTCCTTTTCTTCATCATTGAAATCATCAAAACAATCAATTAATCATTCAGCACTTTTCTCCTAATATTCTTTATAGTTCTTTGACAATGTGTCAAAGGTTTGTAAGAAAAAATATCAATATTTACTGGTACAGATGATGTCGGTTCATTCTTTGTCTTTTTTTTTGTTTGCCTAGTCTTCTTCTTAGGCAGTTCTTCTGACACAATTTCTTTTGAGTCAGGTGTATTGCTTTTTGTCTTCCACTTCCTCTCAAAGACTTTTGCAGCTGTCGCTTCCAGTTTCTTCTTAACTGGTGACCGCTTGGTCACTTTGGGACTAGCTGCAGTAACCGGTGCCGATGCTAAAGGCACTGCCTTTCCTTTCTTTTCTAAGGGTTCTACAACCGGTGTAACCCTTTCCAAATAGGTGTCAGTTCTTTTTGCCTTAGGATCAAGGGATGAGGCAATTAGGGTAGAAGCATACCCGTCCAACATATCATTCATTACTTCATAGCCCATAGGCTCTACTTCTTCCTGCCTAGGCTCAATGGCCTCCATTATGCATTCATCCACTTTGATGGTGAAGTAGATGTCTTCCTCATACTTTTTGACTAAATCACCGGATATTCTTATCCTTTGGCTCATCTTGCGTGTGAACTCATCAAAGTATTTTTTCAGTGCTTTCGGATAGCCGGTTCCAACCACTTGTAGACTTTCCTTGATTTGTTTTGTTACTGGTTGGTCGGCAGACCACTGAATATCACCGAATCTTGGAAAGTAGCCTTGAAAGTAAAAGAACAAACCAACCAATAGTTGTCCGAACTTAAATCTCAGTGCATTGTCCTATTTGATTGACTTAAGATTCAACATAAGTTTTCTTTGCATACAAGTGCACAGATCAAATGATGCATCTTCCTTGATCATCCTGTAAGTGATATTTACCGCAACAACAGAGACATAATTAATTCTACTAGCAGAAAACATCTAGTAACCTATCACCATGCAGGCATACTTGACCAGATCGTCCTTGATTGAGTTGACGGTCATACCACGTGAGTCGGTCACTAAACCGGTGAGCTTGGACATTTCAGTCTTGCTAACCTTCCTTAGGGTTGGCACTTCCCCTATGTTATAGAAACCAGTGATGGCATGAATTGCTTTCGGTGTGATATCATGCATCAGCTCGAGGTACATCTTGTCACCATGTACCCTGCTTAAAATAATGCGAATGTGATCATCCAAAAATTCTTCAAGAAAGTAAACTGCATTTTGAAGTTTCTTCTTTTCTAGAATGCTGAATTCCAGTTTAATCTTCTTATCCTTTCCATAGAATAGACTCAGCTGGGAATGGATTACAAGAGACCCTAGGTCTTTGATTTTGCAGTCTATGTAATCAGAAATCCCTTCTTCTATTATAACACTAGCCGGTACTTGAGACAGGGCATTGTATTTTGACTTTCGCTTAATGAAGTCCATAGAATCAATAGTTGCACTAGAGCTATCATGAGATATGGAAGACATGATAAACAAAGAATTATGAAAAATACCTTCGTAGATTGAAATTTAGGGCTTCACAATTTGAACTTCGCTTCACACTCCTTCGGTTGCAGAGATACTTCTTTGCATTCTACACTCTTCCAACAGATGTTTGCTTCAAATTCTTCTTCGGGAATTTGATAAATTCTTTGATTCACAGTGTAAATCGCTTTCCTTCACTCTGCACTTGAAAAAATTATTTGATCAAAAAATGATAAGTGAGAAATGATTTCAAAATTCCTTTTAAATAGGTTCTCCACCTACCATAATAAATGCTCCAATATTAGGGCGTAAACCCTAATTTTCCTTTTAACATTTCCGGTCTTTTTCCAACTGATAGGTATCTCATACCAGTTAAGGTCTTTTACTGGTTCTAATCGGGGGTTCGAAGTATTTTGCTATTTTCTCCCCCTAAGATTTTCTGATGCTTAGTTTGTCGGTTCCGTGATTTCCACACTGGGTGCAGAAACCGGTTCCTCTTGCAACACTCCTGATTTCTTTTTCCAAGTTTTGTTCATATTCGCTTGAACAGTTTCAATATCAATCTTTCCTTCTGGAGTGATTGGTATGTCATGCGATATGTTCTTTTTTATTCTACAAAATATGGCAATGTGACCCGGTTTGTTGCAATGATAGCAGACCATTCCAAGTGCTCTCCAAGGTCCATTATTCGTGTTACTGTTCTTTCTCCTACATGTTGTAGCAGTGTGACCATGACCATGACAAAGCAAATAGTTTGCTCTCCATTCGGTTGCCACTTGATAGCCACCGCTTCCTGAATGATGATTAAAGGTATTAAACCGGTTGTGATTCCGGTTCACAAAAGGTTCGGGACCAACTCCTTGAGTCCTTTGAGGATATCTTCTAGTGTTGTTCATAACAGACCTGCATTCAGATGCTCTATGCCCAAACTTGTTGCATGCATAACAATTACCATTAAACTTATTGGATCTGGGTACATTGTTTATAAAGTAAGGAAAATTATTGTAGGCTTTGCTCCTACACACATTAGCATTATGTCCTTTAAGTCAGTTAAAGCAAATAGGTTTGAACTTTTTCTTACCTTTACCTTTGAATGTCGGTTGCTTCTTTGATGCTTCAACATTTGCATAAGAGGTCTCACCTTCCTCATGACAGGAGTAACCAAGTCCATTAGTATTCCTGTTAGGTTTGGCTGATTCAAGCTTTTTCTCTAGCTTAACAGTACTCTTGTTGAACTTAGCAAGTATTTCCTTTGACTCGGAGAGTTCTTTGGAAATAGTAGCATTTGTTTCCATCAAGTTTGCATTCTCAGAGATGGCCATGTTCAATTCTTCTTGCATTTCTTTTTCCACTTTGCTTGCATGGAGTTGAGCGGTTAGGGCATTGATTTCTTGCTTTAGCTTGGAGATTTCATGATCTTTATCTTTTACCAGATCTTCACCTTTCCTTCGGTTCTCAAGCTCTTGGCACATTTGAATAGTCAGTCCTTCCAACTCTTTTCTTAGGTTGGAATTGGATTGATTCAGCTTTTCTACTTCTTGAATTAGGGCTTCCATGTCCGCTTCATCATAAGAACTATTTTCAGATAGCTCCATCATTTTTTCAACGTGTTCTCTCCTTTTTGCCTGAGAGGCCTTGTATTTGACCATAAGATCATCATAGGCTTGCTCAGACTGAGTGAGCTGATGAGTAAGTTCCCTCATAGTGTATTCCCCCATATCTCTTTCCAAGTGGTTAGACTTATAGAAAGGTTGGCTATGATACCAATTGATGAATACTAAGAGGGGGGGTGAATTAGTATGCCAAAAATCAATGTACTTAAACACTTTACTAGTCTAGCAGTAAACTGGTAAAATAGTTTAGCAGACAAACTAGTTACCACACATGTAAACCAAATAACAAATAATGCATTCACCCATAGAAGCACAAACACCATAACACAAGAGATTTTGATGTGGAAACCCAAATGGGAAAAGCCACAGTGAGATGAAACTCACAAGTAACTATCTGCAAAATAAGAACCAGACTGATTAAGGTCAGACTGGTTAAGGTCATACAATGTTCTTGACTAGAACAGATCCTATTAGGAATCTCAATCTCTGTTAGGAGATAAGTCCACTTAGAGACTACCTTGCTAGAGGATTTTAGATCCACAGATGTGAACCACCTTGTTAGAGGATTTACAAAAGGCTTTTTGGGCCTACCCGGTTAAGGGCTTCAGACTTGTCGAAGATGTGAGTAATCAACAAGTGAGTGATATAGAAAATAGCATAGATTGCTTGGTTAGATCCTTGATAGATCGTTCCTAATGCATTCCAACATTACTTCAGTCTTCAACACATTCACACTCTATCTTCTCTCACAGACCTGAACTTCTCTTCTATGATCTCTCTTACAAAGAACTCTTCAACCACCTTAAACCCTAGCAACAACCTAAAACCCTAGACATGATTTCCTTATAAAGGAATATGATTTCATGTTGGTCCAATAGGATTACAATACAATTTCCTAGGTTCAATGCATCTAGACATATTCTGTAACACGACACAAAAGGCATCGTTAAAGTGTCAGCACCGCCAAACAGTAGGTGAATGGTAACTCATCACAAAATGTCGGTTGTTAACTCATCACAGAGTATGTATTACCAATTCATATAGTACCGGTTTAAGAAAAAATACTGGTTGCCGGTTTGACAAAATGAAGACTCGAAAATATGAGTTGTGCCGCTTTGTTCCTTCATACCACTTGAGATCCTCGAACCGCTTGGGGTCTCCATACCGCTTCAGATCGGTAAACATTTTCTGCAAAACACCGATAGTCTAAATACTAAAATACATCATACTGGTTGGAACAAATACCGGTTTAGCTTTAACTCATACATACAAAATGTGATCTCATAGCAAGTGTGTGTCCATCAATGACAATCATAACATAATCATCAAAAATGCCAACAGAATCCAAGAGGTGTCCAAAGCATGTATATGTTGGCATATGGACACTCCAATGAGACATTGTATGTGATTGAAGGTTTTGTCATTGATGGTAACCTTGCAATCCTATGGCACTGGCAAGACATCATACCGACAAAGCATTACACAGGCAAGACAGTGCACCGGTATCAACAGATCACTCTACACCGACACTGACATTGAAGAAAACATGTATACCGACATAGAGGCCGACAGGATTTTTGTTATGTAATATTTTGTTTATTATTGTAAGCCGACTTGGCAAATTGTAAAATGACTCTTGCATATAAAGGAGATCATTGTAGACATTTGTAGTAGTGATGAAAGAAGCATAAAAGAAAATTATTAGGCAGACCTAATGTGCGAATTATAGGTCAAGGGTATATGTAAAGAACAAAGTAGGAACCGGTACTGAATCTGGCATTGAAGATGCTATTGTAAAGAAGTACAAGTCATTGGATTAGTATAATCCTTATTGTAAGTTAGTGTGACTTCCCATTGAGCAGTGAGCTCTAGGTAGTTGGCCTTCCTGCATGTGCAAGAACCTATTGTAAGTAATATTCTCTTATTGGCCAGTGAGTGAATATTGTGGGTCACAAATCCCATCGAGGTTTTCTCCACACTGGGTTTCCTCGTTAAACATCTTGTGTTATGGTGTACTTTTCATGTGGATATTCTTGATTCTGTTTATTGCATTATTTCTTGCATATCGGTACACTATTATATTATGTTTTGCATGTTTTAACTTAAGAAATTCTTACTACCAGTCAGATACTGATTCACCCCCCCCTCTCAGTATCTGTGGGACCTCTAACAATTGGTATCAGAGCCTGGTCCTCTATTTTCAGAAGCCCAATAGCTTGAGGAAGATCTTGACATCGGTAAAGATGGAAAATCTGATGAAGAAACTTGAAGGAGCTCTTACAGACTATGATGCAGAGAAATTGAAAAATATCAAATTAGAAGATGATTTATGAGCAGCTCAGGATGTCATTCAGGCACTTCAAGAAAATTTTACTATTGCAAGAAATAAGAGAAGAGAACTCTGTGAAAAACTGCAAAATGAGAATGATGAAAAGGAATCACTTAATGATATGATAAGCAAGTTGAAACAAGAGTTCATGACAACAAAAAATGAAATGCAGGACATGACTATGAGATTCTGCAAAGAGATTGAGGACAAGAAGAGGAATGAAGAAGAATTAACCAGAAGACTAAGTGATGCAGCAAATGAGAACACAAGACTTAGCTATGAAAATGACATGTTGAAGACATATCTGATGCATACTCAAAATGACTCAAATGAACTAATGAGACAAAAAGAAATCTTAGAAAGAGAACTGGAAACTGCAAATCAACACAAAGAAAAATTCAAGAAAAGCTCAGAGGAACTTGGTACCTTGTTGAAGAATCAAAAACCTAAAGGTGAAACTTCTAGAATTGGCTTTGAAGTTGGTGAAAGCTTCGGTACTGCAAATACTCAGGATCACAACAAACCGGTAAGACAACCTAATGCTTATAAATTCAATGGAAAATGCTTTAACTGTAATAAGTATGGTCATAGAGAAAATGAATGTAAATCTAGGAATTATCAAAATATCAATACACCCACTAGTCAATGTTCAAAATGCAACAAAGTTGGTCATAACTCTGAAAACTGCAGAATGAATGTGAGATGTTATGTTTGTGGAAGATTTGGACATTTATCAAATCAATGCAGAACACAAACTGGCATAGGTTATGGGAAAGCTATTTAGAAGAATAATGTAACTTGTTATGCATGTAACAAGATTGGTCATATTGCTAAATTTTGTAGAAGTAAAGGAATGCCGGTAGACAACAAAAGTGCTAGCTTGAAAGGTAAGGAAAAAGTTGAAGAGGTTAAGAAAGAATTCTCAAAGCAATGGATTAGAAAAGCTGATCTAAATATTGGGAATACTTATCCACTGGTAGAACCAACCAATGCTTCACTGGTAGTACAGAATGATGCTTCACCGATAGGACAAAGCAGTGCTCCACTAACAGGAAGTTCTTCATCTAATTGAAGAAAATTTCCTTGAGGGTTTGGCAATCAAATGACACAAGTGCTAATTATTCCCTTGGTTAGAGATAAGAAGTTGAAAATCACTTATTACTGGTAGACAATGTTAATCGGCATGTAATAAATGTGGTAGATGGCAAAAAGACATTATAAAAATAAGGTTTTGGCTCCATTTCATTTCACCGTGATTTCAAATTTTCAGAGAGTGCGAAGATTCCGAGCTAAGGCATTCCAAGCAAGAAGCAAGCACACTCCAAGCAATCATCCACCTAAGGTAGAAAAAGGTATTTAATCATGGCATCCATCTCTACAATTGAATACATAGAAAACCCTACTACTGTTGAAGTAATTAAAAGACCTAGGCTCGTATTTCAGTTAGTCCCCGAGATAGAAAAGAAGGATGATACCTTAGGTGCTTTTTCTCAAATCCCTTAAGGTGTTGTATATGCTGAAGACCCTAGAATGTACATCCACTGCAACATTGAAGAGTTAGGAGATGAGGAAATCAAAACCATGTATAAAACCGTAATATGTGATGATACCAGTAATGTTAAAGATGAACACAAGGTTATTGAAACCCTAGGATTCATAGAAATCCTTAGCATTCCTGAATTTCCAAAGGATGTGATCAGGATAGTGTTAAGCAGAGTTCATGGAGAATTTTTCTGGCTAGATGCAATCCATAAGATCACCAAGGAAGCTGTGAAAGCTGTCACAAGGTTACCGACCACCGGTAAGAGACTAGATAAAACCAAGAAGGTTCCAAATGACCTAGTTACAAAACTAACTAGTGCAACATTCGATAAGAGATCTCTAAGGGTTAATGATGTAAAAGATATCAATGTGAAATTCATAAGTATGATATTAGGTTACAAAGCCACTCATGCTAACAGACTTAACTCAGTTTCAAGTTTATGCATTAAGAGTGCTTATGATATGGTAACATACAATGCAAAAATTGACATCTATGAATGGTTAAAGGATGAACTAACAGACAACCTTGGAAAAATAAAAAAGGACAAGAAAGGAACTTTTAGATTTGGAAATCTGTTAGTATGCCTAATGCTACACATAACAAAACAGGTTCCCGATATAGGTTATAAAGAACTTGGATATGACATACCAGTAGGAAAGCAATTGACAGAACTGTTCAATACCATGAGTGAGAACAAGGAGAACAATATTCATGACTTTTTCCAAGCATTGAAGACCAAAATGAAGCAAAGAATAAGGTTATCCCAGAAAATAGTAGACAAATACAAAGATGATATATGCTTTGTTATTAAGAAAGATGAAATCTGGATGGAAGTGGTCATCCCAAGGACAATTTGGGTAACCGAGATGGGCTATGAGATAGATGATCACATAGTTGAAACTTATGCTAAAGCACTTCTGGAAGCCCCCAATGAACCTAAGGAAGAAGTATTTGGTAGTGTTGAGACCATAGAAAGCCAAATACAATCAAAGAAAAGAGTAAAGAAGGTTGAGGCATTTGTAAGGAAAGGATCTAGACAAGCAAAGGCCATTAAGGAAGATGTATTAAAGAAAATCAGCATAACAGAAGATGAGTTGGCAACTCCACAACTTGAAACTCATCTATCACTGGTAGGTACTTCTTTGGAAGGTGACATGCCAACAACTTTTAAAAGAGTTGTTAGAAAAAGAGATCCCTCACCGACAACCACTCCTTCACCTAGAAGGACAAGGAAAAAGCAACAAGCAGTGAGATCTCCGGTTAGAAAGGCCACACCCAAGAAAAAGCTGACACCAAAGAAAAAGAAAAGAACAAATAGTGACTTGGCACCTCTTGATATATTGTTAAATGAAATCACAGAGGAAGGAAAACTGAAAAACATAGAGAAAATTTATGACACTCTATCTTTTGATGAGAGAGAACAAGTTGAGAACAGTGTTATACTGCATATGGACATGTATAAGAAATTTTTGATGGAAGTAGCAAATGAAATTCTTGATGATTTGTTCAAAAGGTTAGAAGCTAGAAGGCAAGCAGTGATTGAATTAGATAAGAAAATAAAAATAGAGAAACTACTTGTTGTATATCTAGTAAACTCTCCCAAGGAAATCGATGATTTGATTGCTCCGGCAAACCGATCAGTATTCTCTACTGCACACCGGCATATTTCATTAATGGCAAGAAGAGTCAATGAAGTCACAGAGGAAACAGAAGATGGTTGGGATATATTCCTGGTTGACAAAGAGAAACAAGAAGAATACAAGAACCCTAAACCTATAAAGCTATATCAGAAGGATAGAGACAAGGGGAAAGGCAAAATTGGTGCACCACCAAGCATAAAAGTTAAAGACAACCTACCCCCACCGGTGAAAATTACAACTACTGAAAATCAACTGGCAATAGAAAGTATGGATGCAAAGGATAGAAATCCTAATTCAGAAGTCCTGTATAATGTAAATGTTGATACCCAAAAGATCAACATAATAGTTGATAAAGATACAACTAACAAGTCAGATATGGCTAATGAGCCTCCGGTAGTAGGGAAAATAGAGAAACCAGCACAAGATACAGAGAAAAAGGTAGAATCTGAGGCACGGATAGAGACAACACAACATTCTGAGAAATCAACAGAGCCAAAGGCTCCAGAACAATAGGTACATAAGGAAACAGTGCCACTAGTAAGTAGTGAAGTAGGAAAACCAGTGCTAAAAGAAATGCAAACACAAACTGACATGCCAGAGGTCAATACAAGCATGGTTACTTCCACTGGCACTCAAATTGTTGGATCATCATCAACATTCAAGTCAACAAATGTGACTAAGATATTACTTGATTCTATTAAGAAAATAACTGACTGCAGTTCACAGGCTTATAAGGCAATTGATGATTTTATACCAATTTTGGAGGCAATAGCTCCAAACTGTAATATAGATAATAAAGATTCTTTAGGACAATTGGATACATTGTGTAGATATATTTCTGAAAACATTGAGAAAATAAAGGAAGAATTAGTAAAGGATAAGGTAGAAAAAGAAAAACAAAAATTCTTTGATGAGGAAATAAAGAAGTGTAACAGAGATTTTGACACACTTCTATCAGAACTATGTAGTTTGTTGAAAGAATACAAAAATCTGTATAAAGATACATGTAAAACAAACTTTTTGACTGTAGATATTGACAAGAAAATAAGCAAGACACAGGATGAGATAAATAAGCTTGCAGACAATTTTGTCAACTCATTGGATTCATTATCAGTTTTTGAAGAGAAGATAGCAAAATTTGAAGAAGAACTACTCAAACTGGAAAGAGAGAAAGACAGAATAATAAACAAGGCAAAACATCTGAGATCTAAACTAAGTCCAAGATTGGACTATTTAGCATCTCTACGGAAGGAAATTTCAGAGGCACTAACACAGGGAAGCAAAACACTGACAAAGCATTTGCAGCATCTCACCGGTACAGTAAAGAGGACTGAAACAACAATAAAAGATAGTAAAAAGTTTATGGATAGTATAAACTTAATTTTGGGAGATCTTTTTCAGATAATAACTACCCAGCTACAAGGTTGAGGATATGGATAGATGAACCTACAAACTCTACTAACATCTTGACAACCTTTGTCATTGATGCCAAAGGGGGAGTAGTGGGATGAGAAAGTTCAAAACACAGGAATAATATGCTTAGGGGGAGCTCTCATATTTTTGGTAAACATTTTTGGTAACATTTTTTTTGGACTACACATTTTTGATACTTTTTGAAATTTCTCATGAGTGTTGCCATCAATGCCAAAGGGGGAGATTGTTGGCATATGGACACTCCGATGAGACATTGTATGTGATTGAAGGTTTTGTCATTGATGGCAACCTTGCAATCCTATGGCACCGGCAAGACATCATACCGACAAAGCATTACACAGGCAAGACAATGCACCGGCATCAACATATCACTCTACACTGACACCGACACAGAAGAAAACATGTATATCGGCATAGAGGCCGACAGGATTTTTGTTATGTAATATTTTGTTTATTATTGTAAGCCGACTTGGCAAATTGTAAAATGACTCTTGTATATAAAGGAGATCATTGTAGACATTTGTAGTAGTGATGCAAGAAGCATAAAAGAAAATTATTAGGCAGACCTAATGTGCGAATTATAGGTCAAGGGTATATGTAAAGAATAGAGCAGGAACCGGTACTGAATCTGGCATTGAAGATGCTATTGTAAAGCAGTACAAGTCATTGGATTAGTATAATCCTTATTGTAAGTCAGTGTGACTTCCCATTGAGCGGTGAGCTCTAGGCAGTTGGCCTTCCTGCATGTGCAGGCACCTATTGTAAGTAATATTCTCTTATTGG
The DNA here is from genome assembly GCF_030272615.1 of Cryptomeria japonica. Taxonomy (NCBI): domain Eukaryota; kingdom Viridiplantae; phylum Streptophyta; class Pinopsida; order Cupressales; family Cupressaceae; genus Cryptomeria; species Cryptomeria japonica. The sequence continues at coordinate 150,912,590 of NC_081410.1, forward strand.
CCAGTGAGTGAATATTGTGGGTCACAAATCCCATCGAGGTTTTTCCCACACCAGGTTTCCTTGTTAAACATCTTGTGTTATGGTGTACTTTTCATGTGGATATTCTTGATTCTATTAATTTCATTATTTCATGCATACTGGTACACTGTTATATTATGTTCTGCACGTTTTAACTTAAGAAATTCTTACTACCGGTCAGATATTGATTCACCCCCCCCTCTCAGTATCTATGGGACCCCTAACAATATACACAGTGGCCTTTTTCTTTTGTCTTTATCAAGATCCAAGAAGGATGGACGAAGTAAAATGGATTGGATACGATGGCTATGATAGGAAGAAGGAGATGGGGGAGGAGATGGTGAGATGAGAAGAAGAACTTCCCCCCCGAGAGAGGAGAGAAAAAGGATGAGGGGAATTACGCATGACGTCTGTTTGCCAGGTTTTCATTATGGTACTTGTCCAAGGCACCTATTTTCCAAGTTTTCACCAGTGGACAAATTTTTCTCTTTTTTTTCTCTTTTTGTTTGGGGGGGGGGTGGATTTTCTAATATTTTTAGAGGAAAATTATGGATAGAGATTGATGAGGATAAATGGATGTGGAGGATAGGGGGATGGAGGACTCAAGAATGAAGTTTCATATCAAGGTATTAGGAGTCCATTTGGAGTGATCACTAGATGTTTGTACAAATTTATTAGGAAGGAGTGGATTATGCAGATTCTTGGATTAGATGGTTTTGATGAGGAATGTATGTGGTGTAAGGGAGATGGTGGTGGCAAGTGTTTGAATAGAATGAGGGAAAAAGAGTGTGATGGGGGGATGTTGTTAGGACAAACATTGGCACATGTTGTGGGGGATATGAGATGAGTGGAGGGGAGATGGATGTAGTATGTGGATATGATGGAGGAATTGTGATAGGAAGATTTGAGACAGAGGGACCCAAAATAGACTTAGGAGATGAAGGGTGAGAATGTTTGACTTGTGGACTAGCAATTTTGGATGCCATTAGAGATTTTTCTTTTTGATGCACTACTTGTTTTTTCTTTGGAATCCACATTGTTTTTTCTTTTTCTTTGGTGGGCCTTTTGTGGCCATTGGGAGTTGTCGCATTTTTGTATCATCTTTTGCACTGTTGGAACATGTCTTTTTGAGTGGACATGGTCCTATTTATATTGATGTGGATGTTTAGCATTATGCTTTTGTAATTTGGCATCCAAATTGCTGCAAGTAGCCTTGGAAGGAGTGTGCAAGGGTGTAGGAGATGGAGGAAATGTGGATGAAGTGATGGATATTGGATGGAATGTAACGAGATGTGTCTTTGTTGATCTTGACCAAGAATAAAAGGGATAAGATATTTATGATGGGTGACAGGCATATGGGATTTTTGCATGGAGGGATGAGTAGGAAAAGAAGGAGGATGGGATTTTGGGATATAAGGGCCCAAAATGGATTTAGCAGGTGGGGGATATATGAAGGTAGATTCTGGTATATAGGGACCCAAAATGGATTTAGAGGATGAAGGATGAAGATGGATGGTTTATTTGGATTTAAATGATGGAGGAGGGGGAATGACAATAAATGATTTGGAGGAATGATGGGAAGATGAAATGGTGTGTATGGAAGTATACTTTGATTTTGCATTAGTTGTACCAACATTTTTGGATGAAGTATCTTGGGATATGTAACCAAGACCATGATGTCTTGGATGTGATTTAACATGGATGAGATACAAAGTACCTTTCTCATGTAGTCCTAAGCCTTTGCCTTGATAGTTCATTTTTTTGAGCATTTTATTTAAAGTAGGATACTTGTTTTCTAGGTAACAAGATGCGAGTCCTTTATCAGATGGAGGATAATGGGTGGTGTATATGAGAAATTCCTCTACTGCAAATGAACTACCATGGATGAATGTAAGTGAACCAAGGGGATAAGATGATAGTGGTGGGGTGGTTTGGATAAGAGGAAATGGAGGATCAAGAGGTGGAGTATATGTGATAGGAGGATCTTGACTTGGAAGATGGGATGATAGGGGATATTGAGATGAAAGGGATGGAATGATAGGATCTTGACTTGGGAGAGGGGATGATAAGGCTTCTTGCGATGGAATGGTAGGATCTTGATTTGGATCAATAATTCTTTCAACATGCTCTAGAACAAGATCTTGATATGAGGGTATTGGTGTAGATAGTGTGACAAGGAGTGAGTGGGTAGACTGTTCAGATTGAATGGATGGAATGATGGAAGGTTCAATGACTTGGGTGGATGGAATCAATGGGAGGATGGGAGATTCAATGACTTGGGTGGATGGGCTCAATGGAAGGATGGGAGGTTCTTCAACTGGGGGAGATGGAGTGGATGGAAGGATGGGAGATTCATCAACTGGGAGAGATGGGATGGATGGAAGGATGGAAGATTCATCAAATGGAAGAGATGGAATGTATAGAAGGTTTGTGATGGTGTTAAGTGTTGGGAGAGGTATGATAGGTGTAGGCATTGGAAGGGACACTGATGGATTGAGATAAGATGTGGTGGATGGTGAACTAGGATAGGAGGAAGTGGATGGTGGAGGATTCATGTGAGATGAAAGATTGCGACTGGTGCCACATTCTTGTTCATGAATGTTTGTCACAACAATGGATGAAGGTGGTGCCTATAGATAACTAAATCATGGTTTCAAAATTATAGGTTGTGATGTCACTTGAGACTAATATTGTGGAGCACTAACCACTTGTGGAACTCATTAGATGGGTGGGGGAACAAAGGATAATGGCATTGTGTAATTCATGCCCCCAGTCATACCTTGTGTGACAAATAATGACAAATTAGGATTAGATGAAGGATTAAGATAATATGGAAGATTAGAATTGGATGGAGAAGTGAGATAAGATTACGATGTGACTTGGAGATCTGTCTCATCAAGTTGATCAACCATACCTTTGCCATCATTGACATAGGTTGAAGTAGAAGAAAATGAGGGATGACCATACTCATCATAATAGGATTAAGACATGACTTGGATATCTGAGTCACCGGGTTGATCAACCATACCCTCGTCATCATCAACAAAGGGTGAAGTGGAAAAAAATGAAGGACAACCAAACTCATCATAACAAAATTGCAAAACCCAAAATAAGATGAATGACTAGCTCACACTAGGATGGCGCAACAACATCGAAGACTCAAAATATGAAAGAACAGATACTGACTACCAAAACTGAAGAGATTTCTAACGTAATGCAGACAACATTTTGGCAACATGACAAATTCTAAAACCAAAGATCACCGAGATAGAACCTAACAATTGAAGAGTCAAGAAAACTTAAATGCTAAATAGACAAAATTCAGAAGCGTGACAACGTCTAAGATCAATATTGTTGCAAAAAGATAACTAATAACTGGAGAATTAAGTAATTTCTAAGGCAATGCAGATAGCAAAAACAACAACGTAATGACGTCTAAAACCAAGATCATGAAAGATAGACCCTGATTGTTGATAGATCAAGAAATGTGTAAAGTAATGTAGACACCATAACAACAATACAATGACATCTAAGACTGAGGACCATAAAAGATCGATGCTAACTACTGGGGACATGTAAGATTGTAAATCAATGAAACATAAATTTGGCAGCATAATGAGACTAAACTGACAAAATGAGACAAGACAAAGCAAACTCGCTAGGACAAGGGTACAAAATCCACTAGAAAAAGATAGGCAAGACTGAAAAATGTCTGGACAACATAACGACACCAAAAATACAAACCCATTGTTTTAGGGTGCAAACCCATTGGAAGAGGGTGCAAACTCACTAGAACAATAGAATAAACAATATCAAAACCGAACCCACTAGAAAAAGACTAAAAAATAGCCAGAGGAAACCCACTAGTTGAGAAAATTATAGTGACTATGCTAAGTATGTCAATTCTGGCTCAAAGTTGATAGCATTCTTGCTAAAATATGACTGCAAACCTATTGTAATAGACCATACACCTGCTAGAACTGACTTCAAACCTACTAGAGTGATATTTCGACAAAAAGATGACACCAAACATAGCAAGCATGAAGATATGACCATAAAACAAATAAAATCGATTAAGTACAACCTAATGGATAATCAAATGACAATATGTGTTAAATCTCCTTACCCAGAATACCACATCCAACCGGATAGATAGAAGCCTAACAACACTGGCTCCACCCTCAACACACACTTCTCAAGCATGCCAAGATTCGAATTCCTGGGTAATCACTTCCCAGTGAATTTTCTATCTTGAACTGGGGGGTACATGAGGAGTTTCTCCGGTATGCGCATAGCACAACATCTGAGTCAACACATAGAAGGATTTTTGAATACTAAAGAACAATTGGCTCATATTGGGGGAATTTTTAGGGTGAATTAGGTAGTCATACATGTAGTGGCTAGCTCATTTAAGAGATATCCCAACCCATAGAACACAAATTTTACACATCTACCACACAAGCACTAGGGGATTTTGACTTTCTTGAAGACCACAAAGGTATTTGCATAATGATACCAAGGAAAAACCATTGGTATAACACAATATTACCAATTGATTTATTTCTTTCACTAAAATCCCAAATATTTATATTGAAAACCAAAAAAAGTACCGCTTTGGTAGATCTCTCTTCACCCGACCTTATAGGCTACTCAAGGAGACAGGCCCTCCTACTTAGAAATGAAAAATCAAGCGTTGCTAACACTTTTCTCTTGCACCTACGACCAGGAGATCCAGATGGAGAGGATAGTGCGTGTTAGCATTAGGACCACTCTATAGATGCACAAGCATGCAAGACATGAAAGATATGGGGTTCAATCCTTTACTTGAATTGAAGTGTGCCTAATTACTCAAAAGACACACATGGACACCATTTCCTTAGTTGAATTGAAGTGTGCCTAATTAAACAAAAGACACAAATGTGAAAATGAAAGCAATAAAGGAAATTTATTTTTGTGGGACCCCTCTTCCTTTAGCGGCCCTACAAGCAAAAATGTTAGTGTTTAAACATTTAGGGGTCTTCTTATAGCTTGAAATGCTGCAAAAATCTTAGCAAAACTACCCAACAACACACAAATTAGCTGATTAGTACTAAAATAACATTCTAGAAAAATCATGAAAATGATAATTAGCGATCCTTCAACTGTGTGGCACAAACCCACTGTTTCAAGGCGTAAACCCACTGTTTCAAGGTGCAAACTCATTGTTTCAGGGTGCAAACCTGCTGCTATACATACAGAAGCCCATTATCATTTATAAAAACTAGAAACTTAAAATGGAGATTTTATATTGCATATGAAAATGATAATAGCGAACCCACTATTTCAGGGTGCAAATCCGCTACTCTGTAGCAAAATACCAATTATCATTTACAAAAACTTGAATCTTAAAATAGAGATTTTATTTTCTATACGAAAATGATAATAGCGAACCCGTTGTTTCAGGTAGTGAACCAATTGTTTCAAGGTGAGAACCCACTATTTTAGGGTGTAAACCTGCTATTTTATGCAAACCCGCTATTCTACAGAAAAATGCCAATTATTATTTTCAAAAACTAGAAACTTAAAATGGAGATTTTGTTGGAAATTTGGAGGAATTGATTATGTGTTGCATTGATGTTTTTTCATTTATGGAAACACTGGCTGCTCTAGCTTTTTGGGTTGTTTACCGGTATCCGATTGGTCCCGGTAGGATGATTGGTTTTTGGTTGGTAAGATCATGTTGATCCTTTTGGCATTTTTGATGTTCATGTTGTGATTGTCATTCATGGACACACACTTTCATTAAGATTCTCTTTATATGTGTGAGTTAGAGCACAACCGGTATTTGTTCCAATCGGTATGTTGTATTATAGTCTTTAGAGTATTGATGTCTTGCAGAATGTGTTTACCGGTCTGAAGCGGCATGTCGACCCCAAGCGGTTCGTAGATACCAAGTGGTACGAGGGATTAAAGCGGCATAACACATTTTTACCAGTCTTTATTTTGACAAACCGGCAATCGGTATTTTGTATGAACCGGTAATACTCTGTGATGAGTTACCATCCACCGATCGTTTGACGGTGCCGACTCTCTGGTGGTACTTTTTGTGTCATGTTACCAGATATGTCTAGATGCATTGAACCTAGGAAATTGTATTATAATCCTATTGGACCTACATGAAATCAGATTCCTTTATAAGGACATCATGTCTAGGGTTCTAAGGTTGTTATTGTTGAGGTTGATGTTGTTGCTAGGGTTCAAGGTAGGTGAAGAGTTAGAGAGAGTTTGAATGTATAGAAGACTGAAGTAATGCTATAATGCATTCAGATTGAGCTATCAAGGATCTAACCAAGCAACCTATGCTATTTGATAGATCACTCACTTGTTGATTACTCACATCTTCGACAAGTCTGTAGCCCTTAACCGGGTAGGCCCAAAAGCCTCTTGTAAATCCTCTAACAAGGTGATTCACATATGTGAATCTAAAATCCTCTAGCAAGGTAGTCTTTAATTGGACTTATCTCCTAATAGAGATTGAGATTCTTAACAGGATCTGTTCTAGTAAAGAACATTGTAAGACCTTAACCGGTTTGACCTTAACTGGTTTGGTTTCTATTCTACAGATAGTTACTTGTGAGTTCCATCTCATCATGGTTTTTCCCATTTGGGTTTCCACGTCAAAATATCTTATGTTATGGTGTTTGTGCTGCTGGGGGTGAATGCATTATTTGCTATTTGGTTTGCATGTTTGTTAGCTGGTTTGTCTGGTAAATTGTTTTACCAGTTTACTATCAGTCTTGCAAAGTGTTTAAGTGCAAAGATTTTTGGGATACTAATTCACCCCCCTCTTAGTATTCATCAATTGGTATCAGAGCCAACCTTTCTATAAGTTTAACCACTTGGAAAGAGATATGGGGGAATACACCTTGAGGGAACTTACTCAACATCTCACTCAGTCTGAGCAAGCCTATGATGATCTTATGGTCAAATACAAGGCATCTCAAGCAAAAAGGAGAGAACATGCAAAAAAGCTGATGGAGCTATCTGAAAATAGTTTTGCAGATGAAGTAGACATGGAAGCCCTAATTGTAGAAGTAAACAATTTGAATGAATCAAACTCCAACTTGAAAAAGGAGCTGGAAGGACTGACTATCTGGATGTGTCAAGAGCTTGAGAACCGGAGGAAAGCTAAAGATCTGGTGAAAGAAAGAGATCATGAGATCTCCAAGCTGAAACAAGAGATCAGTTCCCTAATTGCTCAACTCCATGCTAGCAAAGTGGAAAAGGACGACATGCAAGGTGAACTGAACAGTGCCATCTTTGAGAATGAAAACCTGATGGAAGCAAATGTTGCTATTTCCAAAGAACTCTCTGAGTCAAAGGAAATACTTGCTAAGTTCAACAAGAGTATTGTCAATCTTGAGAAAAAGCTTGAATCTGCCAAACTAGTCAAGAATACCAATGGACTTGGCTATTTCAGTCACGAGGAAGGTGAGACCTCTAGTACAAATGCTGGAGCATCAAAGAAACAACCGGCATCAAAGGATAAAGGTAAGCAAAATTTTAAACCTATTTTCTTTAACTATCTTAAAGAAGGACATACTGCAAATGTGTGTAGGAGTAAGGCTTACAAAATTTTTCCTTATTTCCTAAATGATAAGCCTAGATCCTATAGATTCAATGGTAACAGTTATGCATGCAACAAGTATGGGCATAGAGCATTTGAATGCAGGTCTGGAAGATATCCTCAGAGGACCCAAGGAGTTGGTCCTAAACCTTTTGTGAACTGGAACCACAACCAGTTCAATGTCTTCAATCATTAGCCAAGAAGCAGTGGCTATCAAGCGGCAACCGGATGGAGAGAAAATTATATGATCTATCATGGTCATGGTCACACTACTGCAACATGCAGAAGGAAGAATGGAAACATGAACAATGGACCTTGGAGAGAACTTGGATTGGTTTGCTATCACTGCAACAAACTAGGTCACATTGCCAGATTTTGTAAATCAAGAAAGAACATATCTGATGATATACCGGTCACTCCGGAAGGAGACATTGATGTTGACACCGTTCAAGCATATATGAACAAAACCTGGAAGAAGAAACCAATGGTGTTACAAGAGGAACTAGTTTCTGCACCTAGTGTGGAAATATTAGAACCAACAAACTAAGCCTCAGAAAAGCTTAGGGGGAGCAAACAACGAAATGCTTCGAACCCTTGGTTTACACTAGTAAAAGACCTTAACCAATATGTGATACATGTCGCTTGGCAGAAGACCAGAAACGATAAAAAGGCAAATTAGGGTTTATGCCCTAATAGAGGAGCATTAATGGCGGTAGGTGAGAGATATGTTTAAAGGCATTTTTCAAATCATTTCTCACTATATGATTTCAAGCGAAGAAAAGTTTTTCAAAGAGCAGAGCGATGAAAAGGCAATTTGAGCTGAGATCTTGAGAAATTGACAAACCAAGAAGGAGATTCAAATTCAAACTACAAGTGGTCAAGTGGAGAACACAAAGCAGTGATTCAGCAACTGACGAAGTGTGGAGTGAAGGAGAATCAACAAGCCCTAAATTCACATGTTTTAAAAAGGTATTTCTTGAAGTTCTTAAAGTTTCTATCATGGCTTCTGCATCTCATACCAGTTCTAGTGCATCCATTGAGTCTAAAAGTTTTATTCAATGAAAGTCCAAGTATAATTCTCTATCACAAGTTCTAGTTGGTGTGATAGTAGAAGAGGGAATTTCTGACACAGAGACTGCAAGATTGAAGACCTAGGGTCTCTAGCTATCCACTCCCAGTTAGGTTTGTTTTGTGGCAAGGATAAGAAAATCAAACCGGAGTATAGTATCTTGGAGAAGAAGAAACTCCACAATGTTGTCTACTTCCTAGAAGATTTAATAGAAGATCACATAAGGATCATTTTGAGCAAAGTCCACGGTGACAAGATGTACCTAGAGAGGATGCATGATATCACGCCGCAGGCAATTCATGCAATCACCAGTTTCTGCAACACAGGGGAAGTGCCAGCCCTAAGGACAATAAGAAAAAATGAAATGACAAGGCTCACCAGTTCAGTTAGCGACTCATGAGGCATGACAGTCAACTCCATCAAGGATGATTTGGTTAAGTATGCCTGCATGGTGATAGGCTACCAGACATTCTCTACCAGCAGAATTAACTCTGTATCTATTGTAGTAGTAAATGCCACTTACTGGATGATTAAGGAGGATGCATCATTTGACCTGTGCACCGGTATTTAGAGGCAACTCCTGTCAAATCTGAAGTCAATCAAACAGGATAATGCACAAAGGTTTAAGTTCAGACAACTACTGGTCGGGTTGTTCTTTTACTTTCAAGGATACTTTTCAGGAGTAGGAGATGTCTAGTGGTCTCCTGACTAACCGGTAACCAAGCAAATCAAGGAGAGAATTCAAGCAATTGGAACCAGTTACCCTGATGTTCTAAACAAGTATTTTGATGATTTCAGATGAAAAATGAGCCAAAGGATGAGGATCTCAGGTGATATCATCAAGAAATATGAAGATGATATCTGCTTCACCATCCAAGTAGATAAATGCATAATGGAGGCTGTTGAGCCTAGACAGGAAGAAGTAGAGCCAATGGGCTATGAGGTGATGTACGACATGCTGGAAGGGTATGCCTCTACCCTCATTGCCTCACCGCTTGATCCTAAGGCTAAGAGAACTGGCACCTACCTAGAGAGGATAGCACCGGTTGAGGATCCACTAGCAAAGAAAGGAAAAGAACCTGTAGTAAAGAAGGCAAAGGCAGTGCCTGCAGCATCTGCACCGGTTACTACTGCAACTCCAAAAGTGACCAAGCAGTCACTAGCCAAAAAGAAACCGAAAGCAGCACTAGCTAAAGTCTTCGAGAGGAAAAGGAAGACAAAAAGAAACTCTCCAGACTTAGAGGAAATTGTGTCTGAGGAGCAGCCCAAGAAGGCAAGACAAACAAGAAAGAGAACAAAGAATGAACCGGCAACGTCTACACTAGTAAATATTGATATCTCCTCATATAAACCTTTGACACATTGTCAAAGAACAATAAAGAATATTAGGAGAAAATTATTACATGATTTAGTAGACTACTATGATGATTTTAGTGATGAAGAGAAAGAAGATGTATTACAGGAGATTATTGTTTATTTGCGTACAAATGGCCAATTGCCATCAGAGATTAAATCTCAGACACTAGATTCTTTGTATAAGGCATTAGATAATAAATGGCGCATTGCCATAGAAAAGGAACAGGAAATTAAGGAGAAAGTTTTTGCTCAGTACTTTCCTAACTTGTCAAATTCTGAATTATTTGATCTTATTGACCAAAATAAAGGACTCTTCTTCACTAGAAGAAGAAGACTCTGGCTATTAGAAGGAAGAGTAGATGATGTCGAAAAGGACACTCATCAGTATATGGTAACTGCTGTCCAGACTCACAAAGCGTGTCTTGCTAACTGACAAGCTAAGGAAGAACCGGTTATATCCAAACCAGATGAAGCATTTGATGATGAAGGAAATCTGGTTGTAGAACCAATTGACACTATTGACGTCGATGCCTTGGATGTAGAAGATGTTACTCAGGACATACCTTCTGAGGGAATAGGACAAGAGCAACAGGCTGAACAGGGTAATGAGCAAGCCAAGGACAGACAGGAAGCGGCTAAGGAACAGGCAGAGAAAAAGAAAAGGGATGAAGATGAGGAAAAGAGAAAAGAGGAGAGAAGAAAAGATGAAGAGGAGAAGAAGAAGAAAGATGAAGAGGAGAAAAAGAAGAAGAAAGATGAAGAGGAGAAAAAGAAGAAAGATGAAGAGGAGAAGAAAGATGAAGAGGAGAAGAAAAAGAAAGATGAAGAGGAGAAAAAGAAGCAAGAAGATGAAAAGAAAAAGAAAGAAGAGGAAGATAAGGAACAGGAGAAAAAGAAGGAAGCAAAGAGGAAGAAGAAGGAAGAGGAAGATAAGGAATAGGAGAAAATGTAGGAAGCAGAGAGGAAGAAGAAGGAAGAGGAAGATAAGGAATAGGAGAAGAAGAAGGAAGTAGAGAAGAAGAAAGTGAAAGAGGACAAGGCAGGAGAAGCGGCGAAGAGCACACAGATGGAGACTCCGAAGGCAACTGAGAGTCAAGCCAAACCGGCTGACCTCACCAGTCCTATCGATCTCCAGTCTGCAAGTGAATTGGAGCTAATGTAGAGAATCAAGGTAGCTCAAGAGCACCTTGAAACCATATGGAGGAAGAAGGAACAGGATGTAGTTCAAGTGGCTGTGGACACACTTACTGGTTTGATACCCGGTACAAATCTTCCAAACACCGATTCATCACTAGCTAGACATAAGCTCCTATGCACAGTAGTAGATGATCAGGTGCAGAGCCTTGAAGAGGAAATAGAGGCTAATGTCAAGAAGGAGCATCAAAAAGCTCTCAATATAGCTCTGGTGAAGAAGTTGAATGAGCTCCGGACTGAACTGAAGAAAGAACAAAAGGATAAAAGGGATGCTTTGGATGAGGGAAATCTGCTACTTAGCAAAATCTGTCAACCCCATCTATTCTATGATGATGTGCTAGCTTAGAAGCAAAAGTTTCAAATAGACTTACAGTCCTACATGAGCACATTCAAGATGCCTTATGATTCCTTTGCAACTTATGGGCAAATCATTCACCGGTTTCACATCCAGTCAGCCAAAATGGAGCAAGAGATCAGCACACGATCTAGAGATTTGTAGGAGCTACAACTGGTTCTACTTCCACATCTGCAAATTCTTTAGAAGTGTTTTTTGAACCTATATGCCTTGACAGTTACATAGGAGATGAGCACAATTGATGCCATGGAAGAACAGGTCTCCCAGATGCAAATAGAGAAAGAAGTAGCCACCTCCCTACTTGAGTCCTAGTCTCTATCAATGAAACAATTTTTGCAGGACTATAAATCTATTTTTGACAAGTATTATTCCTTGTTATCATAAACTTTTATTATTTTAATATCAAATGGAAACAGGGTTGTTTAGTGGTACTTTGTCATTGTTGGCAAAGGGGGAGAAGTACTCTATCTATTTTGGTGAAGTATAGGGGAGAAGTATCTAGATTTAAAATTTTGCTATATGCTTTGACATATGCTCTGATATCTCAATGTTTATGCTCTATATGCAAAATTGTTATACATCGTATTGTTAGAGGGATAGTGTATATGCTTAGGGGGAGCAATTCTGCTAATGGAATGTTTTTGTTGTAAAACACTTAGATGTCATAATTTTATTTTCCTCAGTGTTGCCATCAATGCCAAAGGGGGAGATTGTTGGCATTTTTGATGTTCATGTTGTGATTGTCATTGATGGACACACACTTGCATTAAGATTCTCTTTTAACATGTGAGTTAGAGTACAATCGGTATTTGTTCCAACCGGTATGTTGTATTATAGTCTTTAGACTATTGATGTCTTGCAGAATGTGTTTACCGGTCTGAAGCAGCATGTCGACCCCAAGCGGTTCGTAGATACCAAGAGGTATGAGGGATTAAAGCGGCATAACACATTTTTACCAGACTTCATTTTGACAAACCAACAACCGGTATTTTGCATGAACCGGTAATACTCTGTGATGAGTTACCATCCACTGATCATTTGACGGTGCTGACTCTCTGGTGGTTCTTTTTGTGTCATGTTACCAGATATGTCCAGATGCATTGAACCTAGGAAATTGTATTGTAATCCTATTGGACCTACATGAAATCAGATTCCTTTATAAGGACATCATGTCTAGGGTTCTAAGGTTGTTGTTGTTGAGGTTGATGTTGTTGCTAGGATTCAAGGTAGGTGAAGAGTTAGAGAGAGTTTGAATGTATAGAAGACTGAAGTAATGTTGTAATGCATTAAGATCGAGCTATTAAGGATCTAACCAAGCAATCTGTGCTATTTGATAGATCACTCACTTGTTGATTACTCACATCTTCGACAAGTCTATAGCCCTTAACCGGGTAGGCCCAAAAGCCTCTTGTAAATCCTCTAACAAGGTGATTCACATCTGTGAATCTAAAATCCTCTAGCAAGGTAGTCTTTAATCGGACTTATCTCCTAACAGAGATTGAGATTCTTAACAGGATCTGTTCTGGTAAAGAAATATTGTAAGACCTTAACCGGTCCGACCTTAACCAGTCTGGTTTCTATTCTATAGATAGTTACTTGTGAGTTCCATCTCACCGTGGTTTTTCCCATTTGGGTTTCCACGTCAAAATATCTTGTGTTATGATGTTTGTATTGTTGTGTGTGAATACATTATTCGCTATTTGGTTTGAATGTTTGTTAACCGGTTTGTCTGCTAAATTATTTTACCGGTTTATTGTCAGTCTTGCAAAGTGTTTAAGTGCAAAGATTTTTGGGATACTAATTCACCCCCCCTCTTAGTATTCATCAGATCCGGTATGCTCCGGTATGCTTTGGTCTGTGGAATTGGTTTAGATTGGTTATTCATGTGTTCTTTATGTGTATCACATTCAATTGGTTCAGGCTTTGAGTATCCGGAAGCTACCACTTGTTCTAGTAAGCCTTTTGGTTACCAGTAAGGCTTTTACAGGCAGAGCTTTGTTGAAGATATGTTGATATTATCCATAAGTGTTGTTGGTACGACTTATAGAAGGTTATCTAGATGTTGATGGTTATCATGTTAGTGTTCCACTTGTTCATGGTGTTTCATTTGTCTTATGGTGACCTATTATAGGTCCAATGGTTATTCTGCTAGGTTATGGGCCGGTTTATGTAACGTGTAGGTTGATGCTCCCGATGCATTACCGATTGGATTCATTGATTGGATTATGTTGTTTTGGTCTTAGGCTGACTTGGTTGATCATTAGATTGCGGGTTTAAGTTATGAATTTATTGTATTATCTTTTAGGTGGCTGACCTAATTATTTAGGTCATGGGTTAGTATAATTATGACGTAAGATCTCTTTGTAGAAAGATGAGATCATGTATGGTATGGGTGATGGGATTATCTGTATGCGAACAATGTTGTAATCATATGTAGAGGTTTTTGTCAATCATAGGTGATCGAATTGGGTTTGTGGAAGAGGTTTAAGGCCTCTAGTATTGAGCCTAATTGGAACTATACTCAAGCATGGGAGATGCTATACTTGCAGTTCAATCTTCATTCTGGATTGTTGTCTAATGTTTTATGTAGTCAATGAGACTCCTTTTGTGATGAGAAATGTGGTCTAGGCTATTGTCCTTACTGCATGTGGAGGCCCCTTATTATAATATTTATTCATCTGATCAGTGGATAGATATTGTGGGTCTCCAATCCCACCATGGTTTTCCCTCTTTGAGGTTTCCCACATATAAATTTGTGGTGTTATTGTGTTCATATTTGTGGTTGCATTGCTGACTATTGTTATATTCTTTTATGTTTATTGATTGCTGAGTTGTTGTTTTAATAAGGTTAAATTTCTCCATTCTAGTAGAACGCTGCTTCACCCCCCCCCCCCCCCCCCTCTTAGTGTTCTTGGATCCCAACAATTGGTATCAAAGTCTGGTGCCTTGGAGTAAGTCTAATAAATTAAGGAAGATCCTGCATCCAAAATCTATGGAGATAAGTTTAAGGAAGGAACTTCAAGTAGAACTTGAAGACTATGATGCTGAAAGATTGAGGAACATGAAGATGAAAGATGAGTTGAGATCTACAAAGAATTCATTTTTACTCTCCAGGATAGGTTGTCATCTGCCCAAGCTAAAAGGAAGGAACTTTTACAAAATCAGGATGATGAAAAGAAAGATGCCCTTAAAGAACAATGTCATAAGCTGAGTCAGGAGAATATTATCATGAAGAATGAAATGCAAGCCCTGACTATGAGGATGTCCAGGGAGATTGAAGACTGGAAGAAGAAAGAAGAAAATCTTTCTATATCTCTAAAAGACATATCTGAGGAATGCATTAGGTTGGCACATGAGAATGATGTGTTGAGAACTGAATTGGTACAATCATAGAACAATGAACAAGAATTGGAAAGAATGGTAGCAGTCCTAAGAGGAGATCTAGATGCTGCAAATGAATACAAAGATAAGTTTAAGGTTAGTTTTGCTAAGCTTGATGAATTATTGAAGGATGAAAGGGACACTAGAGACACTAGAGGTCTTGGATTTGAGCATGGAGAAATCTCTAGTACTATAAATTGGGATAACACATCCAGTCAGAAGGTCAACCAAAATCAAAGGTCACCAATAAGGCAACCCAATGCACATAAATTTAATGGTAGATGCTTTGTTTGCAATAAATTTGGCCATATGGCAAGATATTGTAGAAATAGAGAAAATCAGAATAATAATACAGTTCCCAGTTAGTGTTCAAATTGTAAGATGTATGGTCATAGAACAAAATATTGTAGAATGAATGTGAAATGTCATGCATGTGGAAAGTTTGGACATATGGCTAATCAATGTAGGTCAAGGAATGGTCAAGGTTATAGTAAGGCAATTCAAAAGAATAATGTCACTTGTTATGCATGCAACAAAGTAGGACATATTGATAAATTTTGCAAAAGCAAGAACCTACCAGAAGGAAGTGATAAATCTAATGAGAAGGGAAAGTAGAAGGTTGATGACATTCGGAAGAAGAATGAGAAGAAGTGGGTTATGAAGTCTAAGGCTCAACCGTCAGAATCAATTGCCCCATATGTTCATTTGGATGAAGGATAAATCTAGTTACTCAACCAACAGAGCAGAATGTTCTTGCACCAATAGGAAACTCATCTGGTAACTAAGGCATTCGCCTTAGGGGGAGGAAAATTGATGACAGATCTTGCATTGCCTTTGGTAGTGGTCTAAAATCATGTTTCAGATCTTTGGAGAAGTTAGTTTGAAGGTCAATCGACAAAGATTTGTTGGATCTTGGATCTAGTTTGGTTTACTGATAAGTCACTTTATGAGTTATGGTTTGGTCATACACCTATAGTTAAGTACTTCAAAATCTTTGGTAGTAAATTTTATATCAAAAGAGATTATTTCATTGGAAGTTTGACCCTAGATGTGATGAAGGGATATTTCTTGGTTGCTCTAATGAAAGCAAAGCATATAGATGTTTATAACAAAAGAATGTTGAGAATTATGGAGAGCTCTAATGTCAAGGTGGATGAGTGGTATAGAGGTCAAATAAGAATTTATCAAAAAAAAACCAACAGTGGAAATAGTCTTAACTCAACCGGTAACACCTTTACTGGAACAAAATGTTGAACCAGTTACCCTAATAGTATTAGAAAACTTAACAATAACTGAAGATCAGGGAAGAGGAATAGAAAGTCAGAAGAATCCTAGGTATGTAAGGTTGAATCATTCAGAAGATCAAATAATTGGACAAGAAGAAGGTTGGTAGTTGATAAGGTATGCTTAATTTCTTTAATTGTACTAGCATCAATTATTAAAGCTTGTAAGGATGAATGTTGGATTAAAGCTATGGAAGAGGAATTAGATTAGTTAGAAAAGGACAACACATGGACTTGGATGTTATTGGAACTAGGCTTGATTGGTTTGCAATGGATATTTGTCAAAAGGAAGGAATTGGTTATGTTGAATCATTGCTCCAGTAGCTAGGATTTTCAAATATTTTCATGGATTTTCTGGTATGGTTATTGTTTTATGATGACCTTACACTATTAGCATGTTTAGATGCAGATTGGGCTAAAGATATAGGTAACTGGGTAGGCTCATCTAGTGAAGCTTTCTTTATTGAAAAAAAACTTGTTTCATGGATCAACAAGAAGCAGTCATGTACTTCCTTGTCTATTGCTGAAGCTGAGTATGTTGTTGCTGCTACTAACTATACACAAGTTCTATGGATGAAGAAAATGTTGAAGGATATAAAGATGGATTGTAATGTACTGGTAGTTATTCACTATGATAGCTCTGCTGCTATTGACATATCAAAGAATCCAGTATTTCTACTGAGAATAATTTTCTGAAGGAGTAGGTGGAAGCAAATAAAGTCAGATTGGTTTGGGGAATCATTTGAGCATTTGAGAGGCGGGTTGAGGTTTTCTGCCCCTCCGATAGAGACCTGAGTGATGCTAATTAGCATTAGTCCACTATGCATTATCAAAGCTATTATTCATTCTGGATTGATGTGGTGATGCTACCACTCAGGGGGAGTAGTCAATCGTATGGTTCAGAGGATTTATGATTTTGCTTTGATGTTTATGTCATATTTATGGTATTGACGTCAAAGGGAGAGAGATATTAATGTGAAAAAATTAAGGAGTTATATACATTAAGGGGAAAGATATTTATGTGAAAAACAGAGCTTAATAGAGATATCAGTCTAAGGGGGAGATTATTGGCACAAGGAGGAGGAACTGAATTTCAGATTGGTTGTATTCCATTGGGGAAGTTTGGTTCAGGTCTATGGATGGTTAAATGGCATAGAGATATTTGGTTATGAACCTCATTGTCATATCAATTTGTTGGAGATTGTTGGTTGTCTTCCATTGGGGGAGACTTGTTTGTAATTTCTTGGCACTTGGATATTTTTCACATCTAGTGTTGCCATCAATGACAAAGGGGGATATTGTTGGAAATTTGGAGGAATTGATTATGTGTTGCATTGATGTTTTGTCATTGATGGCAACACTGGATGCTCTAGTTGCTTTGGCTGTTTACTGGTATCCGATTGGTCCCGGTAGGATGATTGGTTTTTGGTTGGTAAGATCATGTTGATCTGGTATGCTCCCGTATGCTCTGGTATGTGGAATTGGTCTAGACTGGTTATTCATGTGTTCCTGATGTGTATCACATTTAGTTGGTTCAAGATTTGATGATCCGAAAGCTATCACTTGTTCTAGTAAGACTTTTGGTTACTGGTAAAAGTTTTACCGACAGAGCTTTGTTGAAGATCCTTTGATATTATGCATAAGTGGTGTTGGTGCAGATTCTAGAAGGTTATCTAGATGATGATGGTTATCATGTTCATGTTCTAGTTGTTCGTGGTGTTTCATTTGGCTTATGGCAACCTATTATAGATCCGGCGGTTATTCTACTAGGTTATAGACCGATTTATGTAATGTGTGGGTTGATCCTACCGATGCGTTATTAGTTGGATTCATTGATTGGATTATGTTGTTTTAGTCTTAGGCCTTGGTTGATCATTAGATTGCTGGTTTAAGTTATGAATCTAATGTATTATCTTTTAGGTGGCCAACTTAATTGTTTAGGTCCCGAGTTAGTATAAATATGACGTAAGATCTCTTTGTAGAGAGATGATGTATGATATTATATGTATGTGAACAATGTTGCAATCATATGTAAAGGTTTTGGTTGATCATAGGTGATCGAATTGGGTTTGTGGAAGAGGTTTAAGGCCTCCATTATTGAACCTAACTAGAACTGTACTCAGGCATGGGAGATGATATACTTGTAGTTCAATCTTCATTCTGGATTGTTGTCTGATGTTTTCTATAGTCAGTGAGACTCTTTTTGTGATGATCAATGTGCTCTAGGTTGTTGGCCTTCCTGCATGTGTAGGCCCCTTATTGTAATATTTATTCATCTGATAAGTGGATAGATATTGTGGGTCTCCAATCCCACCATGGTTTTTCCTATTTGAGGTTTTCCACATATAAATATGTGGTGTTATGGTGTTCATCTTTGTGGTTGCATTGTTGACTATTGTTATATGCTTTTATGTTTATCGGTTGCTGAGTTGTTGTATTAATAAGATTAAATTTATCCATTCTGATAGAACACTGATTCACCTCCCCTCTTAGTGTTCTTGGATCCCAACAAATATTACCTTCCGTACGAAAATGATAATAGCAAACCTACTGCTTCAGGTAGTGAACCCACTATTTCACGGTGCAAAACCATTGTTCTGCAAGAAAATGACAATTATCATTTACAAAAACCCGAAACTTAAAATGGAGATTTTACCTTTCATATAAAAATGATAATAGTGAACCCGCTACTTCAGGTAACGAACCCATTGTTTCGTGAAATCACAGGATTGATAAAATAGGCTTCCCCCTAGGCATAAATAAGCTTGTAGATCCACTTTTTTGTCTACAAGTGCTCAAAATCTGTAATAAAATGAACTAAAATAACAAAAAAAATGTTAAAATGACCTGTGAAGTGCGTCCCACTAGGCATGCCAAAAAATGTGCATGTTAAATGAAGGGCTAAAAAGAAAGCTAATTAACCATAAAAACACACTGCATTGTACACCTCAAGATTAGAATGGTAAGACTAAAATAGAGAACAAAATGATAAACAATGCAAACCATAATTCCCACTGTAATTTGATTATTTCATGATTGGATGTATGCTCATGATGTAACTTCAGATGTTTGATATTGCTCCATGATATTTGATGAGATGATAAATGGATTAATGGATGAAAGCGATGAAAGATGGGTTGAGTACTAATTTTGGCAGAGTAACGATATGATGTACGAAAAAGTGGATGATCTGGTCTAAAACAAGGGGGATTAAATAGGAGATGAGAGGAAGGAGAGAGGATGAGAGAATGCAATAGTTGTCCTTTAGAAGGACAAGTGACACACCAAAGAGAGGCAAATGGAATAAGATTCCACACTTGTCCTCAAAGAGGATGAGTGGTTTGAGGACAAGTGGCTCAAAGGGAAAAGACAAGTGTCCGAAAGGAGGGACACATTAATTAGTTAGCCAAATTTAAGCATCTACACTTACGTGTAGTGACTATTTATAAATATTTTTTTATATAATCTATCATAAGTTACCATCTACAATGCTTGCTAGTTCTTTAAATGATGTACCCATTTGAAAGGGTATCTGAATTATGACCTCTTAATGTTTTTCAATCCTTCTAACATATGTTCTACTCATTAATATTTTTGTGCAGTACTCAATTACATGTTGCAAAAGAAAATCTACCATTTTATTCTCTTCTTATATCAATGTTTTATGATAAAATAAATCATCATGCATTGACCCTAACCCATACTATTTCCATAAAATTATTGGCTTTCTACTTTGTAGTGAATCAATTCTTTATCTTCTTTAATTTGAGTTTCTAAAAACTTATAAACCCCACAATTTGAGTTTCATAATACCAATCTAAGTTCTATTAATAATATATTGTAAAGTTAACAAATTTATTTTTAATTTTTTTATTATTTTGTTACTTTTTTCCAATTTTTTTAAAAACCAAGTCAATTAGAAATTTTTAATTATTTAGAGATTTAATTTTAAAACGTTAAAACAAAATAAAAATAGTAATAACTACCTTTAACAACTGATTTATTAAAAATAGTTATTAATCTTAAAATTCAATTTTTGAATAACTAGTTTTTAAATATACAATTTTCATCTAAGTCATTAATACATTGGTTAAAATATTGTAAATTTATTGAACTATTTTTAATGATTTCTTTATTATACATATTTATTTTTCTAAAAAATAAAATCAATTTACTTTTTTATTTTTTTAAAACAAATCAATTAATCATATTCATAGTTTTATTTTTAAATTTTTAAAAATAAAATAAAAAATAATATCATTTTTTTTTTTTATAAAAGTGGTAAAAAACCACTAAATTTGATTAATTATATAATAAAATTTTTACAGTCCTGGTTCAAAGAGCACCAGTAGGAAAGAACCAAGCAATGAAAACCTCTAGTCTTTCTCATAAGAAACCTAATAAACTTTTTTGTCTCTAGAAGACAAAATGCATCATTGTAGGCAGATGCAAAAACCTAATCCGAAGAAGAGATCCAAACCCACTGATACATATAATAGCATGAAGATATAAGGAGTGTATGTGACTCAACCCCAAACCCCACCAACCAAACAAAAAAACACCCAATCCCAATCCCAGATACAAAATACAAAAACCAACCCATACAAAAATGATCTAGGGCCAAGTACAAAAGGCCTCTACAAGTAGTATCAAAATAACTGAGCAAAAAAAACCATTAAGGATGAAGAAACCAGTCACTACCTGTCCCTCATCTAGAGGAGACAAAACCACATTAATAGATGAATCATTTGCACCATGACCATCAGGAGAAATCACTTGCAAAAGCACCACCATGCTTGAGAGGGACATAACTGCAACCATAGACTCAAGAAGAAAGTGCAGTCCTATAAAAAATTCACAATAGAAGAGAAAGTAACTAGCGACACATGATCTAAGAAGAATTCAAAAGAAAGCACAGTATCATCATAATTATCAAAAATCAACCCTCCTCTAATTACAGAAATTAATTCACCATGCCAAACATTAGAGGGAAGTTGATGAAGAGATAAAAACCACCATAAGGAATATCACTAAAGTCAAAATGATAAGAAGACAAAGCACTATCCACATCAAGAGCAGAATAGAAAGAAGAGAGTAGGAATGTGTCTGATAATTCCTGAACTAAAGCAAAATCCATAAACAAATCCATGCAAATAGTAACAAATCGGGAAGCCACTTTAGCAAGAAAAACATTTGTGTTTTTCACCAGCCACCACCTGCCCACCACCTTACGAATAGAAAGAGAAACATTGAGATGACGCAAATTAAACAACCTACCAAGATTTTCATCATCGAAGGCATGGCTATCCTGAAAATCGTAGGGTTTAGTAGGCAGAATGATTCGGTAACCTATAGTACAAGCAACCATAAATAAACATATGTCCACAAAAAATAGTTCATAATATATAGAGCCAAGTAGTGCATGGAAGAGAATTCAAAGTGACATATCATAATTTACCAACCTCTTACCACCATAGATCATAAACACCAAACGAGCTTGCAATCACATCAAAATCCAAGTACCAAAAAAAACCACTAAAGACACACAAACCTCAACACATGACCCATACCACCAACTTACCTCAAACAACCACGCAAACCAAAGCCAAGCATAAGTAATCATGAAAGGATACCAACTTAGACAAAACCAAACAAGGAAATCCCATATCAAGAAGAGAACCATACCAGGAATTTATCGCATAACACCTCAAGAAGGGATAATCATTACACATACCCAAATTGGAAAGGAGATGCCAGCTACATCACATCACCTCACAAACTATAGTCTAGCCGACGCCTTCCTTTAAATCATTAAAAAGAATGTAACTCTAATAACATCAAGTAAACAACAGGCTCCATACTTAAAATCATTAAATGCACATTATCATTACAAATACCCAATTTGGGAATGAGATGTCTCCTAGAACACATCACATCACAGACTATAGTCCGACCAACACCCTCCTTTAATTCAACAAGAAGAGTGTAACTCTAATGGCATCAAGTAAATAGCCAGAATAGGCTTTGTACTCAAAGTCACTAAATGCACATACATATTAATGATCTCAACTAGAGTGCAAGACCACATCAAAGCCTAAAAGGATGAGAACCCACAACACCAAAACAAACAAACCCATATTCAGACCAAAAATTACCCGAAAATACACTTCATCTAAGATGTTTCGAGAAATGGAGGAAGATTACAAACAAATACATCATCCAATGATTGGATATTCTCATTTATTGTCTTATTGGCCAAAAAATCTACAATATAATTAGCCTCTTGTAATAATGATAAATAGAGTACGAGTTAAAAAATTGAAGTTGCAACAAAATTCTATCTAGCCAATATTATAGATGCCAAGAATGATAAGTTTTATTAGCCACATCGTAAAAAATCACCATTGAATCTCCTTCAATCTCAACATCTCTAATATTCAAGGAAATTAGCAACTCTAGACGAATAGAAAGTGCATGAAACTCTGCAGCATTATTTGTCCCATTTGGGATACATTTGCACCTAGCCTTGACAATATTGAGATCATCATCAATAACTACCACACCAATGCCAGAATTACCCGGATTGCCTCTGGAGGCACCATCAAAAGTTAATTTGTACATAGATCTAGGGGGTGGCTGCCATTTAGCCTCCATTCTTTTATTTCTAGAAACCAAGCTCCTAGAAATGGCACCCCAAGAGGGGAGTAAATGCAAAGCCTACCAATGCCTCATAATCCAACTGTCCCAAGAGGAAAAAGAACACCAAGAATCCAAACCTTTATAAATATAAGACAATGCAGTTTCGGAGATGGATTTTTCTATACGAAAAAGAACATCAACCAAGGAGGAATATTTTTTCCTAAAAATTCTATTATTCCTCTCAAACCAAACATTTCAAATCAGAATAGAAGGGGCAATGTCCCATAAGAAAGCACAAAAAGAGGATTTAAACAAGGAAGACCAACTCCTAAACTAGGATAGAATATCCCCACATAAGGTCATAGACCAATTTAACTTCCCAAAAATCTAGTACAACAATCCAAAGCAAAAGGATAGCGGACAAAAAGATGATCACCCGATTCCAAAAAATACCCATACAACACACAAGGAAAGATAACAGTAATACCAAATCTATCCAATCTCATACTAGTGAGGACTCTATCCTGGACAACCAACCAGGCAAAAGCACCTTCTTTTGGAAGACATGCTACATGCCAAAAAAGCCCTATGAGGCCAGGATTCCCCCATGTGACTAGAAGATAAAAATCTATAACCATCTTTAACCGAATACCCTCCTGACTTAGAGTGAATCCAGAGTAGCTCATCCTCCTTCTTTGAGAAAATAACCTGACGCTTGTTCAATTCCTCAACAAAGGCTGACTTGATCTCTTGCCCCACAAGAAATGATTCAATAGATTTCAATCTTATAGATGAAAAGACCCAGACAAATCAAAATAAAAGTAATCTACCAAATAAATTCCCCAAGAAGATTGCAACTGAGACATAAGAGGTGACTAGTCTATAATGCTAGTCAAGGCAGAGTAGCCATTCCACACTTTCTCCTAGAACTTTGCTTTCTTACCATTATGCACAAGCCAAGATAAGCCTGGAAGAATAACAGACCTACAATTGACCATGAAATTCCAAATTGTAGACCTTTTGGGTAGTGAAGAAGCCATGATAAGAGCCTCCCTAGGCCTATTACCTAAGTATTTAGAAAACAAATTAGAGGTCCATTTGGAAGATGGTTCTTTATATAACTTTCATACTAATTTGGCCCCTAATGCCAAATTTTATTTATCTAGATCTGTGATGCCAACCCCTCCCAAATTCTTAGGGAGACACACCTTATCCCATGCCAATAATGGAATTTTAGCCATGTTACCAACATTATCATTCCATAAGACAAATCTCAAAATAGATTGCAAGTTAACAATTATTTTTTAGGAGCCTTCAAGACTAACATCAAATAGATAGGGACCACATTTAAAACAGACTTAATAAGCACTAACTTGCTAGACAAAGTAAGCCACTTATGGTTCCAAGGGAGAATCCTTGATGATATAGAAGAGAAGACCCTATCCCAGAAATTATGCTTCTCACAACAAGCAAAAAAAGGAATCCCTAAGTACTTTCAAGGGAAATTCCCAGCTTCAAAACCCCAAAATCTAATCAACCAAGATTGTACTAGGGGAGAAGCATTAAGAAAGAAGATCTTATACTTATTACTAT
Organism: Cryptomeria japonica; assembly: GCF_030272615.1. NCBI lineage: Eukaryota > Viridiplantae > Streptophyta > Pinopsida > Cupressales > Cupressaceae > Cryptomeria > Cryptomeria japonica. The sequence continues at coordinate 150,937,084 of NC_081410.1, forward strand.
TTACCTTTTGACCAGAGAAAGCTGAATAATCCATAATGATCTTATTAATAACCCTAGCTTTAGTCATAGTAGCCCACCCAAACAATAAGGTATCATCAACAAAAAGTCAATGAGAATGATTTTCTACCATATTAGGAATATTAATACCTTTCCAAAGACCACCCTCCCTAGTAGCAAGGATAGATCTACTTAAAGCCTCAGCCAAAATGAGAAGCAATAATGGAGATAAGGGATCACCTTGTCAAAGACCTCTAGATGAAGAAAAGAATCCACACAGGGGGCCATTCAAAGTAACTGAAAATATAGCAGTAGAAATGCATTTGTATATCCATCTCACCCATTTATCCCTAAAACAAAAATTTCAAAGGATAGAGCATAAAGCTTTCCAATTTACCCTATCATAATCTTTCATCATATCTAACTTGAGTATCATAGCAGGAATAGATAGGTTGGAGATAGAGTGAAGGACCTCATGAGCCACAATAGCCCCCTCTACAGTTTCCCTTCTAGGGACAAACCCACCTTGCTCACCCAAAATAATTCTAGGGATGAGCTTAGAAAGTCTCAAAGATATTTCCTTACTAATTATCTTGTACAACATATTTCACAAAGCAATAGGACGAAAGTCAGCAAAAGACTTAGGGTTCTCAATTTTAGGAATGATGGCAATAAGAGTGGCATTCATCTCCTTCAGTATAGACCTATTCCTTCTGGCCTCTTCCACAACAAGAAAAATATCATCCCTAAGAAAAGACTAGCATTTTTGAAAGAATAATGTAGTGAACCCATCAGGGTCAGGAGCCTTCTCAGGAGCCATAGAAAAAACAACTTCCTTCAACTCTTGACTAGAAAAATAGGCTATAATTTTTTTATTATCCTCCTTAGATATGAGATGAGGTATGGTAGAGGTAAAACTATCATAGAAAGAAGTGGACTCTGTCATCAATAAGGATTTAAAGAATCTAATGGCCTCAATGGCAATGTCCTTCTCATCAGTTAAAAAAGCCTCAACAGAATCCTAGATGCAAGAAATCCTATATCTCCACCTCTTAATATTAGCCGAAGAGTGAAAAAAAAATGTTTTCATGTCCCCCTCTGCAAGCCACAAACCTCTAGACTTCTAACACCAATATATTTCTTCACGGGAAAGAACTTCCTCAAGTTGACTATGCAACAATTGATGTTAAGCAAAGGCAATCGAATCCATGCCAACATTCATGACATAATTATTTAAAACCTCCAACTCATTTGAATTCTAGTTTTTTTGGTAAAAATATTTTTTAAATGTGAGATATTCCAAGCCCTAATCTTCTCCTTATTGAAAGAGATCTTTTTGACAAACTGAAATATTCTAGTCCTAGAGACAAAGGGAGCCGAAAACCACCACGATTCTAAAAGCGTCAAAAAAGAAGGGTCCCTAAGTCACATAGGCTCAAAATTAAAAGGAGTCTTCCTAGGGGCTCTATCATCCAAGATGGACAACAAGATCGGAAAATGATCAAACCTTGGATTTGGAAGAAGCATTGAAACAACATCAATATCTGAAGAAAGCCAATTTTCATAAATCATAAAATGGTCAAGTCTTTCAGCTATCTGGGAAAAATCCTTTCACATATTTGTCCAAGTAAAAGGACCATTTAGAGTTTTACAATCCAATAAGCTATTCTTCTTAATAGAAGAGTTGAAATCAACCAAAATACATATATTAGGAAGAATCCCCCTAGTCTTCTCCTCCTCATGATAAATAGCATTAAATCTCCCTCCAAAGACCACAAACTTCCTGCAGAGAGGGGATGAAATTAAGGTTAAAGTATCCCAAAGGCCTCTTTTCAGCAGAATACTCATAGGACCATAGATGTAAAAAAGCTAGAACTTAAGATTAGACACCCTACTCTTAACCATACCCAACATCCAATCAGGGGCAGAAGAGACCAATTATAATTCAGTAGTAGCATCATTCCAGGGAAAAGCCAACCCACCCGAAGCCCCCTTAGAGGGGGAAACACAAAATTTCCAAGCTTTCCATTTAGAAAATAAAGAATCAAGAACTCACACATTTAATTTTGTTTCCTGCATAATAAGAACATCACACTTCATTAAGTCCAATTGTGACTTAATCAAGTGTCTCTTGTTAGGGGCATTTAAGACCCTAACATTCCAAGAAATGACCTTCATTGGCCTCGAGGGGAGGCATTGTCTCCCCTCTTCTTATTGGCATTATCCTGACCCTCCTTACCCACCACAAAGGCTGCCTAAAGATTCCTTTTGGTGGCAATAGAACTAGTAAGAGGAGGACTAAACTTATATTTCTTTCTCAAAGAACCTGAACCCGAACTAAAAAGAGTTGACTGGATGCCTGCATCTATTTCCAACTGAGTATGAAATGCCTTTGGCTTTCTACCCCGCTTAGAAGGAGATATGATGGAGAACAAAGAAATAAAGATGTTTGTGCTAAAGGCAGATTGGTTCCAAGATCAAAAGCTACCTTATTGCCATTAGACATATCACCCTCATCCCCCAAAACTTTAACAGGAGATAGAATCTCAAAAGGATTGTGTGTAGGAGGAATCTCCAAAGATTTATTCAAATTAACAAGGTCTTGATCAATAGAAGTAACAACTTTCTCAGTAATATCATGATTCAAAGTGAGATTATTTACAATTACCAGTTTTTGTACTTGAGAAATTAATTTCTCATCTAGGGCAATAATAATCGGCTCAGCCCCCTGAGCCAACAAAGGTGTACTAATCAACCCAGAATCATTTACAAGAAAAGACTCCCCAAGAGGTTTCCCTTCCCCAAGAACCTGATTAGTCATGGTAGTCTTACATTAAATCATAGTAGAAACTCCATCATTTGGAATCCCTAGAACATAAAGACCCAACCCAACTAGCTTATCAGCAACAGACTGAGTAATCTTCAAAGCATCACAATCCACAATAGGAAACAAAGGAGAAAAATATTTATCCTTTAAAGAAGTAAACCCTAGGGTCTTATCAATAGAAGAATCAATATTCTTCATGAGGTGAGGGTTAGAAACCAGAGCATAATTTGACTGTAATAGAATTTGCATATCATCACAGGTGAGAGAATCAAGATTTTCCCTATTCTTACCAACAAACTTAGTATTTTGTACTTACTTATTAACAAATGATAAACCTTTTAAACATGTAAATAGAGGAGCGTCCATAACCACACATGACTTAGTAAGCCAATCAAAATCATGAATAAAGTCTTGCCTCTAAATCCCATCAATCAATTTTAAATTACAGATGCAAGGAATAACAAAATTCGGCTTAAGCAAGACACAAATATTTATCCTGAAAACCCCATCCTCAAACAAAGAATGTGAGTGCATTAAATTCCTAAAAGACTCACCTATCTTTTGTAAAATCTCTGAGTTAGAAAACTCATATAGTATATTAGCTAACGAAAACAAAGTAGGGATGCATTTAACAATATCTTAAGCCATAAAAAGGGGCTTCCAACATTCCACAAATACCAAATTTTGGCCAAACCAAAAAAATGGCTTCTCTAGGGATTTCATTTTAGCTTCCTAAGAATAAAAAATGACAATAAAGGAACTTGAGGAATGAACTTGAAAAAATAGTGTACCATACCACATTTCATGAATCTTACTATGTAATTTAGAAAGAAAAATATTTTCCCCCCAAACATGAATTAAAACTTCCAAGGAGTGCAAATCTCTAGCTTTCTTATCAAATAGAGCCTTAGTAGCAAAGATCAGGGGAATAGGAAGCCATACCTTGTCTGCAACCTTTTCCTTCCCAAGGAGCTTGTCTATACTCTTATTCAAATCATCCATCGATTTCTGTTACATCTCTGAATTTTGCCTAATCATCACATGCACTTTGCTTGATTCCTCAACCTTTTTAGGGTTAGTCCTAGACAACTCCTCCACCCTTTTAGGGTTAGTCTCAGACCACCCAACTCATTTACCGGTCCTATTCCTTTGATATCCTGAAGACAAACCCTTATTACCATTAAAACCATTACTGCCATGAGGGAGGGTTTTCTGCTTACTCCAGCCCCTGTTTTGTGGACGAAAAAAGCCCCTAAAATAATCCAATTTTGGCTAGCCATCAAATCCATAATGCACTTCTTTCCTACTCGAATCAATCACATCCACCCACTTTCCTCCATGAAAAGCCCATTGAGGAACATGATCTCCCTGCAAGCCATAAGGATCCGAAGGGGGGGAGGATACTCGAGGGCATCCTCACCCCAATTGAACCTACGCAAGTGATCGCCTTTTTTGCGAAATTTTGGCACCCCCCATATTATCATTCCTTGAGCCTCCCCCCCCCCCAAAAAAAAAAAAAATAATATCTACTTTTATTAATATTAATTATTATTAATTATTAAAATTTAAAAAATAAAAATCTAAATGTAATGCTCTCTAACAAAAGGGAAAAATCATAATGTAAAATTTAAAGGAAAAGGTTTCTTTAACATGCTAATTTTTTTTTTCACATGTTTCATCCATTCTATGAAAGTGTAATGCCCCTACCCTAGTTGGCCTTGTAAAACCTATTTGACCTTGGTTGACTTCCTATGTGGCATTCTTGAATGGTTGGTTAACCGTGATGCAATGTTGTAGATTAGATAATATAAGTAATTGTGCATACCTATCATTGTGCTTTTGCATCGATTTTTGTGTAAATGTAGTTGTTTCCTAATTCTTGTTATAAATCTCGAGCTAACGCCTTCGTTGAATATGTATATGTATATGTATGCTTGTGTGATTCATGGGTGCAGGAGATTGCAGGTACAACACTGCCTAAGGCGAGGTTCATCTCCTTCGAGATTCGCAGGGTTGAGTATACCTCCTTCATCCTTAGAATTCGGATTTGGGGATCATAAACCTCTCATCTTGCCTTAGCCATGGTTAGGTGAGTGTCGTGTGTGGTCTATAGGGTTTTCTTTCCGTTTGGGTTGCATGTCGTGCGAGTGGTGGACTTTCTTGGTTTGCGTGCCATGCGTGTGGGGAATTGAGTATTTTAGCTTAAGTATTTAAATTGAATTAATGTGTTCATTTACGCATTAGTAGTTGAGGAATTAAACTAAATAGGCTTCCTTCATAAGATCAATCATTTATTTAAACGATCACTTTATTATGTGTAGCGAGTTTAATTTAATAGTTAACTTTAAGTAACGAGTTTAATTAGTTTATATGTTTTTTTTAAAAGGAAACATTTAAAGTTATTTGAAATATAATTAATTTAACCACTTTTGCATTTTGGAAAAGAAAGGGTAAATTTTATTATTTAAAGGAAATTATTTTTTTAACTTGTAAAGTTGATATAGTATAAAAGATTGATTTTTGGAAATTTAAATTAATCGAAATGCTTTACCCTAGTCAATAGTTTCGAAATATAATGTAGGCCTAAATTAATATTGAGAAATTAAAATTTAAAACTAAATAAGAGATAGAAGCATTTTAATTTTAATTAGAAAAACGAGTTAGATTTATTGAGTAGTGGAAAAGAATGATTTCCATTTTCATTTTCTTTTATTTAAAAAAAAATACTTAAATTCGAAATTGGAAATTAGGTAAAAAAAAGGGGGGGTTCCCATTTAACCTAGTTTGAAAAATAATTTGGGATGGAAAAAATTTTTGGAAAAAAAAAAAGAAGGGAAGAAATGGAGATTTTCTTGCAGGGAGTTGGAGCTCGTCTTCGAAATCTTTCCCGGAAATGCGATAAAGGTAGGATTTGAATGCACCTTTGTTTCCTTTTAAAATTTTGGGTATATCTCTGAAATTTGTTCTTGAAGATTTCTCACTCCAAATCTCCATGATTGTTGTTAAACTATAGATTTCAGTTTTGGGAAAATGGGTTGTTCTTTGGTCAAAAAAAATTTGGTTTTAATGGATTTTGTGTTTTAGACTAGCTGAGAAAATAATTTCCCATACAGTTGTTTTGAACAAACTAGAAAATATTTGTGACTGTGAAAAAAAAAAAGGGTATGGGGTTTTTACATTTTTTTTAATCATTTCGTTTAGTTTTATTCAAAAATTTTATTAAAGTCGAAACTGGAAAAAAATATATATACAAAAAAATATAAATTAAAAAAAAAAAAGGAAAAGAAAAATGGGGTTTTTCGGGGGGGGGGGGGGGGGGGGCGGGGGGGAGCCGAAGCTCTACCCAGTCCCCCGCTCCACTGCATGTGGGTGCCGAAGGGGCTGTAGACCCCATGGCGGCCGCAGCAACCCCTGGCTCCACAGAGTGGAGGCCGAAGGGGCTGCGACCCCCACGACGGCCGCAGTAACCCCCGGCTCCACTGTGTGTGGAGGCCGACGGGCTGCGCCCATCGTGGCAGCTGCAGGCCCAATGGCTAGGGCAAGGCCGACCTAGGGTTTGGCCGCCTTCTTTTTTTATTTTTTTATTTTTATTTTTCTTTTATTGTTTGAAATTTAGTTTTGGTAAAATAAATAAACAAAATTTAAATAATAATAAATATATATGAAGCAATATGTTTTATTATTATTATAAATTGTTGGGAGATCCAAATACTATTAAGTAATAATCAATAATGATGGGATAAAATTTGTATTAAAATATATGCTACATTAGATAGTATCTATTTAGTATATATCATTGATTATATATTCATCATTGGCCCCATTGTAGCGAGAATTTTCATTTGAATTATCAATCGTTGTAATAAGGTTACATTTTTTTTAAGTTGGTGAATACAGGAATTTAAATATACGCTATTTAATAAATCAAAAGGTGAATTCTTCCTTAAAAGGTAGGCTAGGGAACTTTAATTGTTGGGAGATGTCTTACCATTTCCTTGTTATCATGTTTAATGTATTTCATTCCTTTCTGTAAAAGGGTAAATTTTGTGTTGCTAGATGGGGACTAGATTATTGTTGTAAAACCAACTTGTCATTAGTGTTTATCTAAGGATTAAATAATTTGTTTAGATGCTTAAGCCAACTTGAGAAAAGACTGTATTTACCCGCTAACACTTGAGCATGGCTTAATATTATGGTAATCATTATGTCTATAATAATAGCACATCCTTGAATAGGTATGTTGGGTCCTTGTCGTCTGGTGGCTTTTGTCTGGTCATAGTCGGTCAAGTCTCCATTTAGGGTACCAACAGTTAAGAAATCCTTGTTTTTGCTTTGATGTATTTGGTAGGATCCGCTTCAAAAGGGATCATTATGTAATTTTCGACCAAGGTGGTTGTTGTATATTGGTTGTGTTCGCCAAAGTGGCAAAGATGTAAAAGACATGTAAATTATGTATTCCTAACTATATTAAATGCCAGAGGGGTCTTGCAGTTGAGCAGACCAGAGATGTAGCCCTTTAGGGGTGAACTTCAAGATCATATCCGTGTTATGCGATGCCTTGTCTCTTTTATTTCATATTTTAAGTTATCATGTATGGTTGCTTTTCATAAGTGTATAATGGGAATTTAATGAAGCTAAATCAAAGTGTATAAAATTAGTCATCTTGATAAATGTAGTAATCAGGTTCGTAAAACATTGTAATTATGATTATGGAAAAGTATTTTGTTTATGTTAATTAAAAGAAGTAATAGTGGAAAGAATCTCGCCAGGTTACCATTATTGTTTTAGCTTGATATAAGTTGGTAAATTGAATGAATGTGAATGGGTAACAAAGTTAGAATTAATGTCGTAATTTCTAAATTTGAAATCTAAAGGATGAACATCATATAGGTATTTACCTTTTTATCTTAGTAAATGAGTATCGCCATGTTAATTATATTTCACTATATTGGATGAATTTATTTAGTTATTTATGTTTTAATCTTAACAAATAATCCTTACCAGATTAATTTGATAATTGGGTGAACTCAACTAGTTATCCATATTATAACCCTATTAAATGAATTTCTTTATGATTAGCTAAAATTGAACTGAAAGGGGAAGGATTCAATTAGTTGTTTATATCTTAATCTTAACAAATGTATCTCTTCATATTAACTTTATTTTAACTAAAAAGAGTGACACACATTAAGTTAGTTATATTTTAATCCTAATGGATGAACGTCACTATGTACTTATATTTTTAATCCTAAAGGAACGAATATCATCTTGCTAACTATATTTTAATTTAAAGGGATGAACTCATGTGGTCCTAGTACATTTTCACCTTACTGAATTGAGCACCATCTATTAACATTATTTTCACTCCAATGAAAGAACGCTATGGCTACTTACATTTTATCCTCCATAAAAGAACTACGACTCATTAGTTGGTTTTGCTTAAAATCAAATGAAGGAACCTCGTTTATTGATTGTAGTTTGATCCTAAATGAATGAATCTCATTAGGCATACTTTTAATTATAAAGGATGATATCAATCGTGGGTGGCTACCTTTAACCAAATGAACGAACTTCATTATATTAGTCGTATTGTACCTTAATGGGTGGACATCTTAAGTTAATTATGTTTTAAAGTGCAATGAGTTAATAACCTCGTGTTGGCCTCCTATCCATCCAAAATAAATGAACTCTTCCTAAAATTCTAGGATGTCAATTTATCGAACATATATATATCCATGTCTTATGCATTACCTCGTAATTAAGATATCTAGATTATTGGATCAATTGACGCGAGTTGAGTTAGGTGTAAGGTTACGTAATCACGTTGGGAAACTCCTTAGGTTCGTTTAGCCTTCCGCTATGTTATCTAAGTTTTAGATAACTCCAAATTATCTTAATGTTGTAACTTATTATTAACGCTCGTAATTAGTATTATTATAAAAAAAAATAAAAAATATTTACACTCTATTTGAGTGTTTTTAACTTAAACCCTTAGGGGTTTCCTGGCAGGGCATTATAGAAAGGGTATAATGCTTTGTGTGTAGGCTTATGTAAGTTTTATGATATGCTTTTTCATGAGTTTTTCTCACTAAAAAAAACTAGGATTAAAATTTGCCACGGTAACACAATGACAACAAATAAAATCGTTCCAAGTGGACATGAATGTAATGGTTATTGCAAATGGAAAACGAAAAAAACTTTGATTCGAATGAAAGTCATTTTTTTAAGTGTTAAACTTGCTTTCAGTTTAAGCATGCATAATATTGCTTTAAATCCTATGCATTTCTAACAACATTTCCAGCGATTCATTGAGGTCTTTTGCGGCTCTTCACGACACGTTAAAAACTTTTTTGACTGAGAAAATCAAGTGTGAAACACATTTTTGGTGGGGGAGCTCCCCCACAAGGGTGATTCATTAAGGTCTTTTGCGGTTCTTCACGACACGTTAAAATATTTTCTGAATGAGAAAATCAGGGGTGAGACACATTTCCGATGGGGGACCTCCCCCACAAGGGAATAGCCTATCGGCTAACTAAACATATATTTTTTCTATATATCTACATGGCATTTATTTAAACAACCTCCACCACACCAAATCTATGCCATGCCCACTTATTGACACCAATAATTTTGATTTTAAACAATGAGATGTCGTTAATTAATTTTTTCTTCTTTACTATCAAATTAATTCATATAAATGCATCACTTTATCCCAGAGTGATTTTGTCACTTTAGGTAGTGTTAGTACTCTCAAAGTAACTAGTAGGAACTTAAACAAAATATTAAAAAAACTTTGACTTCTTTTCAGACCACACTAATTTGATTTTATAAATGGTAACTTATCGTGTAGAGAGCACTATGCAATATTGTTGCATTTTTCAAGCTATAGTGATAAGTTAAATATAACAATCAATATTTGCTACAATTTTAACTCATTAGTATCAACAATTAAATTCTATATCATGACAAAGTAATTACAAGAATGATGCTATATTATTTTTGTGTCTTCAATATCAATAAATGAATATAACATAAATTCAAACTTATTGAAAATACTCTTCAACAACAACAATATATATTTTTATCTCAATATGAATACACCTTTACTAGGACCAATGGTCGAGTATTGAAAAAAAATATCAAACCTTTAAAATGGAAATGTATCAAATATAGAGGAAGTATGCACACCATTATGCCAATAATTTCATATCGGTCTTATTTTATTTCTAAAATATTTACACAACCAATCTTATAAAGAGATGAAATGTGTCAAATGCTGCATATTAAAAAATAAAAACATATTGAAATTAAAATAAAATAAAATAAATTATTAAAATAAATAAATAGCAATACATTGCATATTACTTTAATCTCATTTACATTTAAATATTTTTAGTACAAAATAATTATTTTGTTATAATATTTTAAAGATAAGTATTAGTCACTATGTGACAGAATACATACATAAACACATGATTTGCGTGAAAAAAAGGGAGTCGTTGGCAGCTCAATGTAACATTGTGACATAGCTATTGATTTAAATCATTGATAAATAATCTTTATTACAAATTTAATTTTGCTGAAGGTATCTCAATATAACATTGTGACATAGCTATTAATTTAAATCATTGATAAATAATCTTTATTAAAAATTTAATTTTTATGAAGGTATTTTCTATAAATTAGATTTAAATGGTTAAAATTATAGAGTAAGACAAATGCATTTGAAATTCTCATTACATTTAGTAAATATAAAAAATTTAAATGTATTTTTGATGTGTTAATTTTGAATTTTCAATATATTTTGTATTATTATTTTCATGAGTGAATGCATACATTTGTAATAAAAAAATTTAAATTTATTATTATCTAAAGATTGTGTGAATATCATTTCTAGTTGATTTTATTAGATTATGATAATGTGTTATTGTTATCTAATCTTGCTTCATTATTTTATATAAAAATGAATAGGAACAATTCAAGTGATTGCAGTTAATGATGCATAATTTCTATAATAGTGTCGTGTTCGATCCAATACTCTCTAACCTCTACTTGAAATGCAATTTAGAGTATCAAATAATTGATAAGAATCAAACACACTACAATCTAAAATCATATTGCATGGAGTTCACGATCCTAATATTTTTTTTAATTATCACACTTCTCATTTATTTATATAAATAATCAATCGATAAAGATACCTCACTAAGTGTAATGTCCCCCGCGAGGAACCTCATGGAACCAGATATTCATACAAACAATAATAGATAAATGCAATTTTTTTTTAAACATAAATATTTAATGACAAGTATCAATTAAGGTTCATAATACTTAAACTTCCAAGAGGTTCCCCAACATTGATTAACAATTCAGATTGCATGAAACATGAAAGTATAACCATAAGCATTCATACATATTACATACTAACCACACTAATCCATTACATATGATTAACATATCCAAACCATTTTAAGCTCAACATCAACTGAAATAAAAGATAGCTCATAAGAACACAATGGATTGCTGGTACCAACACTGCACAATCTAAAACCACTAAACATAAATTAACATTACATTACATTATCCAATTACATCAAGAGTCCTCCTTAGTGAAGTGATACAATTAAAACCATATAAAAGTACACAAAACATTATCATAAATACATCTTCAATGTCAACACTCTAAACATGAACAAGATGCACATGAGAAGACCACATTCACGCTCTGCAAGGAAACTGACTTCCAAAGGTAGACCACGACCACCTGACCATGTGGTACCCAAAGATCCACCCCACCATGCTAGGGAGATAGAAACTAGGTCCTAACAGACATACTAAGGTCAACAAGATGCAACCCTCCCAAGGAAAGTCCAGTACTAACATTAGGGTCTATTATGAGAGGCTCATTATTATAATACTCTGGGTAAGGTGCTAGGATGCATTAGGGAAGGAGTGTCATCACATGGCCCCTCCCAGGATACACATGTGGTATCGACAACCTTTGATGAGGACAAAGTGGTTGACTATGCTATCTCCAAACATCATATGGATGGAGAAACAATGTTAGCTCCAAACATCTCCCAAACAGACAAGCAATGCCAACTCCATAATGAGTAACCCAGGTGGCCACTTTGAGTCCTGACCCCCATTGAGAGGCACACCTCCTTAAAGATCTAATGCAACCTTTCCATTGGTTAACCCATTCCTAGGGTAGAAACCAAACATAAACAAGACTTAATCAAGCAAAATATACATCACCCTACAATAACCCTCAATGCCATAACCACATGGTCTGACCAATCACAAAGGATATAATAGAGTCACATCTACAATGTCCAAATATAATCAATAAATCACATCCAAATAGGGGTAAAGACATCAGGTTTACCAACCACCCCTATGAGCCTCTAAGGATACTACAACTTGATTAAAATAAAAAACCTAAGACGATCTATAGATCAAACTCAATTGAATATTGCCAAGACTTTAGGGTACAACATACATAAAAGGGAGCGACTTTGAATTTGAACTCAGGATAGGGTGGGAAACCCTATAATGTACAGGCAACCCAGGGAGTGGGCGGAAAGGACAGATCTCGGGACTGCCATGATTCTTCTGAACCGAATGGAAATGATCTGATGGCTAGGGACCCACAAGGTGGTCACAGGCCTCTTGATCCTGCCGGGGGGGGGGGGGGGAAGGATCATGTGCTGGAGGCAGCCCATTGCAGGGACATCGGTTATCCATGGACTTCTTTGTTTAGTGTCAAACCGAGTGGAAAGTCCTCATTCCATGTAGTGCATAATATCTCATAACCAAAAAAGGGCATATTTTCTATTGAAGTTCCTGATCCAGTGATTGAGCACAACATCAACCTTATGGCTTTGACACTGGTAGGCAAATTTTTGGGCCTAAGACCGAATATTGATGTTGTCAGGGTGTTTGCTAAATGTAAATAGGCACCCAAAGGTCAGGTGGAGATCACAACCATGTCCAAAGGTGTGTTGTCTCTGTCTTTTTTTTGTGAAGAAGACATGTAGAGGGTTCTTTATGATGGCCCTTGGTTGATTGGAAAATTTGTGCTGGCTCTGCAAAAATGGTCGCCTTTGATGGACCTAAATGAATCCTTTTCTGTCCAAGCTCTAGTCTGGGTCAGATTCCTTCATCTCCCAATGGAGTTCTGGGTTGAAGATATTTTCAAAGGAATCGCTAGTTCCTTTGGGGAGCTCTTATCTATGGATCCTATCACAATGGCTAGAAGAAGACTCACCTTTGCAAGGATTTGTGTGGGAGTCATGCAAGGAATAGATATCCCTTTATCTATTGAGATTAACTCTAGACTGTGGAAGTGGGTCCAACCATTGGAATATGAAAGTGTACCTTTTGCATGTTTTCACAGCAAAAACCCAGTGCATACTGATAAAAAATGCCCCCTACAGGTTGTCAAAGAGAAAGAAAAGAAAGACAAGACAACGCAATGGAGAGACAAAAATCCTATTAAGAAGCCAATTGTTAAAGAAGAAAAGAAAACGGTAGAAGAAGAGTGTCATCATCCCTACCACTTTTGAGAAACAGGGGAACATCAATATGGAAAACCTAGAAAGCCATGTGTCTGGAGGTGGAAAAGAGGATCAAATAGGCAAAGATGAGAGAGAACGACAAAACCTCAACCAGGATGAATAACGAAGTGATAACCTAGAAGAAGGAGAAATGTAGGTGGTTTTGCAGACCAAGGAGGTGGCAGCTTTGAATTGCACTATGGAAAACATTCATAGGGATTGCCCTCGATCTGACTATGAGGACGCCCAGAGGTGCTTGATTCTTGGAGGGATTTCATCATCGGTATCACAACAGTCAGTTGAGATGGTGAAATCTACTTTCTAGCCATCCCCCATGACTTCATTGCTTAATATAAGTGCAAAATGGGTTGAGGAAGAAGCTTTCAAGCATAAGGCATCCACCCAGAACAACCAAGAGGATGATATCCAGAATAATGAAGCTACAAAATGAAAGAAAGGTGGAAAAAAGGGGTCGAATTCAACCCCCCAGGCTACTCCTGTCAAGACCAGAAACAGGACTAAGGCCGACACAAGATTTATCCCCTCACCTTCTGGAATAATATCAACAAGCCAACTCAGAGATCAGGAGGCCAACAAGAAAATAGCGGATGGAACTCAAATGACCATCGTTGAGGTATGTTCCCCAAAAAGAAAATGAAAATTATTTCATGGAATATTCATGTATTGAATAGTCCACATAAATAGGATGTTCTAAGAAATTTCATTAGAGAACATAAACCAGATATTGTTCTTATCCAAGAAACCAAAAATGACTAAAGAGAAAGTTGAGAAGATTAAGATTTTTAAGGATGGTGGGGTATTAGGAGGTATCTCTGATGGAGCTTCTGGGGGTATTGTCATTTTCTAGAATCTTAGGCAAGTCACAAGGGTTCCTGTTAAGTAAGATAATAATGTGGCTTTTATAAGGTTTCATCATTTAGGGGATGGTACCTCATGGCTCCTGACTAATATTTATGCTCATAATAATAGACTAGGTAGATGCAAATTTTGGAAGAAGTTGGAGGATGTCAGATCTCCTCTTAAGGATGAATGGTGGCTGGTGATGGGGGACTTCAATACTCCTCTCCATGATAATGAGAAGTTTGGGGGCATCCCATCTCAATTAGACATGCGAATGGACCTGTTGAACTTAATTAATAATCGGGGTTTGCATGATATTGATCTTCAAGGGGCCAATTTTACCTGGACCAACCGATGGGCGGGGGGAGGGGGGGGGGGGGGGGGGGATCTTATTCAAGTCAGATTAGACAGGGCCCTTATCTCAAATGACTGGTTTAGCCATTATCACATCTCCCTTTCGTCTATTTCTCGGATTGGTTCAGACCACTTTCCTGTGGTTTTTGTGGCAGAGAATATAAGTGAAAAAAGAAATTTCCCTTTTAGATTTGAAAGGATGTGGCTAGATCATCCTAACCTTGAGATGGTCATTGAGGATTGGTGGTCGATTGATGTCAAAGGTAGTGCTATGTATAGAATGGCAAATAAATTAAGGCATGTGAAAGATAATAATAAGAAATGGAACAAGGAAGGTTTTGGGGATTTATTCGTAGCTAAGTTCAAAACCCAAGTTGAGCTAAAGGAAATCTAGGAAAAAATCTAAGCCAGTGGATATACTGAGGATTCTATCAGATAGGAAAATGAAGTGCTTGTAAAGTATCATGAGATCATCAGAAGGGAAGAATATTTTTGGAAACAACGGTCCCGGTCTCTTTGGGTTAAAGTTGGGGACATAAATACCAGATTCTTCCATATGACTGCTCTGAAACACAAGGTTGTTAATAGGATTTCTAAATTTAGGATTGGTGGATCTAAAACAAGGAAGGACGATGAGATTAGGAATGAAGCCAAGAAATTTTTCAACTCTCTTCTCTTTGCAGATAGCAGGCTAGATGATCATTCCCAGAGGACCCTCTTGGAGACCATTCCTTCCCTCATTAATAAAGATCAGAATAATGTCCTAGTTGTCATTCTTTCTAAAGGGGAAGTTAAGAAAGTGACATTCTCCTTTAATGGTAATAAAGCCCCAGGACTTGATGGGTTCCCCTTGTTCTTCTTTCAAACCTTTTGGAGTATTATAAAAAAGGATCTGGTTAAGGGAGTGCAAGAATTTTTTGGGGCCAAGTTTATCATAAAGGAACTCATTGCCACTTTTTTGCTTTTGATTCCCAAATGTCCAGGGGCTGACTCGATGGATCAATTCAGACCGATCATCTTGTGTAATTCCTTATATAAGATTATCTCGAAGGTGGTTACTAGTAGATTGCTCACGGTTCTTCCATCCATTATATCGCCCCAACAGAGTGGCTTTGTGCTTGGAAGACAAATCTTAGACTCTATCATCACTATTCATAAAAATATTCACTCATTGTTGGAATCGAAGAAATAGGGCTTCTTGATGAAATTGGATTTGTCTAAGGCCTATGATTGGGTGGATAGGGGGTTTTTAGACAATGTGTTTAGAGTTTTTGGTTTCTGTGAAAAGTTTATTCAACTGGTTGGCCAACTCATTTCGACCCCTTCATTCTCTATCATCATGAATGGAGCGCCCTCCCCTTTCTTTAAATCTTCTAGGGGTATTAGGTAGGGGGACCCCATCTCCCTTATTCTATTCACTATCTTGGTTGAATGTCTAGGCAGAAATATAAGCAAACTTGTTTCTTAGGGTCTTTTGTTGGGAATCTCTCCTTCTGGATTTAAGGCCTATTCTCACCAACAATTTGTTGATGATACCAGTTTAATGGGTTCTTCATTGATTAGAGAAGAAACTAACATGAAGAACCTTCTCAATATGTATAGTGCTCCTTCAGGTCAATCGATTAACTGGGAGAAAAGCTATTTATTCTTCTTCAACACTCTAGAGGACAGATAGACCAGGATGGCCTGTATCCTAGGATGCCAAATTGGCCAACCTCCTATTTATTTGGGTCTCCCCTTGGGTACAAAACCTACAAATATTTTCTGGAATAATCTTGTTGATAGATTCAGTAGGAAGTTGGCTGGGTGGAAAGGGACCCTTCTTAGCCAAGTAGGTAAAATCCAGCTCCTGAAATCTTCTCTCCAAAGTCTTCTAATTTACACCTTAAGTCTCTTCAAAATACCTAGAAAATTTGCAGATGCAATTGAGAAAATTCAAAAATATTTCCTATGGTCTGGGGTCAAGGAGAAGAAGAGAGTTGCCCTCATTGTTTGGGATAAAGTTTGCAAACCAAAGAAGTTGGGGGGGGCTTGGCCTGAGAAACATTAAAACATTGAATAAAACTCTCCTGGCCAAACAAATATGGAGAATCTATCAGGGAACATGTGAATGGAATGAAATTTGGAAGGTTAAATATTTACGTTTGAATCCTACCATGGATGATTTCCTTGCCTCAAATTATAACTTGATTGGTTCTACCATATGGAATAGTGTTACTCATGCAAAAGGCATTATGCGTCTAGGCAATGTGTGGGCCATTAGTAATGGTAGAAGGGTAAATTTCTAGGATAATGCCTGGATTGGAGGTGCTCCTCTCAATGATCATTGTGTTCCTTAGGTGATCATCCAAGCCTGTAAGAACAAGTTTGGTATCAAAGTTGCTAACTACTGGAGAGATCAAAAGTGGGTGGACCTAAGCACTTTTGATCCCAACTTAAAGCATGTTAATATGAAACTCAACCAGGATGTCATTAATCCAAGAAGGGAGGACCACTTTGTGTGGGGAGGAACCCCTTCAAGGAATTATTCAATGGCTTCTTCTGTCCTTATGCTGGCTCAGTCTTAAGACTCCATCCCTTGCTGGGACAAAGCTTGGTGTACAGGTTTGAGTCCTAAAATAAATATTTTTTTATGGATATTTTTGTAAAATAAAATCCTAACTACAAATAACCTAAGAAAGAGGGGATTTTGCATCCACAACAGATGCTACTTATGCCTTAATGATGAAGAATCTGTGAACCATATTTGTTAATTACTATCCTTTTGTCCAACCTATCTAGTCAATGCTTTTTCAATTATGGGGTTTAAATTGGGTGTTTCCTGAGGAGATTCAAGACTATTTCAAGAGCTGGTCTTGTAGAACAAAAACTACGGCTATAAGGAAAATGTGGGATTTTTATTTTCCATATATCCTATGGGGTATCTGGAAAGAAAGGAATAACAAAATTTTCAGGAATGCCATTAACTCCCCTGAAGTGGTGTGGGCAAAGATAAAATGCTATCGTGTTGAGAATGTGATGGCAATTGGATCTCATTATTGCAACAGTAAGGAAGAGTATGAAGTTTTAAGGAGTTGGAATATCCCAGCCTCTATAGACAATAATACTAACCAACTCAATAGAAGGATGTGCTACTAGTCTTCTCCTCCTAATGATTGGATTAAGGCTAACTTCGATAGGGCTGCTAAAGGGAACCCAAGGCCAGCTGGTTGTGGTGGAGTTATATGGAATAGTGCTGGCTTTTGCATGGGGTTGGTTTCCTTCCCCTTGGGGAATAAAACTAATCACTTGGTTGAAGCCATGGGTGCCCTCCAAGCCATAAAATTAGCGCACCAATTGGGAGCCAAAAATTTATGGCTTGAGGGAGACTCTAATAATATTACCAATTGGCTCCTTGGTAAGAAACATCCATCGTGGATGATTAAAAATATTATC
Source organism: Cryptomeria japonica (assembly GCF_030272615.1). NCBI lineage: Eukaryota > Viridiplantae > Streptophyta > Pinopsida > Cupressales > Cupressaceae > Cryptomeria > Cryptomeria japonica. Next base: position 150,955,117 of record NC_081410.1, read on the forward strand.
AACACGGCCAAGGAGTTGCTTGAGGGATTTGACCAATATTACATTTCTCATGATTATAGAGAGTCCACCAAGAGTGTTGATTGGGCAGCCAACAAGGCAGTGCGGAGTGGGCAAATAAAGATTTGGTATGGAGAGGGGGAGGTACCTCAAGTGGCACGTGACATTTTTAATAATGAAAGATATCATGGAAAACAAGGTAGGATTTGATATCATGTCCCGATATGGTAGGGGTGGTCATGGCATCATGAAATGACTTTGTAATCAACCAAAAAGGAGGTACACCATTAATTTCCATAGCATTTCACATGCTTTGTGGGTTCTTCTTTCCATTTGGAGTGGAAGCTTGAGAAGTATCTACTTGCTTCTAGAGGCTTCTTCTTTGTTTCTTAAAAAAAGAAAGTTTGCTAAGAAGAGTTGTATTTGCTGGAATTTACATTCTGTTAATATTGATAAGAAGATGGGGGGAAATTGTAAGCACACAGAGGCTGCAAAAATTGATAAATGGTGGGACCATCCCCAGGTTTGGGCTGTGCTGCAAGCGGCAAAAATGTTAGATTACATCGAAAGAATGCAAGAAAAAAGATCTAAAATCACTAGTATTTTCAAAAAGGGGTGGAATAAGGGCACCCAAACCATTGGCAACAGGAAGGTTAAGGTTAATGAGACCATGATCCCTGAGGCAATTGGTTTGCCAATGGATGGATCAAATTCTATAGGGACCGAAAGTTTTCGGAAGCTACTATGAAGAAATTTCTAAAGGACGAGGTGGAGAAAGAGAAACTAGTCAAGGGAAGCCACACATACTACTCCCCTAAGGTAATCAAGAATCTTTGGCGATGGATTTTTTTTTCTTTCATGGAATTCATAACTTTAGATGGTAGATATACCAGAGTTAATAGTTACCATTTTGTTATTCTTAATCATTTATGGCACAAGGAGAAAATCTCCCTCCCCTACTACTTGTTATGTGCCCTATATGCCAGGATTATGAATTCTATCTCTAATCCCATGACTAATCCTACATTACATGAGGGTCTTATGGTGGTCCTATACAACCATATCAAGAATACCACTATTCAACAGGCTATATCTGAGGTATTCGAGTCAGATGATGATTTGGGTGATTCAGATGATGAGGATTATGAAGGGTACGACATAGAGGCAGATGTCAAGGTGGACCCCCATACCACTGGGTCGAGAAAGCATAAAAGGAAAGTCAGCAAAGAGGAGTAGGGTAAAGGGTCGATCAGTCAAAAAAAGAAGGGGGGTGGACAATGACAGTTGGTGCGAGGAAGAAGAGGTGAGTGAAGACGACATGGAGACAGACAAGGAGGAGGTTCAAATTATCTCAAGCCAGAAGAAAAAGGGGAAGATGCTGAGAGGTGAGGAGCTGGAGGCCAAGAACCGCACGCCCCTTCCTACTGACTCCAAGGATAAGAGAAAGGGCTTGGCTAGGGAGAATTATCCAACAAGGAATTAAGACAACTAAGTGGAAGGAGGTGGATTTGGAGGTGAACTTGGACCCTATGGGAGATGAAGCTTAAGATGGTTCCCCTTCGGACTTTGACCTTTGTATCAAAAATGTAATGGACTACTTCAAGAAGGTCTTCTTTTGGGTACAAAAGGAAATTAAAAACATAAAAGATAAACAGGTCTAGGAATCTACCAAACTTGAAGCTATGCAATCTATTAGCACTGGCAAGTTCAGCTCTCTTCCTAACTCCTTAAGTGAGCTGACTAAAGCTATCAACAATGCAGAGGAAATTATTAATGCCCAATGCAATAGCTTTAAAGCCCTGGAAGATAGAGAACGAGCAACTGAAAAGAAGATGGAAGGGATTGAGAATACCCTCAAAAAGATTGGGGAGCAGAGTTACAAGATTTTAAAGGCGGCCTCTGATAGTATCGAGGTCCTTATTAGAAAACTTGAATAGGTCCAGGGGGATAAGGCCCTCGAGGACACTACTGAGGAGAAGGCCAGAACCCCTGAAGATAAGGAAGATGGTCTTGGAAAAAGAACAAGAGCAAGTACCAAGAAGAAGAAAAACCAAAGTAGGGAAATTGAAGATCTCAAGAGGACTGTTGTGACAATGGAGCAATTGGAGCTGGAAGTTGCCAAATTGCTAAAGAAATTCACCTAGGCTTGGTTGTTTTTCTATGCTTTCTTCGCTGTCTGGTGTTTAGTTTCTTTGTGTTGTGTCTTTTTTGTTGCTGGCTTTTTGTTTTTGACCAACTATCCTTTTTGTGGTTGCTATCTTTTTTTTTTCGGGTGGACTCTAATGACTATCTTCAAAACCTATTTTGCCCTAGTAAAAACCATACATAAAAACACCATCATCAATAACCACCTTCATTAAATTAATATTTCATTTACATCTTTGATCCAAGGTTTATTTATATTTAACAATAATTACGGAACAATTTAAATAGCATTTACATTAATATTGTGGAATTAAGACATAATTTTAAGATATATAAATAAATAGTTTAAGTAACATTTAAATTACTCATTTCCAAATTATACACATATATAAGAACTTATGAAACTGCAGGTTCACAAGGGTGATTGAAATTCTGACCTGCTATTCATTGACATAGGTTTTAATTCCATTAAGAATAGTTAAAAGAACTCTCTAAAACACATATATACTTTAGTAATTAAATAGAATTATATTTTAAAATTTCTCTTGAAAATATAAACAAAACATTATAATATACAAATACTAGAACACAAGGTAATACAAACTTAAAAGTTAATCCCTTAATGCACAAGAGAAGGATTATATTAATTTCTAAAATAAATATTATTATATTTTATATAAATATTGGACAAATACTCTGAACTATAATATATGAGATGTTCTACAATTAGGAAATGTGTATTTAGTCAATAGGCTATTTCATTGATCGGAATTAACTTTAATTGGGTCTTGGGTTTTTGCACTAAATTTTATCAAAGCTATTTTTGATAGATATTTCATTAAATATTTTTTTAAAAATTGAAATAAAAAGACTTTAATAATCTATTTTTAATTTCTACGATCTAAATCAATTCCCATTATTTAGTTGGGTATCGCCTATCCATTAGTGCATATAAGTTTATTTCAATGGGAGGTCTTCAAAAATTGCTATACTTATCTTTTCACTTTTGATTGGCAATTCAAAAAGGGAGAATGCCTAGGAAGTTAATATATTTTTAAGGGCTTGTGAGCAAGGTTGTTATGAGAATTTTTTTGTGCAGATTTTGAGTTGTTTAATTTATGCATTTTATTTAATTATTTATTATTTTTAAATAAAAATAAATTATTTATTTGTCATATGTTTTATTTATATTAAAGAGTATTTTTAATATAAAAATCAACAAAACAAGGGTGTTGATCTTATATAAAGACATATTAAAAAGATCACAAACAACTAGTCAAGAATAAATCTTTGACAACAATTATGAATAATTTTGTATTAACCCTTGGATGAATCATTTTGTTGAGTTCCTCTAATAGATTAGTTTGGTTGAGTTTAATGTGCAACAATCATGTTTCTTCCTCAAAAGTAAGTTGTAAAATTTACTTTAATATTTTAACTCAGTGTGTCTTAGTTTGTAAATTACATATAATTTTTTCTACTTGTGAATCCATAATTTTTTATTAAAATTAGATATGGTTGAAATACTTTCATCTCTACTCTATGTTTACCCTTTTATTAGAGATAGTAGAGTATCAACTTCAAAGCTAGAGTTACAATTTTATTTGTAATCCTAATCCTACTAGTTGTGAAAAGCCTACCTTACTTGAAGCTTGTAAAATTCTAAGTATTTCTACTTTCAAAAAAATCAGCATATTATTTAATATTTTTTTATAATGTCAATTTAAAAAAATAATGTAAGATTATGTACATTATTTGTAATCTTACATTTCTTTTGTTAATTTATTTTTTATGATGAATAATTTAATTTTATATTATACACTTTAAGAAAATATTATTTTTGTTTATTTTATTTATAAATAAGATCTTTGTTACTTTAAAAAATCATCTATAATGAATAAATTCTTACTATTTTTAACAATCAAAATTATTTAAACATTAATGTGATTATTTTGTATATTAATTTATAATTAATATTACATTATTATTATGATAATACAAAAATATTAATATAATAACAAAAAAAAAAAATATAAAATAAGAATATATTAATTATAATATAATCATAATATGATAAAATAATTTAAAAATAGTATTAAATTTTAATAATACTGTAACATACTAATATAAGATCTCCCCCTTTTTTAGAATGATGGGCAAGATAGAGAGTGGAAGCAGAAGCGCAACTAGGGTTTCAAGAAGCCATGGCATAGAAGGGGAGGTTTTAGAAGATAGGGATGGCGAAGATGATGGCGACTGTAAGTGTTGGGAGGACGGTTGTGCTCGAAAACTGCTGGAGACAATGCTTGCGTGGTAACCCTCCTCCCTTTTGGCTGCTTGTAGTGTTCTCTGTAAGAAGGTTGGGGTTGGGACTGGTGTTTCGTTTAGGGCTATTGAGGGTATTTTCCTACTACCCCTTGGCTTGTTCGTTCTCGGTCATTCCCCGTTTGGAGGATTAGTTTGCTATTTGGCAGAAGGGCTTGTTGTTTAGCTGGCCTTAACTTTGCTTTGCCCATTGGTCTTCTTATGATCAATGGCGGATTTGTTGAGTTAAGGGTCTTTTTGGGTGTGGTTGGGGCTGTGCGCAGCGATGGGGATTTTTGTCCTATCCTCTCGGCCTCTCTTTTTGTCACTGCTTCCTCTCGTGGAAGTGGGTCCCGTGGCTGCTTGGCTCTGGTTATGATGGATGCAATGATTGATTTCCTCACTCTTTCCATAGAATGTGCTTTCTCGGTCGAGCCTTGGAGTGAGGGGGTTGTTTGGGATCCGGGTGGAGTTTTAGGAGAATGGTTTTTTTGTGTTTTCCTAGTTTCCCCTTTCCCCATAGGTTGTATTCTTCCCTATGGGAAATTTCTAGTGTGGATGGGGGCCTCTATGTGGGAAGTCTCCATTTTTTCTTGGTGTGGCTATTTAGAGTTCTCTCTTGCAAACTATGAGGACTTTTATGGATCTATTATTTTCAAGAGATTCTCTGATGTTTTAGAGGCTATCATTTTTCCATTTATCTTAGTCTTTCTTATTGAGGTGGACCATTCTTCTATAGAGGGGAAGAGTTGTGGGTTGAGTTTTGTGGCATGGTTCCTACTGGGGGTTTTGAAACCCACGTTTTTTGAGGCTGGTTGTGCTCTTGCTTTTGTCTCTCTTTTGTTTAATTTTTTGCCCTCATCTCCTATAAAGGTGGATATTTTGGTGAAGCTTGCTGGTAGAGAGTCTTTCTAGTGCATGCCTCTCCTTTTGTTCATGGTTTTGGGAGCCTATTCAAAACCCTTCTTTACAACTAAGCATTATGAGGTTAGTTGTTGGTTGCTGGACTTTGTTTTGAGGTTGGAAGCTTGGCTCTTTCTGTTGTTGGTCTCTTTCCTTTCAGCCCCTATTAAGGTGGGTCTTTGTCTTATAGAGGTGGAGAGGTGTTGTGTTGAAAGGTGGGTTATGATCAGATGCTGGGTGGTTACGAGTTTCTTCCTGCTGGTTATGGGAACCATTTAAAAACCCATCTTGAATATTTGGGATGCCTTTCAATATCCCCCTTTTGACTCAATTTGTGGGAGCCTCGTAAAACCCATAGTTTGGTTTTTTTGTTTGTTTGTGATTTTAGTCTTTTTCTCTTTTTTTTGTGTGTTGGTTGTGGGAGTCTTGTTCTTCCCGTAGGCAAGCTGGATGCTAGAAATTTTAATGGGCCCAGTCTGGCCAGTTGTGGTTTTTGGTTTAGGGTTAGTTGTGTTGTTGGCAGGGTGAATAATTTGTTAGAGGTTAAGGGAGCCTAGGAAAACCCTTGTGTGTTGGTTGTGAGAGCCAACTTAAAACTCATGATAAAGGATAGGGGAGTCCTTGAAAACCCCACTTGTCTAGATTGTGAGAATATGTTGATTTATTGTAATCTAGTGTTGTTAAAGGTGATGGGTGCCTGGATACACCCATGTAAACATTTGTAGGTTTAGGGAGCCTTGTAAAACCCTTGTGTATGTTTTAGGATGAGTTTATGTCTAGTCTTTGGTGTGGCTACTAGTATGCTGATGCTATTTTCTTTTAGCAGCGTTGTATTGTGGGTTCCGGATGCTGGTAAAATCTGAGGGTTTCGGGTCCCTTCAAAACCTGTGGGGTTTTGGGTCCCCTCAAAACCTATTGTATGGGGTTTCTGGTCCCCTCAAAATCTGTTTACCCTTAATCAAAAACATAATAATATAAGATGGTAAAATAATAATATCGACTTTTACTTTTAGTATAATTTGTTAAAAAAATTAATTATATAAAATTTTCTTAATTTTAAAATTACTTTTCATGCTAAATTTTTATAATATTTGTCTTTTTACTTTTTTATGATGAAAAATTACAATTTATAAGATTATTGTTTTGGTAACTTTACTTTTAAATAATATTTTATATTGTCTTTTAAAAATAATTTATGATGGTGTAGGTTCATATTGTTTTCAGCTATATTGACTTCTATTTTATTAAAATTTGTAAGAAAATATTAGTAATGTAATTTTTTTTTAATTTTAAAATTTATTAAATAAAAATAAAAATTATTTATTAATTAAGAAGTTATTCTATTTTTAGTTTCTAAACATTATCACGTTAATTAATATTTTTATCTTTTTATGTTTGTTTTTTTAATTTTTAATGATGAATAATACTTTGTATGATGTATAGTGACATCTCTATAAAATATGTCTAGCAATCAACAACAAATGTATTCAATATAATCCATCTCTTAAGTTAATCATCTTCATACATTGTCAAAACACTTTAAACCTTGACATACTTAAATATAGTGAAAATAAATTCATTTGTTTCAAATAATTGCTAAAAAAATATTCATTTTCTTATTTACATTTATATTAAAATACATTCACTTTTCAATAACATATATTTCTTAGACCATTTAAGATATCCATAAATTTAAATGAGAAGGGTGAAGTATTTGAATATGTAAAACATCATAGCAACCAAACAAATCTTACATGATTATTACATAGTTCTGTTGTATGGCAGCAAAATAAATAAGAATGTATTTGGATTTCTATCCCCTTCCAGATAACACATGAATGCAAAATGATTACATTAACAGAATTAACAAATAATAAATTTAGATCTCCAGTACTGCTACAAATGGAATAGATTAATTGTGCATCTTTATATATATAAATATATTTAGTATGGTATATGCATTATAACCATTATGTCCAGGTTCAAGTATGGCAGTATATATATATATATATATATATATATATATATATATATATATATATATATATATATATATATATATATATATATATATATATATATATATATATATATATATATATATATATATATATAGTTTACATTCAATTTTAATTATATGTTTACTTTAATTCTTTTATTAAATTTTAGTTATTATCATAACTTTATTAAATAATCATAACACAATAGTTAGAGCTCGCACCCAACCGACTTAACTAACACTGCATAATAGACAACCCAGTCGACTAAGACCAAAAGCATGCAAAGGTTAAGGGTGCTAACCTTACTCCAACATCAGAGAAACACGAGGTGGACACCTAAGACCTTGCTATCTCACACTACCACCTTCATAAGCCAATAGGGCATGCTCAGTCCTAAGATTAGGAGGAGTCGATGCCTATACTTGCAAGTTACATGCACTAGAAAACTCCATAGAACATCATATATGCATATACATGGGTAATATATATCATCAATAGAATGAAGATGATTGTGAACCCATATGCCTCTTAGAATTAGTGATATGAGATTCCAATCGATTACCATATTTTTGTTAGTATCATAATCACTTCCAATTCTATTTTCAATAACATGTAATTCTAGCATATTGCGAGTAAAGCATATATCACTGCCTATTCTAAACATTTGCAAAATCAAAACGTCACTGCAAACACTACCATGCATCTAGTCAAAACAACAAATCTAATCATAAGTCCATCAAAACACAGATAAGCAAGATAGGTAAGGGTATCGCGTCCTCCTGATGAGTGATCATCCACGGAGCTAAACATTCAAGCCCATAATATCTAAAAAATTTAATCACATAAGATGGATAAGAGAGGGTCACTACACTAAGCAAGCACTTTCTCATTGATAGCTAGTAGTTTATTCATTAATATCATTCTCTTTCTAAATATACAACATCGTAAGATAAATACAAATTTTAACATTATAATATTTCAAAAATAAATACTATACCACTACGTGACACCTATTACTAAATATTATATAATTCAACAAGAAATCAACAACAAATTTACATTCCATTCATACTTAAAAACAATATTTATCTTCTTTTTTTTTCTTTTTTTTAATGTTTTTTAATTTTTTTAATTTTATTTTTAATTTTTTTTAAATCACTAAATTCTAAATAAAAATGTCAAGAGGAGCTTCTTGGACTCGAGCATTTCTATAGTCTTTGAAAAGAAAGGGTTTATAACGATGTGGATAGTGTTCATCTATGAGCTCCTCTGGTACACGCACCTCTTTTTCCTTCAAAAAATTCCAGAAGAAACCGATAGAAAGACGAGGCTCCATCCCCTCATATGCTACACGATGCTCCACACTCCAACATCTATCATTGCTCCATATCTGTAGCCAAAAAAAAAATCAGAATTCATCTAAAGAAAGAATTGAGTTTAAACTAGATTTAGGAATCACTCTACCTTTAGAGCGTTGGCTATGATGACAGTGAATGATCCAGCAAGAGGTTTTACAGTGAACCATTCACCTTGTTTAGAGCGCATTTCAAGACCAGCCACTTGGTCATTATATAGAATTGTCATCACACCCAAATCTGTGTGCTCCTTGAGAAGAATATCATTAGCGTCACTTGATTTTTCACATAGAGAAAAATAATTGAGACGAAGCAAAGCTTCACATTCTGCAAAATCAATCTCAAAATGTTTGCTGAGTTGCAAACCTTGAAGGATAAGTTTTATTAGGGAATTTGTGAGATCAGCTAACTTGGAACTGTATGTTCTTAGGCTATCACTGCACAACATGTCCAAAAAATTAAAATTATTATATTTGTATTCAATCAAGTAATAATTAATTTAAATAATAGAGTTTAGATTCATTATAGAATATTATAAAATTTAAATGTTAAAATACAATGAAAATTAAATATTTAAATAAAGAAAGGAAGGAAATAAATTCAATGCATGTACTTTTAGTTTTGATTTTAATGTGAAGTTTTTTATTTCGGTGTTAGAAAATCATCTATCAATGTCTTGAAATTTTAGTCTATATCTTTGACTAGGAAATCTGAATATACAAGGTCACAAAAGTGATTGCATACCCATGCAACACATCTCATTGATTCTTAATAGTCTAAAACTTGTCCAACCTTAAAATTTTGAGATCTAAATGTTATAAGGACTAGTGGTCTGTATAAAAACCTTTAGGGAAGGCATTGATTTGCAAACATTATTTTCTCCTCAATTAAAAACCTAGTTGTACCAAGTTTATGTCTCTATGTGAAAATCAAAGACAAAAGCAAGAGTGGAACATACCTAGGACAATGCCACAAGAAAACAAATGGAAAATAGATTATTTGTTAAGCTCATGGATCTATATTTTATTTCATGTTCTAACATTTCAAAATGATTTCAAATGATGGAAAAAATGTCTTTGAATACAACAACCAAGCCTACAAATGAACAAAATGTGTGGTAGGTCGGCTCATAATGTCTAGTGAAATGGTTAACATGGTGGAACTTCTAATTTTAAATTTTAAAATTCTGGTAATTAAATATAAAATTATAGAATTGATCTAGGAATAATTCACAACTATGGGTTTGGTCCAAAGCAATGAAAAATGGTTTTAAGGATTAGAGATTTGAATCTAGGGTCCAACAATAAATGAGATTAAGATGTGTGAAGCCATGAGCTAGATTTTTGCACAAATATGTCACTTGTAAACTAATTATTACATTTAGGACACTCTAATCAATGTGGGTCAAGAACATAAGGGCAAAAGGGAATCATTGTGTATTTTCAGCATTACATTTTGCACCAACTTTGATGTGAGGGTGAAATATTAGACAAATGCATGTAATTAAGACAAGTAATAAAAAATGATAAGAAAATATGTTTTAAATACTCAATAGAATTTCATTAAATTAACAAATTATTCTCTATTTTTTTCACAATTAGTGGATCATTCAAACCTTCAACTTTCAGAGAAAAATGCAACAAATAACATGTCTTATAGATGTTGAGATAAGAATTCATTCCAACTTGCTAAAAAAAAATGTCATTAAAAAAGTAAAAAAATTGAGAAGGGAAGAGTAAGGGGTTTTTCATGGTGTGAAAAAGATTCAAAAGGTCTAGCTATGCAAAAATGTAAAATGACTGTTAACTATGTAGATAAGGTGTCAAAGTTCATTATCTAGATATAAAATTCAATCTAACCACAAAAAGAATGATAAAATGTCTCCATCTAGATATGGTAATAAATCTCTATTTAGTACCAAAAAATGATCCTAATTCTCATAATAATATCATTAAAATCCAATTTATGAAGAACATTAATGCAAATATATGCCCCCTACAATTGGTTGTGCATTCATATGATGTAATGAACTGGAAAAGAGTGAAAAATACATAACGATGATAAAGAACGCAATATAGTCATGTATGACCATGTGGACACATAAGCTAGAAATAATAACCAAGACATATGTACAATGTTACCCCTAGTGTACAAAGCTGGCAATATAAGGATAGCCATATATGCCAGATAAAAATTATGTAACCATGTCAAGCATATTGTAATCATTAATATATATAGCATCATGTAAGATAAAAAAATAATAGTTTAATATAAACATTGAATCATGTAGAGGAGAAAAGTATTAGATGCACCTAGGGTTTCCCCTCAAAATGAGGAAATCACAAGCAATAAGTAATAATGATATAAGTCATCATAGTATCAATAAAGTGTGTCTTATAGGATGCAAACAATGTCAATATGAACACCTAGGATGATCAAGAATAAATATTATTTCCATCATGAAGATGTAGATCATAAATTCTACCATAAGAAAAATAATGGTTATAATGATTGTACCATCACATGGTACATAGATATCTATGTCTATAAGACATACTATTATTAATGGTGTGAAATAATTATGATTAGTGTCATCAAGTATTAGGTGTAAATGAATGTAAAACATAATATTATACATCAATAAGCACATATTAATTATATAATTTACATTAAAATGATGATAATAACATTTCATTTTTATATTTGGTCGAAAAGATGTATAACTCTGATCATTCATGATGGTGCATTGTAGGAGCCACACTTTCACATGAATTAAAGAATTATCTAAATTGTTTAATGCTAACAATCCTTTGAAGCCCAAGTATTATTTGTTTCTTATTTTTTGTACATATTTTAGAATTTTCTAATTGATTAATATCCTAGAAAATATTGTAATTTTTTTTTAATATAGCTTAGTAAATCTACAAAAATGACCTTATGTATACACAAGTTTGTCTTGATATTTATGTACATGATACGATATTAGCGAACCTACTTATAATACATGGACTCAATCTAAACCATTTAAAACTTTGAATTAATCAATAAATTAATAATTTTGTTTGTAGAATTCATCTTTCATATTATAGTTGTTGATGCCCCAAACTATATACCCTATAATTTTAGAGGATACATCTTAATGACCAAACGTGGGGATAAGGTCAACTTAAATGCATAAAAGGGGACTCATAATCAATATACAAGTAATCTAGGCTACTTAACAAAAGTAAGTTTAACTTCTCTATATTTTTATTTTGGCTAGGCTTGTGAGGGTGTTATTTTCCAATGCAACTAAAATAATTATAGTTAAATGGAAATGAAACATCACTGATATAAAACCAATAAAATATTAACAAAATTTTTGATAAATATAAATATGTTCAATGATATTGTCAAGAAAGAGAATAATAATAAATAGATATTAAATCCTAATAAAAAAATGGAAATACCTCCTTTGTAATAATTAAAAAATACAAGTTCCTAATTTTTAAATAAAAATAATAAAGGCCTAAGTACTAATAAATATTTTGGTCCATTTTCACATGCAAACAATTATGGCTAATATTGATGTATCATTACCATGGACATATAAGGAGGGTGAATTCATAGTTGATTATTTTTTTACTCATTGTATTGGTTGATCCCCCATCTCTTATAAACCTTAGTAAATGTTAATCTATATTAAATGCATTTATCTATATTATTTCCTTCAGTAGCTATTCCTAATAACACATGGATGATGCAAAGAAACCTTTCATAGTACATGTTGGCAAACAAATCCACCAACATTTATTTTCTTTTATATTGACACACCTTTTCCCTCCTTTTAGTACTTTTCCACCTAACTTTTTGCTTTCTCCCAATATATTTGATTCATTTATGACAAATTATTAATTTTGACAAGAAATATAGCTCTTGGATTTTGGTTAGTAATTGTTTACCATATAAATGATTTTGTTTCTATCACCCCATCCTCCATTGCTTACATTTTCCCTTGGATAAATATCCAGCCCATACCTAAAATATCCAACCAATAGTAGCATACAACTTTACAAGTGGACCCAAATAAGTATCTGATGCAACTAAACACATCTCCAAAGATGGACCATGAATAAATATTTATTTTATACGTTAAAACATTTATTTTCTTATACAAGGTGTATAACAAATTTTTTCCCAAAAAATATTTCATTTTATATAAATTTATATGAATTTATCCATACTTTGTGGGAGCTACTTCTACTCAAGCTCTCCATCAACTTATGTGTCATGATACTATCTATAATATATTTTTCTTTTTTCCAAGCACATTCTTTGTGGGCTCATATTGGTTCTAAGTACACACTAGTTTATGTGTCATGTTTTAATTTACACTAGTTTTAATTTTTGTTGTGCATCTACTTTGCAGCAGGATACACATTGGTTAAATCAACTTCATATTGTCTTATGTGTCATTAAATCTTAGATAACAAAAAAAAATTTTCAATGCATATGCTTAGGGGGGAATATTTATAAATTCACATTATGTTTCATGACATATTTCTCTATCTTTTACATCTCATTATAGTTGTGTTTCATAGCTATTACATGTTTTGAATAATAATCACATACTTTTAACAAAAAACACTTGATATATGAACAACTAATATCATGTGTACAATAATGAGAAATGAATTCTTTCCGTAAGTACTAAAAGTTATTGAGGCATCATTTGAAGGTTCAATGCTTTATCCTAACATACTTATTCATTTTTAATTAACACATTTATATTTTCATATATAATTCATAAATTCACATGCATGCCAAAGTAGGGGGGAATGTAAAGGATAAAAGTATGTATCATATATTTTAACAACACTTTCTATATAGTTGAAGTGCTCAATCAATGTATTTGGTTCATGAATTAACCCCTACCCACAACCTATTAGCTAAATTCATTTGCACACATCCCTAGCCCATGCAATACTATAGACTAGGTTATCTAGCTTGACCTAGTAGACCACATTCAATCATTATATCTCACACTCCAAATCCAACCCTTTTGGTATCCATCTACTATCTATTTGGTTTACATGCCAAAAAATCTGAATTGAGTAATTATGGACATGTAAGTATAAAGAACTATAGACTAGGTTATCTAGCTTGACCTAGTAGACCACATTCAATCATTATATCTCACACTCCAAATCCAACCCTTTTGGTATCCATCTACTATCTATTTGGTTTACATGCCAAAAAATCTGAATTGAGTAATTATGGACATGTAAGTATAAAGAACATATAGATAATCAACATCTGTAAACTACCAACAAGAATCGCTCAAGAGATATTTGGTTCTAAAGAATACAAAGTTGAATTCTACATCTTGACATTTATGTTGTGTGCACAACAAATTGCCCATATCTAGAGGTTTGACTACTACTAGGACAAGCTTAGGATTCCTCCTCTTATTTTAAAACAACCCTTTTTATTTTACGAAGCATAAAATGATTCAAAAACAAGTTAAAACAATGAATAACAGATTGCATCTTATTCTTGTTTCAACGGTGGCACTCCCATTGGGCACCCAAACAAACCACTACGCTAAGGCAAAAGCTACTTACACTGGTTTAAACATGGCTATCAGAGAAGGGTTCAAAAAAGTGTGGGTTGAGAGAGATTCACTTATCATCATTAGATGTGTGAGTAAACATACCAAGCCCAGCTGGACTATCAAGCACTTAATTCAGGAGTGCCACATTATGATTACAAAATTGGACAAATTCAAAATTTCCCACATTTATCGGGAAGGTAACATGCCATCCAACCACCTCGCAAATATTGATGTGGATTATATGGACATAAGGGGGTGGATGGGAAGGGAAACTTTCTCAATACAATTGTGTGAATTGACAAGAAAGGACACCGAATGTATTGGCCACTCATATCACATTAATGATGACAAATTGCCAAATGAATAATGATCTTTCATGGGATTTGAGTTTGGATTTCAAAACCAAGGTTTCTAGAGCTTTCTTCTGTGTCTGGTTTTTCATTGCCTGGTTTGGCTTTGGTGCTTACACCCAATTTTACAAAGGTAGACTACTTATGGGAGGTGACAAAAATAGAATGGAGCTTACTTCCTATGAGAAATGGGAAAAGAATAGGGAGTTGTTGACAAAGATTACTAATGGGGGCCTTGTGTCATATTCAAGAGGCTTTATGGCAATGACCCAAAAACGCCATAGGATTTTGTGAATGGTTGGAAGAAAGGTATCCTCATGGACTTTGGAGCGGAGTTTAGAATTGGTGAAGCCTTCATTGCGGTGATAACTAGCTTGCAGATCGATGGCAATAAGTTTTACATAGAGAGGAAGGTGGCGGAAGAAGTCATTTTGGCCTTCTTTGACAAACAAAGCAAGAGAAACAGGGTCCGAAAGATGGCAAACAATGGTTATAACAGGAAGGACCCGCAATCACTTTGAGCAGATATGGTTGAAGTGATAATGAGGTACATTAGACTTGACGATAGTTATGCCAGTATATTCTCTTACCACTTTATGATATTGAATCATTTTAGGCATAACAAAAGAATTTATTTTCCTTTTTACTTATTATCTTCTCTTCAAAATAGCATTGCGAATCATGCCAAAAATAGTGACAACCTTGTCTTGCATGAGGGGTTAATCATGCTCATCATGGAATATTCCAAAGATCATGGGGTTAAACCCTCCCTAGTTGTCAAAACCCCTAATTCTTTGACCAACCCTAATGTACAAATTGTGTTTGACATGGGGGTGGAGGAAGAGGGGTCTGGTATGGCTATGGACTGGCGAGACCTTAATGTCTCAGAAGATCTAGACTATTTTCCCTCTCAGGAGGAGGGCCGCCCTCAAAATATTACACTTGGCACTAGTAGTAGCAGAAGAAACAAACACCCTAGATGGGCTACCAGTAAATATAAAACTCCTAACCCCAATTTACAGGGTTCTGGGCAACCAAGTACGAAAAAGTCTAAATTAGGAAAAATAGGGGAAGCCAAGGGAAAGGAGAAGGAAATAAAGCTTGACATCCCCATTAAAGTTGAATAGGGGGATACTCAAAAAGATTCTAATTTTGATATTCTCCTTAATAATTGTATTAAAAAAGCCATGAAAATTACTTTCTTTGTGTCAGCAAGGAGATCAACATGCTAAAGGAAGGAATTAAGGGCATTATTGACACCTATACTAAGACACCCATGGCAAGAAAAACTGACAAAATTATCCGAATGACACATAAAGTATCAGAAGATGTTAAGATCATGAAAATGGATCATGAAACAAGGATTGGTCGGTTGGAAATAAGCTTGGAAGAGCTTAAAGGCAACCTGAGGAATCTGGTTGATATTAGCAGGGAAGCCATGAATAATAGCATTGAGGGTCTCAAAAAGGTCAATGCGATGATTGTGGACCAAAGTGCCCAGTTGGTCATTAGTATCCCACCCTCAGACACCAAATAGAAGAAGAAAATCTAGGAGCCAAACTTGCAAGGTACGAGATCACATATCACTACTGGCCCTTATACGAGGACGAGGAGCAGGAACCAAGAGAATTTAGTACCTCTAGGTTCATCATTGAAGAGCTCGAGGAAGTTAACACAAGTATGATCCAAAAGAAATCAAAGCTGATCCAATCTCTGGTTTAGTGGTTTCTTTAGTTATTTCGGTTAGTGGCTTTTGTGTGAGTGTGAGTGTGAGTGTGGCCCCTGTTTCTGTAGCTGTTTTTTCATTGTTTTTGAACTGGTTAGCTACTGTTTAATTTTTTGTATTTTTATCTGACTAGATTTCAGGTCCCTGTAAAACCCGTTTACCTTAATAAAAAACGATAACATCTTATTTGTTGATTAATATTAAATAATAAGATAATTATCTAACCAAACATTCAAAGAAATAAATAAGAACTAAAGCTATGAAATATAAAAGAATGAGAAAAGAGGTGATTGAAGGAATAAATCTATTATCAAACACTCCATGATTTTCCAAAAACAAATAATACCCAATTAAACAAAATTGAACTTAAATTAAAATACTGATTAATTGAAAAGATAGAAATGAATTTCAGAATGCCTTAAAAAATCAAACAAGTTGTATAACATACCAAAATTCAGGATTTCCTTGGGGCCATAGCTTTTGTGCATATTGCTGAATCGAATCAGAAGCCAGTACTGCTGGGAAACATATGGCCTCGCCAGATGAAAGACCAACGCCCTTCAAATACCCATCAAATGGAAGACAAACGGCTCTTTCTTTTACTTGGGGTGGAAGACTGAAAAGACCTCGAGAAACTGAATCCACAGTGTTTAGAAGCTCCTGTTCGACTCCATGATTCACCACACGAAAAGCTCCCCACTGTTGGGCAGCTTCTTTTACTTGATTGCACAGCCTCTGAAGATCAGGATCACCTTCTTTTAACTCTGATTGAAGAACAGAAATATCTATTACAGGGAGCTCAGCCTCTGGAAAAACCATTGTCAGATGAAAATTGTAACGCAGAAGGGTTAGGATTAATGGTGAAGAAATAGATCAATTAGTTGGCATGAGAGAGATTAAGTGTATCTGACAGTCACGTTGACGAAGCACGAGCTAAGTCACGTTGGTCAACTTTGATAGAATATTTTTGGCGTGGATGTGTAAATTTGATGGTGGACCTTCCTGTCTAGCAAATTGTTTTTGCGATGATTGTTCATTTGAAAGTGTCATTAAAATATTAAAATGCATCTTAATATAAATAAGATTAAATATATATCTAATGTATATTTGTAGGATCTTATATAATATTTTATGGTACAAATGTTTAAATATGGTCATATGACCATTACATTTAGGCCTCGGTTATTTGCACTTAGTGGCTGTCTTTTTCAATAGAAGCTTTTAGTTAATTGTCATGGACTATTTGTGATACTTGTAGAAATGTTTCTAATAAGAAAATTAGTTGGATTTCATTAGTTTGTTTAATGCTTCAAAGAGAATTTAATTAATTGTTAAAAAAATGTTAATATATCAATTATATCATTAATAATAATTTGAGTTTTTAAAAAATGTATGTGTCTATTTATGAAATTAAGAGAAGTTTTCCTATCTATATAAGTATGGTCAATTGAGCTACTTATCACTCCTAAAAAATTCAATGCATTTGAAACATAATATACATAAAATGGATTGTTACCTTAATAACTTATATTTAGCTTTGTGATTATTTGAAAGTTACATCTAAATCACCCATAAATGTAAAGGTAGGTCATTGAAAGGTAACAAGCTCGTATCTTAAAACTTTGGGTTTTATTTGTCATTCCTCTTAGTAGGAAAAAAATATTTTCAAGTAACCCAAAAAATAGATCAAAATTGATGTATTTATATTTTGAAATACAATTCACTAGAGTTAGTTGACCAATTATTGAACATCATGATTAGCCTTCTTTTGAAAATAATTGTGCATGGAACACTTCAACTAATTAATTATTGTTTAGAAGAGAACACCGAAGGGATAAGAAGAAAATAATTATAGAAATTAGTGTACAACTTGTTCTAATAACCATGTTTCCTTTAGAATTCTTGTTGAGGATAGTAGAGGAAACATGGTCTACAAACTTGAGTGGAATTCCACTTCATGGTCCACTAATTATAGATTCTATCTCCTTTAGCAACTAGAACTAAAAATTAGTCAAATAAAAAATGAAATACATGTTTTGTACCTTTTAACTATTTAAAAATGAATGCAATAATTTAGAAATATAAAGAAATGAAGCATGAAAATTACACTAAACACAAATATACACTTGGAGAAACCCTATAGGACCAAAAAAGTTCTAGTAAAAGTGATATTCAAAATTCTCATGTCACTATATCTCAACATTCTATCAAGGTACATTTTTATTATTACATGGACCTTCATGAGCCCATGAAACATGTAAACATAGTTCAACATCTATAGACATGCTTGCAACTTCATGAAAGTTTTATAAATCAACTTGTGAATCTCTGTTCGAGTGCCTAAGGAAGGTAAAAATATGATTGAGTTTTCAACTAACATTTTAATATTTAATAAATTATAATAAAATTTTTCGATTGAATACAATCTACTTGGAAGTGAAAGAGATAGCATTTGGAAATATTGATCTCTTTAATGAAACAAATAATAAATGAGACAACTCAAGTGAGGGTATATGAACTAAATCTTCAAAGTAAAAAATGGCCAAAGAGAAGAAAAAGGGCCCTAATTTGTCTCATTTTGTGATTGGGGACAAAAGGAAGACCAATACCCCTCATGCTATGAAGATTTTGGAGAAACCAAGTGTGAATGCTAAAAAGATGATGGATGAGAAGGTAGGGAACAAGGTCAACATCTGTGATTTTGAGATGGACCCCCAAGAGAATGGAATTGCACATAGCAATCCTTGTTGAAATAGAGAAAGAAGGACATGGGACATGTTGATGGTGGGAAAGGATGTGACAAAGGGACAAAACAAGCTTTTCAATTGGATGGTGTCTGAAATCAACTTAATTTTAAAGGGAAGGGTTAATACCCTTAATGAAAAAGTGGATTTGGGGAAGAATAGTTTGAACAGGATCCCTACTTTGGACAACACTAATAAAATGATTTCTCTTATCCAAAATGTGGCCAAGGATGTGAAACTATGAAGATGGGTCATGAGGATAAGATTGGACATCTAGAAGATACCATTGCCAAGGTACATGATAAACTTAGTGTTATTGTGGCTGTGAGTAGAATAGCTATGTAAATTAGTATTGATTGTATCAAACAACATAATGAAAAGGTGCAGACTCTTGATGGTTTGACAAAAGGTAGCTCTAGCCCTCTTTCTACAATTAGGGAGGACAAAGGCAAGAATGTTGCAGTAGATCAACATGGGATGGGTATAGGACCTTCTCTTGGTCCCTCAACTAGAACATACAACCACGATAAAGGTAAGATTGACCAAGCTCATATTTTCCATGATGTTCTGAACATCAACTTGAAGGATTTATTAGCAAGAATGTAGAAACTATAAAAATGTTAAAGAATCTATAGTAGGCTTTCGAGTTTGTAGACCCTCTGGTTTCCTTTTTCTTAGATGTTGGCCAGATTTTAGTTTGCGTTTGGTTTTCTCATGGTGCTTTTTATCCTTTTTTGTTAAGGGTATTGGGGTCCCTTCAAAACCTATTTTACTCTAATAAAAAACTACAAATGAGACAACTACTTTAAGTTGTATAGGTTTTTCATGACTTTATTAGTTGAAAGTGAATGAAAAAAATATTTCATTCACATGTCAAGATTTTTTATTTTAGATCACACCTCTTAAATTAGGAGACTCTTGGTCCCCAAAATCTTAGAAACTCATCAAGTGAGGAATTTCTTCCTCATGCCATAATTTAGATGGATTTTTACCTTTCTTGGCATAGGAATTGTCAAGATCTCATAATAGATGGCTAGTATTGATGAGCTAAGAATTTAGTGAAAATATAGGATGAGCAAGCAATAACATAATAGACTAGTTGAATTGATTGATTAATTAGTTGAGAAAGAAATACATATATTGCAGAGAAAATAACCACCTAGAATAGAAACTACTATCTAGAATAATGGCATGTCATTACATACAAGATTGCACACCTAAGTAATTATTATCCTAGTTAGATAACATCAACTAGAAAACTTATCTACAAGGAATATTTTAGGTAGAACATTCTACATTAACACCCCACCTTAAGTGTAGCTATGTGAATAAATGAAGAGATTAGTGCATGTTCCTTTAAAAAAATGTGTACAAGTTGATGATCAATAATAGGAGCCAAGAATCATCTACAAGAAAAACACCTATCACACAAAAGAGATCAAGCAAAGATTGTATGCTCTATAAAGACTAAAGAATTCTGTATAATGCACAAAAGAATTGAAGATTCAATATTGAAGGTGCACAATATTGGAGGTACTATTACAATGAATGAATGGCTTGCTTTATAGAGAGCAAGAGATAACCTAATCCTAAAATTAGAAGAACTAAAGCAACACAAAGTAGGAGCTAAATTAAGCTAAACTAAAAGCTAAAAAAGCTAACTAGAAGTGCCTCTAAGTGAGCTCAAACTAAAAAAGCATATCACTTAGATGTAAATAAAGCACCTAAGTTTAGCTTAAGTGAAAATAAATTAAAGGACCTAATTAATAAATAATTAGATAATTGTCCTAAAGTCACTCCAACACCCCTCCTTAAGATTAACTTAGGGATAAGCTAAAGG